>NC_136487.1:166072851-166090351 GCF_053919585.1 Euprymna scolopes | reverse complement strand
TATGTGCATATATGTGCACGTATTAGTATGTTTATATGTATATGTGTGCTTATATATATTATATGGGTTTATATATCCGTATGTGTGGGTATGTATGCATGCGTGTATGTATATGTACTATGTGTGTGTATGTGTGTATATATGTGCATGTATGTTTATGGATATATGTGTGTATGGTGTATGTGTGTGTGTATGAGTGTACCTATATATATATATATATATATATATATATATATATATATATATATATATATATATATATATGTATGTATATATAGCAATGAGCGCCTGCAATGTCATCTCTGCTTGAGTGTGTGTATTCACCGGTACTACTAAATAAAAATAAAATAAAAATAAAAAGTCATGTTCGAGCTCATGGATTTTAAGTGTCTGAGGGAGAGGCACTCGTCGTACAAGACGTTGCAATAATAATTATATATATATATATATATATATAGTAATTTATAAAATGTATATGATATATATATATATGTATATATATATATATATATAAATTACTAAATTACTAACTAGCTCTACCTGCGTATTGAGCACTTTTGAAGTAAATACTTAAAGTGTACGCATAAATCTATAATTTCGTATATTAATTTTATGTGGGTAAATTAGGTAGTTATATATATATATATATATATATATATATATATATATATATATATATATATATATATATATATATATATATCACTTACTATTTGTTTTAAGGACGCATTGTTTTCAACAACGGTTTTATAAGATGAGGAAACTTTGTTCAAGTATGATTTCGAGTTTGAAGCATCAGTCTCTTTTACTCAGATCTACTAGAATATACTAACACAAATTGCTCTGGTGGGTTTACCTATCTTTTTTTTACATTTGGCTTGGATAAACAGAACCCACTGTTCTGTAGTGGAACTGTTAATGCGATGATGAAAGCATCTTTAAATTAAATAACCAATCTACGATATGTGGGCGCTAAACCTTTTACATGATTTAAGTTTTACGTTGAATGCAACGTAGCAGGTCGTGCATCAATCCAGCAATAACTATCTATTTCTATATTTACCAAAACCTTTTCTATCATTTCTGTCTTTACCTAAATAGATAAATACACTGGGTAGACATTGGGCTTTATTTGCAGTTACATGATATATTCAAGGGTTCTTTTTTTTTTTTTTTACACAGTGATCACCAATTATCAAGGCCCGGAAGCCAATCAGTAATAAGGGTTATTGCAAGTACATTACGTTAGGGTGATGATTTGATGAAGTGTTTACTTAAGGGAGCGGTTCATTAGGAATTTGTTAACATTGGACTTGAAGACATACAAGTTGTAGTCCGGTGGGAAGCAGGCAGACGGAACAGAGTTCCACATGCGTGCAGTTCTAAGAAAGAAGCTTTTTTCATTGAATCCGCGTTTTGATTTAGGAACAGATATAGAGTGGAGGAAATTTTTCACAGTGGATTCAGCTAGACGGGTGTTTCTCGTGAACGATTGGCGAGGGGGGACGAGAGATTGAGGTTCAGACGATCAGCTGCCATGGATATAACGATAAAACAAGGATAGGCTCGCGACGTCTCTTCTGTGGGAGAGAGGTTGCAGGGAAGAGAAAAGGACATCCCCCACTAAGCCATGAAGTCTATTTTGTACTATGTCAAGGCAGGATAGGCTGTTTTTAGCAGCTCCTGCCCAGATATGGCAACAGTATTCCATCCTTGGAGGTACTTGGCTTTTATATAGATAGAGAATTTCATCAGTAGTGAGATATCTTCTGGGGCGGTGGAAGGATCCCACCATATTTCCAGCGACCTTGGCAACAGACTTGATGTACGTGTTCCATTTCAGATCAGGAGTAAAGGTCAAACCCTGCAGCTTGTCAAAACATGGGGCCTAACCCAGACGAGAGCCATCCATCACAATTGATGCCAGATGGGGATCAGAGCGTTGATGATGTAAGGATAGGAGTTTTGTTTTGGATGCATTAAAGGTAACCTGCTCCATCTTCCCCCACTGAACCACGCGCTCTAGATCAGAGGAGAGAGAATCAGAGAGAACTTTGTCATTTACAGCCTTTTATGTGTTGCCGTAGATGGTCGTGCCATCAGCATAGATGTCAACAAATAATTTAAGTATGTGTTTAGGGAGGTCATTGATGTTGATCATGCAGAGATTTTGGCCCAGTATTGACCCCTGAGGGACTCAAGCATTTATATTGCAGGCCTCTGATTTTTGTCCATCTACCACTACTCTTATGAGCCTATCGGAGAGAAATGATTAATGATTGAGAAAACATTTCCAGTTATGGCGTAGGTGGAAATCTTGTGAAGTAGACCCTTATGCCATACCTTGTCGAAGGCCTTTGATATGTCAAGAGCAATTGCCCTAGAAAGGAAGCCTTTGTTCCGAGATTCACTAATCATATGCGATATAACCGTCAGCATATCTGCAGCAGATCTTGCAGAACGGAAAGCATATTGCATGCCACTAAGAAGGTTATTTCTGCTGAGGTGGTTGACTATTTCTCTATTTAATATGGATTCCAGCAAGTTACTCATGACACACAGGAGATTTATTGGTCTGTACTGAGATTGAGGTTGCTTATCACATGAATTCTTAAATACAGGGCAAACTGATGAGGTCTTCCAGGGAGTCGGAAGCACTTCTCGTTAAGGCAGCGCTTAAATAGTTTCGTAAGTATGGGAGCAAGTTCTGGTTGAAGCTTTTTTAACACTATAATTGGGATGCCTCAGGGCCAGTTTCTTTACTGGACTCTAGGTTCTTGATTAGCTTGCCGCCCTCATGCACAGATATGTGTATGTTACCTAGCGTGTTCTGTGTTATAGTAGGGAATATGAGGAGTTGATGGCCTTCGCCGCATAGGGCAGAATTAGCTGCAAAGTTCTTTGCAAATAGTTTGGCCTTGTCTTACGCTGACGAGCTGTCCATTGATAATGGTTGGGATAGAACGCACACTTCTGTTCAGGATCCTATTTGTTATTTGCCAAAACTGGTGGGAACCAAACCGCTGATCAGCTACCTTGGGTTCTGCAAGAATATTTAATAATTCACTCAGTATGCAGATGTAGCTTTCTAAGGGATTGCTCCCATCCAGTGATTATATATAAAATGGTTTCAGTTTCTGTAAGATGCGTTTCATCAATCAGATTTATATAGCAAGTAAGTATTTAAGTAAACTGACTTGCAAAGATAATCAATGTTGCCGATTCACTCTAATTTTTGTCGTCATGTTATTTTTCTAAATGTAATCTTTAAAACTCAGTCAAATTACCGTAAGCTTTAGCAAGGCGCGTGGCTCCCAAAATTAATGAATTAATATCAAAACCATATTCGTCGGATTCACGGATGTTTTTGGCAGCATCAATTGTGTGGGTATAAAACGTAATCGGCATTCCCGATTGGCACGGGATCGACGATTTTTTTTTCTATTGTAAAGGCCGATTCTGTATCTTTTACAGTTGATGTTGGCTTTCATATTCGCCCAGTGATAATTGATGTCTTCAGGCAACATTCGTGAATACCGATAATTCCTTATCAATGGTGTAGGCTGGAAATTAAACCTGCGTTAATAAACTTTATGTTGCATATTATTACAAGTCATTAGGCACATCGAATAACTTACTTTTTAAAGGTTGGTAAGTGACACCTCATAGCCATGAATTGAGCAAAATAATTCATGAAGTAATCCAAAGTAAACACACTGTGCGTTTTCTTGATTGCAAAATAAAAATGATACATAAAGCCTAAAACTGTTTTTAGCTTTTTTTAAAGTCTTGATTACAGTGTAGATATATAAACGGTACAGTGTAACAGCGGCTCACCCTGATTGAGAATTTGCCCGTGGGTCGCGGTTATTCATTTTCCATCAAAGACTAACCAATTTTCTTTTCAATCTCTACAATTACATAAATGCAACAACGTCTGTGGGTGGTTTCTTATAAAATCCAAACCGGCTAAATATATATTTTTTTCAATTTACCGGATAATCATCGATAATAATTAATTGAACCTGCTATTTTAATTTATCTATCATTGATAAAGCTATTTCATTAATGTCGTCACTTGGAAACCGTGAGAGAAGAACGGGTTGTAAAAAGTTTGCTGTGGGTAAGTTGATAGCGTGTTTTTTTTTTCTATTTTTATTTATATTTTTGCATGATGCACGTAAATTTCTTATAGTTTTCATTCACGACACAAAATGAGTGGAAATTTCATGTTTTTTTTTCTTTTTTGCATGATGTGGTCTGTAGGTTCAAACCCTACATGTACATTTCTTAATGTTTTCTTCCGTTTACTGGAAAGAAGTTTAGGAAACAAAAGTTTTTGTAGAGTGCAATGTATAAATAACATATATTTAGGACAAAGTTACTGCATGGAGGCATGAGAAGTTCCCTCACGGCCTATTTCACGGATTTCGATAATAATAAACACATAGGAGTGAGAACTATCCGTTGATTACCATTCAATCACGGGTAACGCCCCGTCTCCCTGCTAATTTTAAATAAATTTCGGCATTTTGATGGATTTCTTTTCATCGCACCTATTCGAAAGCCGACGTAAGCATGTTACCATTTGTCTCATCTGTGATTTACATTCGACGACTGATGGTAAAACATCAATAAACACCTTCGTAATATCTTATCGTTTTTTATTTATTTATTTTTTTGGCACGACACAATATAATTAAAGGATTACTAACACAAACCAGAGCGGAAAACTCACACATTTCACATACGCACACACACACCCACACACAAACACACACACATATATATATATATATATATATATATATATATATATATATATATATATATACAGATATATATGAGATTTTCTAATAATATACGTGTTTTACTGTCAAACGCAGTTAGATAGGTGTATAGTAATATAAAATAGCATATATGTATATTTTAAATTCACTGATATAAGCTTTAGCATTTGCTTTGAAATCCAACAAGAACACCATTGCCTCCGCAAACATTTGATGTCTGACTGAGCACTATGCATATCCTGAATATTGCCAAATGACATAGAGTTGTGTTGAGTTATTAATTTTATCCATTTTTATTGTGTTCGGCAATTTTCTATCATTTTCGATAGTGGCTGGCAAGCTGGGAATGCCAGCTTCCTGCTGTAAGGCATTCCCGTAACAATTATCGAGCACCTAATTTGGCATCTTTTATGCAAAAATACAGAAAAAAGACCTCCCGTCGATTAGTTACATTATTTTAAATTGATCTAACCCATTGTGCTTTGCGCTTAACAACTTTACATGTGTTGCCCGTAAAAAGCTCCAAGGGGATAATTACGGGGCCTTTTATACAGGCTAATTCGTGTGGGTGTCGCTCTAGCTTTCTAGAAAATATATATTTTTTTTATTTTCACTTAGTGATATGAATTAATATATATATATATATATATATATATATATATATATATATATATATATGTGTGTGTGTGTGTGTGGGGGGGTGTTATGTGTATGTGTGTGTATTTGTGTGTGTGTGTGTGTGTGTGTACACACATACAATAGTTGTGCCCTGTCTCGCGTCGTTGTGGCTCAGTTTAAAGACACGCACGCACAAACTTTGATACGGCATTTAAATTTTAAAGGCTTCAAAAACAGTGTAATTAGGAGGTATTAACCTGTCAGTTGATGGTTACGATTATAAGTTAGAGTCAAGTATTACAGTTTACATTAAATGTTTGGTAAATTTTCGGGAGTCGGCTCTAGTATTCGTGTTATCATTTATTGATTTTTTCGTTTAACATTATTCATTTTTCCATTGTTTTATTATTAGTCATGAGAAGAGATTATTATTTTCAATATTTTGACTCTCTAATATGTATAAGTAAATATATTATATGTTTTCTTTTAAAATAGAGTGATGTGGTGCTCATTTGATTAACTGTGTGTAACTGTGTCTTATATCGATGCTCGAGAATCAAAACAATGTAAAGAATATTCTCCTGTCATAAACCTAATTATTAGTTATTAAATGCACTTGTTTCCTTTTCGTATATTGTTTCGGTAATTACCCTGGCATTGCTATAGTTATGTAAACATAAACAGGAAAACCTTTTTTTGCGTATGAACATAATTTTTCTACAGGGTAGCGAAACCCGTACACACATACACGCGCACACTTACATGATTTCATTGATCCATTATTTTAATATTTGTTTATTCTTTAACGTGTTTCGCTGACTTGTTCCCGTTTCGTAAATTGTTTCGGCAATTTTCGTCACTCGGCTTAACTTTCAAAAAGATATATATGTAGTAAGCGTATATTTTCCCCTGAATATATATTTTTTTACATAATTATAGAAAAGGCTCAAAAGCAATGGATGGATATATACAAATATATATATATATATATATATATATATATATATATATATATATATATATATATATACACGTGTGTGTGTGTATGCGGGTATCTGGGCATGCAATTCATCGCTATCATATATTATATGTGTTTTTTAAAATCTATGTTTAGTTTCTTATTATGCTTGAACCTTGTGGATTCAAATTTATAGCAATATATTTTACAACTCTGGAATACGTTCGTTGTCCAGAAACCGACGCTGTAATATCTTAAACGAAATATTAATGCCATAGTAAGGCATGTTTAAAACCAAACGCATCACAAAAATGTTCGGCTTGGGTTGCGAAATACATAAAGAACAGCTTTAAAAATGTTGTTTGACCGATGAGGCCAGAGCATCTCTTGATGGACCAGATGGGTGGGCCAAGATTTTGAGTGCTCTTTGACATCCTACTCCTTATCGATTCTATCGTAAACAGGGAGATGGAAGTACCATCTTATGGCTGGAATAATCTGCAATGAACTAATTGGACCATTTCCAGTGTCAGGTGTCAAACTGACAAACCGATCATATATTTTATATTAAATGAGCATTTGCAACCAAGGTTTTATGCCCTTCTATTGGCACGTCAGGGAAAATTAACTGTTATGCGCGACAATGCGCCAGGGGCATCCTCGATTAAATTATTAGGCATTAGTAAAAAACATTTGATGACATGGCCAAACTGTTCTTTGAATATAAACCCAATTGAGCAGCTCTGGTTAATAACAATGTAAAACGTTTATGAATAGGTCGCTCAATTTTTCGAGGGATAAATTTGGAGGTAGATTTTGTAAGTTTCCTATAACACAACATCATCTCTACTCCGTTGATTGACATCATCAGTTTACAAGAGGCGATTCAAAGGGATTTTGAAGCATGTAATTATGTTGAAAATAAATTTTCTTAAACAAAATAATATAAAACACATTCTTGTTTATGGTTAATACTATACTGGGCATGTATTTTATAAGATATGAATAAAAAATGAAGTTAAAATATAGTTTTATTACACAAAACATACATTTTAGACACTGAAAATAAAATAGTACACATAGAGGAATAATTACCGATAAACTAGGTTAAAATAAGTAACCGTTTTGCATCGAGTGGATTAAAAACATGTGTATTTTTACGTAATGTATTTGCGAGTGTGCGTGTTCTATTTGCCAGTGTTTCTTTGTCAGAATGTGTAAACTACAATATATATATATATATATATATATATATATATATATATATATATATATAAAGCTGAATGTCTCTGTGTGTGTGTGTCTGGTCACGAATAGGCTCCTATATGGTTGACTATTTTAAAAACTGATTACATATAAGGATAGAAGATGTATCGAGACACATAAATGGGTATGTTTGATCCTGCAGAACGGTGGTTCCTTAAAATTGTGGATTCTGCTACAAAAAAAATTAAAAATAAAAAAAACGTTTGCAAGTGTGTTAGATACTGTAAAGAATACTTTAATTAGTATGTTTTAACTTAAATATGGATGGTAGAACTGAAATAGGCACACACTTTACTAACGACATTTCATATCTATCTGCGTAAATATATTTTGATAATTATGTTTCGGTTTTAAAAAATATGGTATAATATAATTATGGGGTGTTCGTTCGCGCCTGACCTCCATAGAATGGAAATGTGTCACAAAGTTTAAGAAGGTGTTTTAATATAGATCCTCATAAGATTGCGATAAGTGTTTCAGTGTGAACAGGTATTGAATAATAAATTATGGGGTTTATCTATTTTATGTTTACTTCGATAATATTTTGCTTTGGTTGTGATACCCCCCAAATTCGAAGCTATCTCTTAACAAACGCTCCTTTTCATAACCTGTCATACTTTCATAAATCAGATTCCATTTTTTGTAGGCTGTTTTGAACCAAGTCAATAAGGAGTACTTTTGCTAATATATATATATATATATATATATATATATATACATATATATATATACAGCTGGATGTATGTGCGTGTGTATGTGTATGTGTCTGGTCACGAATAAGTTCCTCTATGGTTGACTTTGTTTAAAAACTAATTACATATAATAAAAGATGTATCGAGACACAGGAATGAGTATATTTTATCTAGCAAAACAGTGGTTCATTAAAATTCTGGTGTCTGCGTTTGTGCATTGTCCACCAACTATGGAAATAAAAAAGGTAATCATTAAAAAAAAGAGTTTACAAGTGTTTTTGATATAGATGTACATAAGAATACGTAGATAAGTATGTTTTAACTAAAATAGGGATGGTATAATTAAATTGTTTTGTCTGCGTTCGCGCCTGGTCCACAAAGTATGGAAATAAAAAAAATTAAACATAAACACGTTTAAAAGTGTTTTTGATATAGATGTATATAAGAATACTTTGATAAGTATATCCTAACTTAAGTAGTTATGGTATAATTAAATTGTGGAGTCTGCGTTCGCGCCTGGCCTCCATGGAAGTTAAATAGGCACAAACTTTTATAAAGACTTTTCATATCTATCGGCGTAAGTATACTTTCATAATTATGTTTCAGTTTGAGGGACTATTGTATAATAAAATTAAGGGCTGTTCGTTCGCACCTAACCTCCAAAGAATGGAAATATATCACTAAGTTTAAGAAGTTTTTTTTAATATAGATCCAGAGAATATTGTGATAAATGTTTCAGTGGGAACATGTATGGTATAATAACTCATGGGGTTTATATAATTTATTTTACTTTCATCATATTTGCTTTGGTTTTGATACCCCCAAATTCAAAGATATCTCTTTACAACCCCTCCTTTTCATAACCTGTCATACTTTCATAAATCAGAGTCCATTTTCTGTAGGCTGTTTTTGAACCCAGTCAACGACGGGTACGTTTGCTAGTATACATATATATATATATATATATATATATATATATATATATATATATATATTCGCGCCTGACCTCCATAGAATGGAAATATGTCACAAATAATATATATATATATATATATATATATATATATATATATGTCAAAAAATAAATATGTCACAAACAATATATATATATATATATATATATATATACATATATATATATATATATATATATATATATATATATATGTATAATTATTTTTACTATCACAATTAAATACCTACAGACACTAGTGTTTCATTCTTTCGGGAACCTTCAGTGCAGGGTATCACGATTAACACCAGTCGAACAATTTGAACAAACAACACGAGGCATCTCTGGCTCGATTAGTGGAGATCTAATCCATTCGGCTACCATTAATCGCGTGAAATAACGTTGAATTGTAACTTCTTAATTTTAAATATTCATTTACGTCAGTCAGACAGTGATCTAATCGTTATACGATGATCTATGCATAAGAGCTAAATTGACCGACTGTAATTCAACTAAAAGTGCTCAACGATACGAAACGAATTTCTTAAAGGGGCTGTTATAATTTTTTTTTACTATAATCATTAAATACCTAGAGACAAGTGTGTCATCATTTCGGGAATCTTCAGTGCAGGGTGTCACGATTAATACCAATCTAAAAATTTGAACCCTCCTACACGAGACATCTCTGGCTCGATTAGCGGATACCTAATCCAATATATATATATATATATATATATATATATATATATATATATATATATATATATATATATTACTTAGACCTATTGAGAATGGCGTCGGACAAAATATATTTTGTGCGAGACTCTGATAATAGTCTGACAAATTAATGATATTTGTCATGCCTATCTCAACTTTTCAAACGTTTGTGGTTATGAAACCCGAAACATACTTTTTCTCTATGACAAGTATATATATTTTATCTACTAGAATCTCTATATGTTCTTCGTACGCTCTTTTCAGAATATAATCCGGAATATAACGCGCAAAAAGCAACAGATAACGGAGTAGATTTGGTCCTTTATACAACACGATTTTATTCGTTAAAAAACGTAATTTTCATGAACGCATTTTGTTTTTCGATAAAATTTTCTCTGGATAATGTAATTTACTTGAAACTGAAGAAAGTTCATCCATTATCTCGAATGATATATTCATTTACCAATGCCATATTTCGAACAAGATTCTATGTTTTTTATGTAAGAGTCATCACTTATAAAGATCCTTAGGCCAATCGAGGATAAGTGTATATTAATTTGCAGTAGTGAATAGGATGATGCCGTAGTAGAATTTGTAGTTAAAATTTGGTAAATCGGATTACATTAGACAGTTCAATGAGAGTTTGTTTACGTTGGACTTAAATACGGCACATTGTAGTCCACTGCAAAGCAGGCAAGCAGACGAAATTTTCACAGGTCTGCAATTCTTAGAAATTAGGTTAGTTTATTAAATCTCAGTTTAGGTTTAGACACAGACAAATAGTGGGTAAAATTATTGATAGAAGTTTGAGCTAGACGAGTGTTTTTCGTGAAAGTTTGGAGAGGTGGGACCATAGATTATTTCTTTCTCCACTAATCGAGCCAGAGATGTCTCGTGTTGTTTGTTAGAACTTGTCATGAAATTAACGACAAAGCAGAACAAGGCTCGACACACCTTTTTGTGGGAAATAAATTGCAATGTACAGAAAGGGGTATCCCCGACTAGACTTCGAAGTCTTTGTTGAACTCTGCCAAGGCATGAGAAGAATTTTCTAGCAACACCTGCCCAGATGTGACAATAGTACCCAATTTTCGGACGCACCTAGCTTTTTTATAAGTATAGAAGTGCCTAAGTAGTTATATATCTCACATTTTTTCAGCGGCTTTGGCAATACATCAGGAGTCAAGGGCATGCCCAGAAACTTGTCAAAACAAAATCCATTCATTTCAATTCATGCCAGATTGGGATCAAAAGGTTGGTGATGTGGAAGCTTAGTTTTAGATGGATTTAAGGTAAGTAGCCACCGTTTTCCATATAGTACCACGTGATCAATATCAGAGAAGAGAAAATCGGAAAGAACTTGATCATTTACACCCTTTTATATTCGGCCATAGATGGTATCTGCCCATCAACCACTACTTTTATGAACCTATCAGAGCAAAATGTTGTAATAACTGAGAATACATTTGCAGCTATACCGTAGCTTGATATTTTGTGATATAGACCTTTTTCGATACCCTATCTAAGGCCTTTGATATGTCAAGAACAATTGCCCTAGAAGAGAAGTTACTGTTGAGTTCGCCAATCCTATGAGATATAACATGTAGCACATCTGTTATATATCTAGCAGATCGGAAACCACACTGCGTGTCACTGAGAAGGTTATTTTGCTGAGGGGTTAACTCATGATGTACAGGCGATTTATTCGTCTGTACTGAGAGGAGGATTAACGATCAGATAAATTCTGAAATACACAGCTTCCCTAGGAGGTTTTCCAGGGTTTTTGGAAGCAAGTCTCCTAAAGACTATGCTTAAAACAACTTTGTAAGTATGAGAGCTTATTCTGATTGGAGTATTTTCCTCACTATAATTGGAATGCGACCGGCGCCTGTTGCTTAACTGGAATCATTTTTTTTTCACAGTGATCACCATTTATCAAGGCCTGGAAGCAACTCAGGGATAATGGTTTTGCACGTACATTACGTTAGTGTTAGTGTAGAGATTTTATGAAGTGTTTACTTAAGGGGGCGGTTCATTAGGAATTTGTAAACATTGGACTTGAAGACATACAAGTTGTAGTCCGGTGGGAAGCAGGCAGACAGAACAGAGTTCCACAGGCGCGCAGTTCTAAGAAAGAAGCTTTGTTCATTGAATCCACGTTTTGATTTAGGTAGAGATAAAGAGTAGGGGAAATTTTTCACAGTGGATTCGGCTAGACGGGTGTTTTTCGTGAAAGATTGGCGAGGGGAGACCAGAGATTGGAGTTAAGACGAGCACCTGCCATGGATATAACGATAAAACAAGGATAACCTCGCAACGTCTCTTCTGCGGGATAGAGGTTGAAGGGCAGAGAAAAGGGCATCCCCCACTAAGCCACGAAGTATTTTTTGTACTCTGTCAAGGCAGGATAGGCTGTTTTTTGCAGCTCCTGCCCAGATATGTCAGCAGTATTCCATCCTTGGACGTACTTGGCTTTTATATACATAGAAAATTGCATCAGCAGTGAGATATCCTCTGGAGCGTTAGAAGGATCCCACCATCTTTCCAGTGACCTTGGCAACAGACTTGATGTACGGATTCCATTTCAGATCAGGAGTAAAGGTCAAATCCAGAAGCTTGTCAAAACACGGGGTCTCACACAGACGAGAGCCATGCATCACAATTGATGCCAGATGGGGATCAGAGCGTTTATGACGTAAGGATAGGAGTTTGGTTTCGGATACATTAAAGGTAACCAGCCACATCTTCCCCCACTGAACCACGCGCTCGAGATCAGAGGAGAGAGAATCAGAGAGAACTTTGTCATTTACAACCTTTAATGTGTTGCCGTAGATGGTCGTGCCATCAGCATAGATGTCAACGAATGATGTAAGTATGTGTTTAGGGAGGTCATTGATGTAGATCAAGAAGAGAGCTGGGCCTAGAATTGACCCCTGAGAGACTCCAGCTTGGAAACACCCGCACATATATTTGTAAGTCGCATAGCGTGTGTTCTCATACAGGAGGGCATCCAGGGGTCGTACGGCCTTTGTCGCATAGGGTATAGTAAGCTGCAAATTCTTGGCAAAGAGTTTGGCATTGTCTGATAATAAGATAATTACATCAGGTCCATTGATGAAAGTCAAGATAGATCACACGCTTCCGTTCAAGCCCATGTTTATTATCTGCTAACACTGCTAGGAACCAAGTGACTGCATAGCTACTGTTGAACTTGACTGGCTGCGCATACAACTCTCTCTCTCTCTCTCTCTCTCTCTCTCTCTCTCGTTCTTAATTACTTTTCACAGTTGCTGGCAGTCCTGAAAGTGTAAGTAATAGAAAAGTTGGTTTCTCTGCACAACAGCAGTATTATATTACAGAGTGACCGACGGCTAGCTGTAAGGTTTTTGCTGCGCTTTTTTTTCGAGAGGATAAAGGGGTCTATATCTACAATTACTATTCCACCAGGTCTGATACTATGACGAACACATTCTTTTAAAGATAGCGCGCACAGGAAGATCTGATACAAATGTACGAAACTTATCCAAGTCGGCCATAGAGAACCGATATACTTACGATGAAGAGGTAGTCTAAGGTCTTATGACATTTAGTTTTTTCCTTTACTGATACAACCGAGTGGTTGGGGGATCCCAGTTGAGAGAGAATGGAATATGAATATAGCTCTAGGCAAGCTGTGAAAACATGTCTAGGAGACTTGCATACTAAACGTCAATTTTGGGCAAACAAGGAGGTAGATCCTGGACAATCAGAGTAAGAACATCAGCTGTAGAGAAATTATGACAGACCTTCCTCTAACTATCGATCTTCTTTAATTGGGTTAAGCATTCAATTTTGTGAACATTGCAGTCTCCACAGAGGTTAATGTTCGCCTAAGCATGAGCAAACAGGATGTGGTCAATTTTCCAAATATGCTCTTAAAAATAGTAACTCCGCTAGTGTGGGTGGGATAGAGGCTAAATAAAAACGCGGTGATATGAGCAAGCACAACCCGGAACACATACAGTATAAATTGGGCGCTTCTCTAAAGATATCAATTCCACATGAAAAATCATCTTTACTGCAGGTACATATTCGAAGCCCATGGCGATCTTACCGGTCAGATTTTGATTTTAATAAAAATACTGTGGTATTGTTATTAAGAATGCATACAGGGGAATAGTCGGCCCGATGCAATTTTATCTAAAAAAAATAATTGCTTTGTTTAGTCTTCTTTAATAAGATTTTCACGTCTAGAAGGTAGAAAATTAAATCCCTGATGTTTGAGAAAGAGATATGGTAGTGATGTCTACATTCGGATTTGGAGTTATGGGTTTAATCGTGTATTTTATCTTGCGAAATTTGATGATGGAATTTACGGATTTGAGGATCATATCGACCGACATAGTTAGAGCATAGCAGAGAGGAAAAGTAAGAGGGAAAAGAAAAGAAAAATATTTTTGTAGCACCCTGCAAGGTAAAGCCGTAAGATTTACCCACTAGAATGACATCGGGAAGTCTCACAAGAATCTAGAGCATAGTCCAGCATCCAACACCCTAAATAGAAACACAACAATCCCAGTATGTTTCACCTGATGATAAGCCTAATTAGTGGTTATTTTAAAGTTTGTCTGCCTGGATATAAGGCGGATAACGTCAATCAGATTAACACGTTTAACTACAGCACCCTTTTTAGTAACGTTGCAGTAATCACTAGCTACAGTTTTCAAAAATGTTACTTCTCCGCACAAAAATAAGGAATCATTTTCCTCTTATTTTCGTCTGTTATTTTCCATTTTACATATCGTGATATAAAAGGTATATTGTTCTGATACATAGTTCACATATAGTTACCATGTCAGTAACTGTTTAATTTATTAGGTTGCATTTCATAATACTAAAAATCTGATCTCACTCTGTCCCCTTCTCTCTTTCGGTATATATATATATATATATATATATATATATATATATATATATATATATATATATATATATATATATATATATATATATATATATATATATATATGTATGTATCTATACATGCATATATATGTATATATATCCGTATATGTATCTATATATATATATACATATATATGTGTATATATTTAAATATATATATAGAGATAAATGCAATAAATTTTATTGCTATTTATATACAGCTGTTTAAATAGTGCGCATATATCTCGTTAGATGCGCTTTTAACAAGTGGCCACCTCTCCTAGATCGTACATTTTCATAAATAGTCAGGTGTCCTTAAACCCAGCTGATGAACGACCGCTTAAATCTGAGTTTCATTTCAGTACCGAGCACAGGCGGAATAAATTCAACAACAGTTATTATAAAACATTCGAAAAGACTACAAAATAAAGTGATCAAGCAAAAATAATGAGTGATTTTTTATTTATTTAACTACACACACACGTATATATATATATATATGTGTGTGTGTGTGTGTGTGTGTGTTTATTACATGTATACTACTACTTAATGAGTGTATAATATTTACAGAGGAAGGAGCGATATTAAAGGTACTGATCGACATTGGGCAAAATAAAAGTATTTATAGGGGCCCTTGAACAAGCAATTATTTGAATTACACTCAGAGAACAATGTACTGTTGGTAATTGAAAAACTGGCCAGTCGAACAGGAATTCACAGGCGAGCAAATATAAGGAAGAATATTTCGTCCTGAAATGTTCGTTTAGATTTATCCACATCAGACAGTAATGGAAAATGTTAATAGCGTTGTAGAAATACAAGTGTTTTCTTCCGAAAGTTTGACAGACTGGCACTCAGACAAGCATTGGCTATACACATAAATACGGATATAGAAGAAACAGGATTAGAACGACGAATTTGTCCGGGTAAGATTTCAAGAAAGGGAAAAAAGCACCAACTTTTTATGTGTCGACGCTGGTTTTGAACTCTATTAATAAATATGCCAATTGCGAGCAGCTCCTGCTTATATGTAGCGATAGTACACGGCTTTCTTCATCTTGTGTTTTAATACAGGTAGGCTATTGCGTTGCTGGTTATAATGCAATTTTTAAAGCGGTTTTGGAAATTAATTTTATGTGATTTTTCCATTCTAAGTAAGGAGTGAAATTCGAACATAAAAATTTGTCAAAGCAGATAGCTTCTCTGAGACAAGCGATGTATATTTAATGCTATCATACCCAATGTTTTATATCTCATTCAGTGACGTTTATTTCACACATTAAAAATCTGAAGGTAATCAAGGTTCACGTTGAATAATTATGTTTCTTTTTATAGAGGGGTGCATTATTGTAAGAACTGTACGACTCTATTAATGTATCCTATTATAAAATAACAATTTTGCTGCTTTTACTTGACTTACTGAAGAGAAAACAGTGTCTTTTTCAAATGTTAAAATATACTATTTGCCTCATGCTAATTTCGTCTTCTCTCCCGCTATTTTCTGTAAACCTATATATATATATATATATATATATATATATATATATATATATATGATGATTGCAACGTCTTGTCAGACGAGTACCACTCACTCAGACATTTAAAATCCATGAGCCCAAATGCCTGAGAGAGTATCTATACAAAGATTATGTTACAGAGTCTTAGCTTTGTACGACAGCTAAGTCTCTCTCTCGGTTCAAAATGTTGAGATCCAGCAACAAGCAAGAGCAAGATAGCCAGCAACAAATTAAACTGCAGACCAACTTAATGCGCGTACTGGTCTTCCCCTTTATGTTTTTTTAAATCAGAGATGTGCTTCTCCTAGAAAGGTTGCCTTCACCACGGCTTACGGGAACCCTCTCCACCCCAAATATATATATATATATATATATATATATATATATATATATATTAGATCTATAGTAATAAACATATACCAAAACGGTATTATATGTACAGCGGTAGTTGCTCTTATAGATCTTGTTTCTATAAAAATCCCTACATTCTACATTGCTCAGATCATTTACATTAAAATAAGTAGCATTTCTAAGCACAAAATAAGTAAGTCTATATTCAGAATGGGATATATACATGCGCTATTTCGTTTGTCAGGTCAAGCTGACACTGACTAGATGACCTGCCCAACAATAGCTTCTGAAACGAACGAAACAACTATATGCATTTTCCTAATGCATCTTACTTTTGATAATTTTTTTTTATTTACTTGCTCATTATATTATCTGGATTTAATAATTTATAAAGCATTATACGTTATGTTGTTGCATTATTCATAATCATGATAAATAGACAATCACTTCGATTGGATCTACATAGAAATACACTGATTAATTGAGTTATCATGAATATGATTATAAATATTTTAGCAATTTTACAGGATTCTGTTTATTGTAAAACCTAAAATATTATATCTTAATGAATGTAATATGAACATGTACAGCATAAGTAAACACACATTTGTCTATCGATCTATAAGTAAAAATTAAGACAACATTAATAATATTATAGTGGACCATGTTTAATTTATATTTTATTTATTATATAAAGATAAGCAACATATGCATTT
>NC_136487.1:165905351-166067851 GCF_053919585.1 Euprymna scolopes | reverse complement strand
TTTAATTGCAATACAATTTCAGCATCAACGTCATTGGAATGTTAAAATGTAAACAGAGTTTAGAGATTAATAGCATATAAAATATAGCGCAATGATATAATATGGAAAGTAGAGGTAAATGCTATTCTCTATTGCACATATACTGAATAGAAGATTTGACTATTCCATCGAGTGCGAGACATAAATACTAAAACTTTAGTAAAGAACTTAAATGTAAATTGCACATTAGCAATTCCATTTTAGATTTTCATCATTTTTACAAGGTCATAAAAATCGTATATATATATATATATATATATATATATATATATATATATGTATATATATACATACATATATACATATATATTTATTTATTTATTTATTACCTTTTGAAAAACAGTTTTTTTAAAAATCAATAACAAAAACATCTACGTAATATATAAACGATAAAACTGAATTGCCTATGGTATTATAGAGTAATGGGTTTAGACGCTGGACTGAAATAGAATAAGGTTGGGGTACGAGTCCTAACAACTGTCAAGTACGTTGAAGAGGGATAGGGCCCTGAAAGACGCGTGTACGTTGATTACTGGTTTAAATAAATAATAAATAAATAAAATTACGTCCAAATATAAAATGGGCGACATTCTTAAAAAAACCCCAAAAACACCAGATTTCCAAGGGGGAGACGCTACTCTTAATATCGTTTAAAAAAGGCGTAAATATATGAACGATAAAAAACTTAAGAGCAAATTGTCTATGGCATCATACCGTAATGGGTTAAGCTGGTGGACTGAAAAACATAAGGTCCGGGGTTCGAGTCCTAACAACAGTCAAACAACGCAGTAGAAGGGTAGGACCCCGGAACACGCGTGTACGTAGGTTAATGTTTTTAAAGAATAACAAATAAATAAATACATAAATAAAATTACGTACGATTTAAAAATGGGAGGCTTTCTAAAAAATTAAAAAAAATATCCCCAAGGTGAAGACGTTAAGCTTAATATCGTATAAAAATAAATAACAAAAAAATTTGTATAAAACTATAAACGATAAAAAACTACATTAAATTGTTTACGACGTCAAAGCATAATGGATTAAGCCGCTGTACTGAAATAGATACTATTCGGGGTTCGAGTCCTAACACCAGTCAATATACGTTGAAGACAGGAAGGACCCCGAAACACGTGTGTACGTAGATTACTGTTTTAATTAAAACAGGCCTGGGTGCCCAGCGTTGCCCGGGTGTTTAAATATGTGCATTGAGCAAAAACAAAAAAGAAAGCTCGAGCCGGTACCGCGAAGGATGGAAAACAACATGAAAAAAAAATGTGACGTCCTTGCTGTTTCGACCATCGTCAAACAAAAAATTAAGTTGGTATAAATTACGGCTAGTCAATCGAAAAGAGAGGATGGCTTTCGAAAACATCGGCGAAAAAGACCCAGTTTAGGGTGAAGTGATGAAGGTTTTTAGCCAATTTTCCGTATTTGGCGTCGAAAGGATCGGCTTCATAACAATACCAATCTCGTAAAAATGCGTCGCCTGTCTAAAGTTTTAGGTACACAAATAGACACATATATATGCAGGAATTTAAACAAACAAGTGATCTTTATATTACAGATTATATTAGACGCAATATATAGTAATGATTTCAAAAGTAAAAAAAAAAAAATAAATAAATCTCGCGCGCCACGATCGAGAATCGAAATCAGAATCTTCAGCTAACGCCTTGTTAGTGCCTCTGTTGAGAATCACTGGGCCATGGAGACATACTTACTGCAAAGCTAAAAATTAAAACACGAATCAATAGCAACATACGTTATGTGTTCGTCATGGCGACGTTTGATCTTTACCTGGCAAATTTCATTCTTTTCCTCCACTTTTGCACCTATTTTTCTAAATTTTATAAAATTTCGCCTGGATTAAAATATCGTATATATGAAGTTTCATATCTGGAGATTAAAACACTAGAAGGAGTTTGGAAAGCAAAATTTAGAAACAAAAATATATACGTATACATAAATATATATGGAAACACTTTTTTGTTTACTAGAAACTTTTTACGCAAATATTACGCAAGTAGAAAGCATGTAGAATGTCTGCGTGAATATAATTACACATAATAGTTACCTAAAGATGATCATCCCATGAGAAAACCGAAGGAACTAATAGGGAATTAATAAACATGAATGTTTAAAAGAATAAGCAAATAAGCTAGATCATTTACTAGTGAATGTAATTCCATGACCGATATATGAGAAAATTGTCTTTTCTTTTTAAATAAGTAGAGACAGTGATTTTAATATGACTATCGATACACCCGCTTGAAAAACGAATTTATAGATAGATAGATAGATAGATAGAAGAAAGACAACAGATAAATAAATACAATTTCGTCTAAATAAAAAATAGGCGACATTCCAACCCCCCCCCCAAAAAAAATAATAAAATAAACGTCCGATCTCCAAGGTTGAGACGCTATGCTTAATATCGTTTAAAAAATCAATAACAAAATAAAAAAAATACGTAATATATAAACGATAAAACTAAAGCGTAAATTGTCTATGATATAATAGATTAAGACGCCGGACTAAAATACATAAGGTCCGGAATTTGGGTCCTAACAACACTCAAGCTACGCTGAAGAGGCGTAGGGCCTAGAAATATGCGATATGTAGATTACTGGAATTTTTTAAATAAATAAATAGATAAAAGTACGTCCAAACAAAAAAATGGGCGACTTCCTTGAAAAACAAATAAAAAAACCCGATCTCCAAGGTCAGTACGCTAAGCTTAATACCATTATAAAAAAAAAACTCAATACAAAACTACATACATACATATATATATATATATATATATAAATGTTTAGAGGTACAGAATTTATATATGGTTTTAAATAAAATGGTAGGCGGCAGTTTCTCGAGAGCTCTTTCGGCTATCATCTCTTCAGGAGCAAATCGATAGCAATCTAAATAATATTGTGGCGAAAATAAAGAGTTCTATAGGGGAACTTATTTAATGTGCCAACGTACGGGGGCATTAATTAAATTTATTTACGTTTAAAAAAAACGATTAAAAATGTTGGCACAACGAGGGAGAAAAAAAAAAAAAAAAAAAGCGGGAGAAAAAATTCAAAGTTCCCCAAAGAGAAACAATGCGTTAGATGTTTCCTTTTGCCGGCACAAAGAAGGTTGACGCACCGCAATAGAGACAGCCTCCAAAATCTTTAAATGGTTTTTGGAGTCCGCTCTATGTAGCACCTCGAACCAATCTATTTTATAACTATCGGCACAGCATGGGTTGTCAACCAAATGCTGGCCAATAGCAGAGTCCAAGGCTGCAGAAGGAGGGAGACCTCCGAACCCCATCCTCCCTTGTCTGATCTTCGATGGAACATGCTGGTTTATACGAGTCAAAAGGTGCAAGGATGTTCGCCCAACATAACCAGCATCGCACTGGCATTTAAACTGATATACAATATTACTATTTTGGATGTAAGGCAAACTATCCTTGCGGAAAGACGGAAAAGCAGATCTCGTAGTATATACCACACGCAAGGTCACCGAATTGAAGCAATCGTAAATACTTCTTCGAATCTTTTTTGAAATTATATTACTCCCCTCCCCTATCCACGGTAATTTCAAATAAACCGGGCATTTCAAGGGTCCAAACTTTTTAGGGGATTTAAAATCCGCAACCTTTTTGAAAATACAATCATCAATAAGGTCAACAGGATAACCATTATTGATGAATATTTCCCTGATCTTATCGAGTTCGACATCCAATCTGTTAGGCGAACAAATCATGAGGGCTCTATGTACCAAAGTATTAATTAAACCGACCTTACGTGATTTAGGTACAAAAGACAACCAGTTCACATATAGTCCAGTAAATGTCGGCTTTCTATAAATTGTAGTGAGAAAGCCCCCCCTTGAGCGTTCGACAAGAACGTCCAAGAAAGGAAGCGAATTGTCCTTCTCACTTTCCATAGTGAACTTGAGAGCCCCATGTAAAGAATTCAACCTATTAAAAAATGTCGACGCATCACTTTGCGAAGGAAAAATAGCAAAAGTGTCGTCAACATATCTGAAATATGCAGTGGGTTTAGATGTAGAATGAAACATAACGGATTCATAATACCCGACGAAAATATCCGCTAAAGTTGGGGCCAACGGACTCCCCATTGAAACCCCGTCAACCTGACAGTACATAATATCACAAAAACTAAATTCCACGGATTTCGTACACATTAAAATGAGTTCAATAAGAATCTCTTTAGAAAACCGTGGAGCAGTCAGGTGACCATCATATAAAGCGTCGGTACATATGCGTATAGTCTCATCCAACGGTATGTTGGTGAAAAGACTAGAGACATCAAATGAACACATGAAAGACGTCTCTGCATTAGAATCCAACCCACGTACACAATCAACGAACCGAAAGGAATCTGGGATACAATGCGTGGTGTATAGCTCACGCACAGGTTGCAGAATTTCTACAAGCCACTGAGCCAAAGAATGTTGTGCTGAACCAACCATTGATAAAATGGGTCTCAGTGGAACACCTTGCTTGTGGATTTTAGGGAGACCATACATTCTGGGACGCTGTGACCCAGAGGGCCTGATCCTGTCATAGACATCCTTGCAAAACACCTTCTTTTTAAATAATGCAAGTAAACGTCTCTGCATTTTAGCCTCGTTCTTGCAAGTATTATCCGTCACCTCGACAGCGCCGAGTTTACGGAATTTCGAACTATCATTGAGAACCACTGCCATTTTCTCAACGTAGTCGGATTTATCCAAAATCACCACTCCTGCACCTTTGTCTGGTTTACACATATAAATATCGGTGTTAGATTTTAACGCTTTCATCGTTTTAAATTGCGTTATGTTCCAGACAAAGTCGCTATGATCAACAGGAATGTTACTATATCGGTGAGCTAAGGCAACTAAATTGGATTTCATCCCAACAATTTTTTCTGGGGAATTAGGCACATTATGTCTAAGTTGAGAGAACAAAACTTCAAAGGCAGAAAGTGTTCTCTCTTTATTTAAACTCGTGGGGGGATACAAAAATCTAAGCCCCTAGACAAAACTTTATTTTCAATTTCTGTAAGGACCGTTTTTGAAAAATTGAAAATATGTTTGCTTCCATTAGTGGGTTCACACCCATATCTTCTGCGAACCAGAAGAGCAAGGTGTTTACTATTATCTTTGGAAGCATTTTGCCTAGCAAACTGATCACCGATAGATAAATATTTGCAAAAACGGAAAAAATCACAAAAGGACAGGAACCCCTTAACTACGGACCAAAGTTGATGACGATTACTAATGTACGTCTCAAGGTTCTCCATCAACTTATTCATATCGTCACGTATAAACGCACGCTCCATAGACAAACTTGGCTTCACTTTAGATGCAGCAATACGTTTACTAATGTAAGCTGGGGCTACATCTTGTTGCAGACAGGAACGCAAAAAAGCTAAGGAGAGATTGGTAGATCTAATTCTACTCCTTAATCTTACAATATTATTACACAATTCTATTTGTTGGTGTGTATACCTCTTCCGTAAATATTTAAATAAATGTTTAGAGGTACAGAATTTATATATGGTTTTAAATAAAATGGTAGGCGGCAGTTTCTCGAGAGCTCTTTCGGCTATCATCTCTTCAGGAGCAAATCGATAGCAATCTAAATAATATTGTGGCGAAAATAAAGAGTTCTATAGGGGAACTTATTTAATGTGCCAACGTACGGGGGCATTAATTAAATTTATTTACGTTTAAAAAAAACGATTAAAAATGTTGGCACAACGAGGGGGAAAAAAAAAAAAAAAAAAGCGGGAGAAAAAATTCAAAGTTCCCCAAAGAGAAACAATGCGTTAGATGTTTCCTTTTGCTATTTTTCCTTCGCAAAGTGATGCGTCGACATTTTTTAATAGGTTGAATTCTTTACATGGGGCTCTCAAGTTCACTATGGAAAGTGAGAAGGACAATTCGCTTCCTTTCTTGGACGTTCTTGTCGAACGCTCAAGGGGGGGCTTTCTCACTACAATTTATAGAAAGCCGACATTTACTGGACTATATGTGAACTGGTTGTCTTTTGTACCTAAATCACGTAAGGTCGGTTTAATTAATACTTTGGTACATAGAGCCCTCATGATTTGTTCGCCTAACAGATTGGATGTCGAACTCGATAAGATCAGGGAAATATTCATCAATAATGGTTATCCTGTTGACCTTATTGATGATTGTATTTTCAAAAAGGTTGCGGATTTTAAATCCCCTAAAAAGTTTGGACCCTTGAAATGCCCGGTTTATTTGAAATTACCGTGGATAGGGGAGGGGAGTAATATAATTTCAAAAAAGATTCGAAGAAGTATTTACGATTGCTTCAATTCGGTGACCTTGCGTGTGGTATATACTACGAGATCTGCTTTTCCGTCTTTCCGCAAGGATAGTTTGCCTTACACCCAAAATAGTAATATTGTATATCAGTTTAAATGCCAGTGCGATGCTGGTTATGTTGGGCGAACATCCTTGCACCTTTTGACTCGTATAAACCAGCATGTTCCATCGAAGATCAGACAAGGGAGGATGGGGTTCGGAGGTCTCCCTCCTTCTGCAGCCTTGGACTCTGCTATTGGCCAGCATTTGGTTGACAACCCATGCTGTGCCGATAGTTATAAAATAGATTGGTTCGAGGTGCTACATAGAGCGGACTCCAAAAACCATTTAAAGATTTTGGAGGCTGTCTCTATTGCGGTGCGTCAACCTTCTTTGTGCCGGCAAAAGGAAACATCTAACGCATTGTTTCTCTTTGGGGAACTTTGAATTTTTTCTCCCGCTTTTTTTTTTTTTTTTTTTTTCCCCCTCGTTGTGCCAACATTTTTAATCGTTTTTTTTAAACGTAAATAAATTTAATTAATGCCCCCGTACGTTGGCACATTAAATAAGTTCCCCTATAGAACTCTTTATTTTCGCCACAATATTATTTAGATTGCTATCGATTTGCTCCTGAAGAGATGATAGCCGAAAGAGCTCTCGAGAAACTGCCGCCTACCATTTTATTTAAAACCATATATATATATATATATATATATATATATATATATATATATATATATGTATATATATATATGTGTATATATATGTGTATATATATATGTATATATATATGTATATATATATGTATGTATATATATGTATGTATATATATATATATGTATGTATATATATATATATATGTATGTATATATATATATATGTATGTATATATATATATGTATGTATATATATATATATATGTATGTATGTATATATATATATATATATGTATGTATATATATATATGTATGTATATATATATGTATGTATATATATATATGTATATATATGTATATATATATGTATGTATATATATATATATATGTATGTATATATATGTATGTATATATATATATATATATATGTATGTATATATATATATATGTATGTATATATATATATATATGTATGTATATATATATATATGTATATATATATATATGTATATATATATATATATGTATGTATATATATATATGTATGTATATATATATATATATGTATGTATATATATATATATATGTATGTATATATATATATATATATGTATGTATATATATATATATGTATATATATATATATATGTATATATATATATATATGTATGTATATATATATATGTATATATATGTATGTATATATATATATGTATGTATATATATATATATGTATGTATATATATATATGTATGTATATATATATGTATGTATATATATATATATATATGACATATAGGTTTATAATAAAAAAGTCAAGTTTCCTTCATTAGCACAAAAGTTATTAAACAATTACTGGTGTTAAAATTCCTCAGAATAAGCAAAAAAACATGAGAGATGTGTTTTTTCTGGTTAACTGTTGATTATCATAGCAACTTTTGCAAGTTCGACGTTTTAGAGACGGTTTCTACTGCTTGGCTTTTTGTTATCATAGCACATTTTCGTCGTCGAAACCTTTATAAATCATACTGATAATATCGCTCACAGACCAACTTACATAGAGTACATAAAAAATAACAAAAGTGATGCTCTTTGACGTGGTAGGGTTGACAATATTTCGCTTCACTATCGTCCATTAATTTTGATTCTCTCTTTTTGCCCTTTCTTGTTTATTTATTTATGTAATTCCTTTTTTTTTTAGTAAATTTTAGAAGTTGGTTATAATTTTGTTATTGATTGTTTGAAATGTGTATGATACCGAACACAACAAAGAAATGTTGTTTCAAACCAAAGGCTGGAGAAATAATTGATTACATAAGAAAATGCGGATATTAAAAGTAATGTAATTAAGGAAAGAAAAGTAAAAAAATATATTTTTTGTAAAACTGGAAAGAAAACAAAATATTCTAGTAAATTTCTAACGTAATATATTGCAATCTTAAAAATGTAAATGTAATCTTAAATTGATTTTTAAAATACTTAATAGTGCAATATTTCAAGTTATAAATGTATTAACATTTTACTAGAATATTTTGTATTTTTTCTTTTCAAGTGTTTACAACTACTCCTTTTACTTCCTAATTTTCATTTAAACCATATTACTTCTCATCTCGAATTTTTTAATTATATAAGACATAATTCTGTTTTATTTTTCTTTCCAGCTTGTAGCTGTTCATAATATTTTTGTTCTAACATTTTGTTGAATTTCTGATCTTTCTGTGCCTTGCTAGTGATGCGAACATTGAATTCTTTCAGATTATCTCGTACAAATAGAGGTATGTAATCATCAGTTTTGTCGACTCCTGATATAATTCTTTTATTGCAGCTAAAATAAATAAATGCACCCTAAATGTTTCATATAAAGCCAAATCAGTTGATAAATTTTATCTGCAACTGTTTTTTTTCTAAAACTAATTGTGTTCTACTTATAAACTTGACGACATTCATTAGACTGCCTATACAACAAGATACAACAAGGCGAACAAAAGGCGTATTAGTATTGTCTGCTTTTCTTAGATAGGATTCAACCTTGTTCAGTTTGATAAGGTGCATGCCCACAATAACAAATAAGAATAACTACTTTTATGGCAAATCATGGTAATGACATTATACAAGTATACGAAGACACTGATGAAAATGAAAATAAAAAATAGATTTCACATTTTATAATTTAAACATTTCCCTTAAAAATATGTATTTTCACATATCTTACTTATTATATATCTCTCTCTGATATTTAACGTTCTTCATCCCTGTTTATATATAAGTTATTTGCCACTCAATTAGTCTGAACGATGACAAATTTAACACACATATAATGTGTCTAGTCCGTCATTAATTGTCGCTTAACAGAAATTATCCTTACCGGGTCATCTCTAAGAAGAATCTTTGTCTGCTTAATCTTTGTTACCAATGCACTTAAACTGTAACTAGAGAAGAACACTAAAGATTAAAATGAAATTAATGGCCTTCCTCATCTCTTGTGGTTTACTCATTAGCAATCTTCTTAGTCACAATAAAACAACTGGATTTATTATTCAAGGAAAGTAGATGAGTATATGTGTATAGAACGAATATATAAACGTTTTATTTAAAAATTGTGTGCGCCTTTGTAATGGTCAATACTAGAATTAGTAAAATACACAATTTTGTACAGTGAATCGTGATAAAATATATCTTTGTAGAGATTATGATTGCTTTGTTTGATTTCTAACAGTTCTCGTTTGCTGAACTAGAATCCAGTAATTACACAATTATTATCTGGGTATTTCGTAATGTTTGTAATGCAAGTGTTACTTGTTCACTTTCGACACATATCTTACTTGTAAAGTTTTTTTTATTATCAGAATTGAGTTGCTATTACATTTCTTAACTTTGAGATAAGAATTGATTATCGGTATTATTTGAATTGATGCGGCTACTGTTCTCATTCTGAGTGTCATTTTACAATGTTTCATTCAATTTAATCTGTTTCCTTTGTTAGGTTTATATTTTCGAACTCGGGAATGTTTCTGTCAAACTCAGGAATTTGGACGGAATTTCTAGCACAAAACCTTTATTTACTTCTCGGGGTAACGTGTTCTTGTTCCGTTAGCCATGACTGGATAGAGGTCCTAAGTAATTCGCAATTGTAAATTACGGTCGCCTACTCAGTGGATTAGACCTTCAAACATTTACAATTGATTTTTCCCAAGTACTCTAACCACTGCGCCATGGGTCCTTTTCTCCAAGGACCCGTGGCGCAGTCGTCAGAGTTTTTGTAAAATCACTTGTAGCATATTATATTCTCCAATAATTGCTGAGAGAAAAAGCACGCTACCCCCATTACGCAAATAAAGAGATCCGCCCGAAATTAACCCCAAATTCCCAAGATCGGCAGAAACATTTACAAGTTCGACAAGATACACTTAAAGAAGGTCGTAGCTTACACCAACTGAAACATTTGGAAAATCGAACTCAAGATTAAAACAGTAGTTCGATAAATCCACATAATATTAGTAAAGTTACTATGTATATTTTTTAGTATTCGACAATCACATTAGGTATATTATGGAGCAAAGTTACATTTACAGAAGTGAACGGTTTCCTAGATATTGCTTAATTGTTGATCATAAGACCATTACACATTATTGCCACCATAACATATAGTCTGCTGTTATTTCCATCATTAGATTAAACAATCTAATTAGCTGATGATTAAAATGAATGACTCTGTAATTAGGAAGCGAGTAATAGACACTCATACATAATTATAAAGTGGTATTATAGCTTTTTGAAGTTATTGATTTTTAATCTGTTTATTAAACATAATTTTGTAATCAGAAAAGCAAGTCTTTTCGTTCTGATTTCTCAAATAGGATAATTATCTACGCTTTACTTCCGGTTTAAGTTTTTAGAAAAAAATCAAGAGCTGTAAATGTGAAGGAAACTATGAAGTGAAAATAAAATAATTACTATTATCTAAAATGAGACATATCAGAAAAGTATTGATTAAAAATAAGCAGATATTCTAAACACACTAAAATATTTTAAACTGTAGCAAACGAAAAGAGAAAACGCATTGACTATTCTAATCTAGAGAATTGTGTATATAAGGAACAAAAATTTCATTGCTATATATTTGCGCAGGCATGGATGTTATTTCTTTCCCTCTCTATCTCACTCTAACCAAGTGTGCAGACCTGTTCCACAAATCCCAAAACCTCAACATGAAATATCTCCAGAAAAACAAAACTCGCATAAACCTAGAACCCCATCTCCCAACGAAGACCCCTACTACTAGGTCCCCTTCTCCAACATCAGGGGTCTACGTTCCCACTTTCTAGAGGTGGAAACACAATTACAGGAGACGAAACCGGACATATTCTTTCAATGCGAAACTGGAATAGGGCCCACCACTTCCCTAGATGAGTTCATAATTAACGGATACTCTAACTTAACAGCTAAATCTAACCCCCAAGATCGCCATGGGCATGGAAAATGTGCCTAACAAAAAGTTGACCTCCCCTGTGGCAGGGATATATCTAGAGAAGATCCTAATTTACCCTATATGTGCTTCCAGGTTGCACTTGCTTACACCACTGCATTTATATTTGCCCTCTATCGGGCCCATAACAGCGGAGTTACTATCTTTAAGAGTATATCTGAGAAAATAGACCACATCCTGTCTGCACATCCCTCGGCGAAACTCGACATCTATAATGACTTCAACGTCAATAATGTGGAATGGCTGACCGATTCAAATAAGACAGACGATTGGGGGAGGTTCTGTCATGATTTTGCTATTGCTTATGACCTCACTCAGATTGTTCGCGAACCCACCCGTGTGTCCGATACTTCTGGTCAATATGCAAGCCCCTAAACCTTTTTCTCTTAACTTCTCCTTAGCTATGTTCCGTTAATTCTCCGCTAGGATCCTCCGACCAGTCCGTCGTATCAGTTAAGATAAAAATTAAGTGTAAGAAGTCGCCAGACGTACTCCTCAACCGTACTGTATACTGATACACTATGGCTGACTGGGATAGCTTCCGTACATTCATATCTGATTTACCTCTGCATTCCATGTTTAAAAAGGAAATGCCCTATATAGTATCAAATCTGACCGAATGGTTAATTGTAGGCATAGACCAATTCATAAAATCTAAAATTTCCAACAAAAACCTTACAGCCAGCCATAGTTCTCGCCAGAATGTGCTGCTGCTATCAAACACAGAAATCACTTTTTCCATAACTACCAACGTAATAGATGCACTGAGACTAAAGATATTTTCAGGAACGCCAGGAACCACTGTAAAAGAGTAAGAAAAAATGCAACAGAGCTATACGCCCTGTTAAATCCAAAGTAGCTGATCAGCGGCTTCGTTCCATACAGTTAGAGCTAATAACAAATAGGATCCTGAACAGACGTGTGCGTTCTATCCCAACTATTATCAATGGACCAGAGATCATCTTGTCGGCATCAGACAAGGCCAGACTATTTGCAAAGAGCTTTGCAGATAATTCTACCCTATGCGACGAAGCCCATCAACTCTCCATATTTCCTCCTATAACACAGAACACGCAAGGTAACATACAAATATCTTTGCATGAGGTCGCAAGCTTATCAAGAACCTTAATTCCAGTAAAGCAACTGTACCTGACGGCATCCCAATTATAGTGTTAAAAAACTTCTACCAGAACTTGATCCCATACCTACGAAACTGTTAAGCGTTGCCTTAAGGAGAAGTGTTTTCCGTCTCCCTGGAAACCCTCATCAGCATGCCCTGTATTTATTAATTCAGGTGATAATTCATCTCCTTCTAAGTACAGACGAATAAGTCTCCTGTGTGTGATAAGTAAGTTGCTGGAATCCATATTAAATAGAAAAATAGTCAACGACCTAAGGCAGAAATAACCTTCTTAGTGACACACCATACGATTTCCGTTCTGGAAGACCTACCGCAGATGTGCTGACGATTATATATCACAGGATTAGTGAATCTCTTGACAAAGGTTTCCTTTGTAGGGCAATAACTCTTGACATACCAAAGGCCTTCGACAAGCTACGGCATAAGGGCATACATCACAAGATTTCCAGCTACGGTATAACTGGCAATGTTTTCTCAATCATTAAATAATTTCTCCCCGATAGGCTCATAAGAGTAGTGGTCGATGGACAAAATTCAGAGGCCTACATTATTAATGATGGAGTCCTTCAAGTGTCAATCCTGGACCCAACTGCCTTCCTGATCTACATCAATGACCTCCCTAAACACATATTAAATCATTCGTTGACATCTATGCTGATGTCACGACCACCTACGGCAAGATATCAAAGGCTGTAAATGACAAAGTTCTCTCTGATTCTCACTCCTCTGATCTCGAGCGCGTGGTTCAGTGGGGGAAGAGGTGGCTGGTTATGTTTAATGCATCTAAATCCAAACTCCTGTCTTTACATCTTCAACGCTCGGATCCTTATCTGGCTTCAAATTGAAATGGATGCTTCTTTTCTAGGAGAACCTCATGTTTTGACAAACTTCTGGATTCGTCCTTTACTCTTGATCTGAAATGGAACACGTACATCAACACTGTTGCCAAGGTCGCAGGAAAGATGGTGGGATCCTTCTCCCGCTCCAGAAGATATCTCACTACTGATGCAATTGTCTATCTATATAAAAGCCCAGTACGTCTGCTAAAACCAGCCTATCCGGCCTTGACAGAGTACAACATTAACTTCTTATCTTAGTGGGGGGTTGCCTTTTCTCTACCCTGCAACCTCTCTCCCACAGAAGAGATGTTGCGAGCGTATCCTTGTTGTATCGTTATTCCATGACAGGTGCTCGTCTGAACTCCAATCTCTGCTCCTCTCGCTAATCCTTCACGAAAAACACCGGTCTAGCTTACTCCACTGTCAAAAATTCCCCCATTCTTTATCTATGCCTAAATCAAAACGTAGATTCCATGAACAAACTTCTTTTTTAGAACGGCATTCCTGTGGAACTCTGTTCCGTCTGTCTGCTTCCTACCTTACTAGAACTTGGATGTATTTTAATCCAATGGTAACAAATTCACAATGAACCGCCCTCTTAAGTAAACACTTCATTAAATCCCCACACTAACCTACTATACTTGCAATAACCCTTATCCCTGAGTGGCTTACAAGTTTTGATAAGTGGTGACCACCGTGTAAAAAAAATATATAGATGTCCACGCCCGTCAAAATATTCTACTATAATAATCTATTGAATTTAAATGTTCTAAATTAATGGTTATGTCTGGTAAAATTGAATATATGGAATTTTCTTTTATCAGTACAAAATATTGTCATTATCGTATCCAATCCTTTGAAACCATATTCAACATATTTTATGACGTGTGCTGGTAGTTTATTTTGGCCGTGTCCGGGTCATTTCAAAATATTTACAACTCCCGATTCTTTACGATGTTGTGTATCAGTAGGATTCTTGTTCACTAAAGTAAACAATGTTATTTTATCTGATCGTATTACTATTTTCAAAACTAATAAATCTTCCCCGATATTACAAACGTTTTGAAATTGTATCTAATTTAAAGAGTGAGCCTTGCATAATATGGATGCAATTGCTATGTTATAAGGCGGAAGCAGTCATTACAAAATATGTAGCGTATATTTTGATTTGTATAACTTATAATTCCACAATATCTTCTCCTTATATTTTTTCAGAGTAATATACATATATATATATATATATATATATATATATATATATATATATATGTACTTAAGTTTGACTATTCCTAAAAATTACGAAGAGTAAAGTTCCTCTTTTCTGCACTTGTTTCAATACATTTGAAATAACTTATTTTCTAGGCAAATCCATTCTCTCTGAAAAGTAATTAATGAAGCGCTCTTTTTAATTTGTGTGAGGAATTGTTAGACACAGAAATAACTTATTTCTTTTTACCTTGCTTTTCTACCAATATAACACCCGAATTTAAAATTAGTTTCTTCTCATAATTTGTAAATTGTCACGGTAAACTCTGAATACATATATACATTACCTGCCTTGCATCGGGATGAAATGTGCGGGAATATTTTCGACAACCCACTAAAAAAATCTAGTGTATATTAGATACATTATTTAATAACACAGCTTATTCTATACAGAATTTTTGATAATAAAGACATTGATAACGAAGGCGTTTTGATATTGCGGCGTTGTACATTCATACAGAAAAAGAGTCGTTAAACGATTACTAACGACGTTGATAAAATCCAAAGACAGTTTTTTTACGGTAAAAAAAGCTGTTTTTTTAAGTATTCAGCGAACTTGTTTTACATTTGACATTCCCAAAGTATTACATTTTATTGAGTATTCAGTCTCCGTAAATGAACGTTACATTATACGTATTGGACAAATAGTAAGAATTAAATCTATAATATGCGTGTCAATTTCTCATCGCTGAATTCTTGTAATTGCTATTTAGTAAATTTCCGCCTCATCAAGTTGCATTTTATATTAAACATTTGAGTAAAGATTTGTATTAAAGACCGACCAAGAAAGAAACCACATTACAGAGCATTACTGTGAAATACAATATCTACACAAATGCTTTTTTTTAATTACTAAGTTATTTTTTTCTGTCAAGATAGTACAATCATTTTTACGAAAATTTGTCGACATTTTACAATGCTTTACGACATTTCTACGAACATTTTTACGAACATTTTACAATCTTCTATTTATTACGGAGTACGTATGCATATTTTTTTACGTGGGGGTATGCTTCCACAAGGTAACACTGGTTTACAGATCTTGCTTATTTTCCACCTCAACATAAATCACACTCTTCGCACACCTACCGTATCAATAACCTCGGGCTTATGTAACACCCATACCTTCTATTATAATGCTTTTGTTGTTTTATACGTTTAAACTTAATACATTAGATTTCATTAATCAATTTTCTACACCATTTTACATGTTTATATTTATTTATACAAAGATCCATAAAACACAACCCTTCATCTGTAACCTAGTTATCATCTATTTCGCTGATGATAATTATTATTCTTCGGAATCTCGGAATCTATAAGGATAAAAAGGCGTTTAAAACCTCTCTTTCAATATTACGATTTCTTTTTTAGCTAAAAAATACATCAATACACACACACATATATTTATATATATATATATATATATATATATATATATATATATATATATATTATGTAAAAACAATTCTACCTGTTAAGGTTTCGTATCACCGTATCTGCATAGTGAATATATGAGCTGACATAAACTTGAAACAAAGAAAGTCGCCAAATCACACATACATAAACTAGTATATAAACTATATAATAGTCTCGCCCCATTACGTTCATTCACCCCCTTGTATTAAACTTGTATTATATATTTTGCACATTAATATAATGTATTTCTATTTTGATTATTATGTAATGTACTTCTGTGTGTTATTCATATTCTCGTATGTTTACATATACATGTATATATATATATATATATATATATATATATATGAGTGTAGATATGTGCGTATATATATATATATATATATATATATATTAATATATAATCATATTGTTTCTATAGTTTACAATGTGGCCCCTTTATATGTTCTTGTATCTAACCCCAGTTACAATTACTTAATTATTCCGAAAGACAATAACATGCCTATATTTCCCGACTTTGTTGAATTTATTGGTCAAGAGTATATGCATGCCATTTCGAAAAGACTCGAGGAGTAGTATTAGCTTGTCATTATTTCACATGAATAATCGTTCGTTAAATAACACTTAAAACATCAGGACATGCATGTAATACGATGTTGCTATAGTAAAATATTACGAATAATTCTACTTATAAAACGGGAATATGTAGGTGATTGGAAGGTCAGTATAAAGGTCTTACGAGAGAATGTCAAGTGCACAATTTTTGTGTTTGACAATTCTTAGCTAATTTCTACTTGAACAGCAATACTCGGCATTTAGCCGATATTGAAGTCCGTCTTATCTGGAAGGTAAGGCTGGATGTGCGCTGTCGTTTTAAATTCTTTAGCCACGAAACCTTTCTAAACTTTCAGAATTAATAATTACGTTGCATTGTCACATGCATATGCTGATAAAAGCTGGGTTACCCAAGGTTGTGATACTTTTAATAGGGCCCCTTTTTACAGTATAGATTTGAAACAAATCATTTTTTTAAATATGATATATGAATTAAATAAACATCGTCCATACAAGAACTGTTAAAAATATTAATATAAGCAAACATTTCCTTAAAATAGCTTAGAAATTAAACAGCTTTATATAAATTTATATAACATTATATAAACATATTTGTTTGATTTCTAAAGTATCTCAAATTGTTTAGAGTAACAAAATGTTTTTTTTTTTCTACTCTTATCAAAATGTGTGCACAGATTAAAAACACTGATGTCGATTTTAATGGTTTTCACTAAGAAAGTAAATTTCTCATAACGTATTAACATGAGTATTCTGGATATCACATTCTCAAATGAAAAACATATCAATAAAATATAAAACAGTCAAATATAGGTCAAAAGTTCACTGGCATAAACTGATCAATGCAATAACAATTAATGATCTTCATATATAATTTGGATGTATAGATGAGTTATTATTGGTCATTGGCATAATATGTGAGAAAAATATATGCCCTGTAATTAGGAGTAAATAAGGGGTAAAATATAAGGCACAGTATAAAGATAGGGAAGTAAAGTTGAAAGTTAAAAGAAGTGAATAAAGAGATACAACTAATTAGGATGTGAAAGATGGAATAATGGGATTATACTACTACTACTACTACTACTACTACTACTACTGCAACTATAACTACTTCAATTTCTTATAATGATAATAAATAAATAAATAATATTGAAAGATATCAAATAAAAAATAAAAAAAAATAAAATATAATGAATAAATAAATAACCAAACTAAAATTTTGTTAATTAATCGAGGAGTTGGAGAAATAGTGTTCAGGTATACAAAAGTGAGGCTCAAAGGTATAATGTATATATAGGTTAAGCCAGCAAAACAGAAAGTTCTGTTCGGTTATATCCCGATAGATAAAAAATTGGAAACTATTATTATATTTTCACAACCACCCACCGATACCGATCACATAACTTACCTCTGTAATTATCATTTGGCCATCCCCCTATCTTACTAAATTAAAACCTAATACACGGCACCCTATGTAATCCTCAATACAACTTTCATTAATATCATAACATCACAATATAGCCATAGTCCTCTTATTAGTAATTTTTTGATAACCGTTACTTTTGAGTAATCCTGTTAGCATATACCCTCTTGCCTTAATTCATCATCAGGATATTACACCTGAAAACACACAGCACCTCTAAGTTCTGCTCTTGTCTCGGTTACCGATGTTAATGAAAACCCGTTTAGCGACCCCCCTGCATAGATGCTATACATATTACATACTGAAAAATAAAACCACCACCCAACCACCCCTGTACATAGCCTGGAGATTAAACACATAATCTACCTACATTATTTAGACTATGGTAGAAACCCTATATACATTTTTACATTAAACTTTATATAATACTCTCATCCTTTATCTTAGAATTCAAAAACATAAATAATTTCATTGATTTGTTTTATTCCTGAGAAATTATTCCCATCCCCATTATGCTATCTAGCATTTCCCTACTATTCTAATGAGAAGCATTAGGATTAGATATTTCTCGGTATAAAGAATCCCCCTTTATCCTCCAACTAAATGTATTTATATCCTTATTATATATTTTATATTTAACAATATATAGATTTTTTACTACATTTTCCATTCTGATTGTCTCCTATATAAGATTTATTGAAATTTATCGAGCTTTTTTTTATTCACCATGTTATATATATATATATATATATATATATATATATATATATATATATATATATATATACATATATATATATGTATATATATGCATATATATGTATTATATATATAGAGATATATATATACATATATATGTATTATATATATATATGCATATATATGTATTATATGTATACATATATATATAGATATATGCATGTATATGTATTATATGTGTGTATTATATGTATACATATATATATAGATATATGCATGTATATGTATTATATGTGTGTGTATATATATATATATATGTATATATATATATATATATATATATATATATATATGTGGGGGGCGGTGAATGTTATTTATTCGTTTTTGTTTGCGATACTTTTGAATTAATTCCTTTATTCATACTAAAGTGCAAGCCGGGAATAATATTTCCTATTTAGTGTTTTGGTGCGATTTAAGTGGGAGTGCCATATATATTGTCTACAATATGATTATACACTAACCATCTCAGTGGATAATTGTATTTTAATTTATTTAATAAAAATACATTCCATTTAAAACAAAAACGACATTCAATAAAAATGCGATAAAACTGTGCATAAATTTGACATAATCTTGGAAAGAAACATTAACTGACGATGGCTGGTAGACGGAATACGGGTGTATATCATAATAGAAACATATATTAAATATTTAAATAATGTTTATTTTCACAACATTATATAAATGTTTTTCTTTTTTATTAAAAAAAAAAGTTAAATTCACTTGCAAAACATCATTTTAGAAATGATTAAAAAAACGAAGAGTCCAAACTAAATATTAAGACGTACACACAAAAATAATACATAATAATAGTATTGAAAAATGTAACTTTAAATTTAATGAACATAAAAAGTGAAGGTAAATTCTACAATTAAGGACACATGCTAGATTATATATGTGTATATCCGTTAACTATATACGTTTGCATGTGTGTGAATATATACTCTTTCTTCAATAGTTTCAATGCAAAAATTTACGACTTCCCGCATAAAAACTTATATACCAATATCCCGATGGAGTGTTGTATTCATAGAGTACGATTTTTGGAATGCTGATTAGCGTCACGCTTTGAACGAGAATGACAAGCGGTATATCTAGTGTAGCTTAATTTCCATATATATATATATATATATATATATATATATATTCTCATAACTTATTACCTACCTCTACATATGTATTGAGCACCGTTGAAGTAAAGACTAAAAAATGACGCATAATGTTATATCTTCGTATACTAACTGATGCGATTAAATTAAGTTATCGTATATATATATATATATATATATATATATATATATATATATATATATATATATATATATATATATATATATATATACCTCAGAATACAGGTATTTAGCAATCATCCTGTATGTGTAATATTTGATTATAAGATTTACAAAATATTACTGGCAGTAATATTCTATAAGCATTATCCCATCTATAAAAAGATAGAGCAAGTGAATTAAATTATAGTGACTCAATGAATTTTAAATAACCGTTTTGAGGTGAAATGTTTGTGTTTCATATCAACAATTGTTATAGTTATATGCAAGACAAAGGGTACTTTAGAAATGTTATCTTCTTCAGAGGATAAAATAATATCAAATAATATAAAGGTGAGAGATGGAAAATCAAAGTAAAAAATAATTGAGTAATCAGAATTCATATAGCAAAGGGAAATTGAAGAAAAAGATATGAAAAAGTTTAGATCCAAATTACGTGGTAAAATTCACGGAGATGGTTCTTTAAAGCAGTGAGTTAATAAGATCCAAGCTGTATATTGGGTAATCCGCATAATTCGGTAGATATCCGGGTCTGGCATATTCCAGGAGAAATTCTTCTTTATGGGTCAAGTGAAAGTATTTTAAAGTCTGGTGGAAAGCTTTGTTATAAGAACCCTATATTTTACTAGGGTGAAGTGTTCGTGGAAAGGAGAGGAGGTAATGATGAAGGGATATGGGGGGGCGTGCCTATAAAATCGAGCAATGAATACTGACATATCTTTATGAGACAAGTGGAAAACTTAACATTAGTAGAAATTAATATGTCTTATTATGCTGGGTATAACAGAGCTAAGGGGGAAAATAACAAAATAGCAAAGTTATTATTGATAATATAAACATTAACTAGCACTTTTCTTATGCCACTAGCATTTTAATAATGAAAAGAACAACATAACTGATAGGAATTAAATTCAAATTTACTTCGCAAATATAACTGATGGGAGATCTAAAGAATAACTGCACTTGCAATAACACTTATACCTGAGTGGCTTCCGGGCCTTGATAAGTGGTGATCACCGTGTAACAAAAAATAAAAAAAAACGTTACATGGTTTCGAAAATATTACAAATATATTTCGTTTAATATATGAGAGTACACGGGTAGTATTTCAAATCCGGTGGGAAGCTGCATCCATAGATTTGACAAACTGATAAGAAATTTCAGACAAACCGTACTTTCTACCGAACATAATTCCATCTGGTGATAAATATCTGTGGGTATAAATATATAGGATTATCATATAAATTTGTAAGTATTTTTTAGTACTATATGATTTCGTATATTTTGCAATGCCCTCCTGATAGGTATCTATGAATTTTACTGCCATTGCTTCTAGAGTTGGGCAGTATTAACTTGATGTGTCAAAAGCCAAACGACTTACAGTTGTCCACAATTTCATGCAATGTGAATATTATATTGTACAAATATGCTCCACTGCTGTTGCTACAGTTCCATTTTAGCTGTACAACAATGGTATTAAGGAGTCTTTCTTTCCTGACTAGCTGAGACACGCCTCTGTGTTACCAGATTTCAAGAATTCTGGCGAAATTATCACCCCATTAGCCTTCTCACGCTCTCGCCATAATATTTGAGTCTTTAATTAATCTAGCTCTTGTCCATGACCTTACAGCCGCTAAACTGCTTACCGATAATCAATATCGATGTAGGCCAGCCCGTTCAACGGCAGATATACTAAGTGTTATCTCTTAACATATATACCATTCACTGGGGAAAACAGAGAAGAGTAGAGCGGTAGTCTTAGATATATCTAAGGTTTTTGATATGGTATGACACAATGATCTTCTAAGGAAATACATAATGTAATTAAATACTTCTAAAGTAAGAAAAAAAAGCCAGGTTGTCCTCGGCAGTCGTACATCTAAACAATATGATATAGATGCAGGTGTTCCTGAAGGATGTACCTTTAGACCTTGATTATTCGTGATATTCATAAATTATCTCCTTGCTAAACTTGTTTTCTTGATAGGTATATATGCTGATGACACCATTATCCATAACAAGCCCGAGGAATTGCGACAAAATGGATGGTCACAGTCAATGCTTCCAAAACGAAACGTTTTTTTTTCCAATAATTACAAGGTACCTTCTCTACCATCAATAGCAATGGCCAAGAACAAATTATCTAAAAGTGCCTCCTTTAAACTCCTCGGACTAACGTTTAGGGGAACATGAACTAGAAAAGATCCATTGAGAGCATTGCCAAGGCTGCGGCGAAGGAGCTGGGCTATTTCTACTGTGTTAGAAAACTACTTAATATTCGCCCATGTACGGTGTACTGTTGTCAAGTTTGGGTTGGTGAATCTGGTACTTATCTCTTACTCCTTAACAGGGCTTGAAACAATGTCGCCAACCTGATAGGTCCTGAACTCTCATATAGGCTCCAGTTCATGTCTCATAGACGAAATGTTGCATCCTTCTGTCTGTTCTACATGTAATGTGATGGCGAATGCTCTGACGAATTACAATCTCTTGTGCCCCTTCGACCTGACAACAAACCCGACAGACAGCTAAATCTAACTCCTTCACTTTAGAGATCTCAAGATGTAAGAAACCCTTCTACTCCAATAGTTTCTTACTGCTAGACTTTGGAATTTCCATCCGCGAGTATACTTTCCCAACTGTACGGGCATGCAAAAGTTGAAATAGTATGTGAACAAAGATATTGCTACTCATATCCCTTTATAATACCTCTGAAACTTATGTCCCACATAGTAAGCCACAACTTCAAAGTAGCACTGTTCCTTGTTTGGGGTGAAATTTAATAAAAAACAAACACACAAAACTATTGTGTCTTACAATTGTACTAGGTATTCCGAAACGACTAAATAGTTCGTGTAACACCTTTATAGTGTTCGCATATATAAAGTGGTGGTATTTATAAATGTCAGGCAATTTTGATAAGTTATTAAGGTACAAGTACCCATTATGGTCATATAAATGGAATATGTGGATATAAATATGAATATTAATCCATCGACTAAAGAAAAACAATTAATCTGTCAAATTCCCAATAAAAGTTTTAGATCGTATCGGAGGTAGGGTTGTTTTCAGCTCAAAAGATAGACTCTGCCGCTATATTATAATGTTTAAATTCATCTTCCAGACTTTAATACGCTGGTCCATTTTAGCTAATAAGTATACACTCTAATAAAATTATATATTCTGCAGATCCAAGGATGGGATATATGGAATGTTTTTATATATTGATTTACAAGTATAACACTAGTACGGCTATATCTCCATAATCACAATTCCATCGCTTAACGAAAATGAAAATACCTATAATAATGGTAATTGTTTTCGAGTTAATGAACATGTTCCTCATAATGTTTATATATTCGTCCATATTCGCTGTTTGTTAACTGAGGTATTTATTATTCTTATTGCTCTTTGGCATACTCGTTTTTATAGACAAGTTTGATTAATGTAGAGAGACTGTTGTCCGCTTTCACTCGATCTGAAAAAATGAGGTTTGAAACGACTATAAAGTAAGGTAATTGCTCGTCTCTGTTATCTGTGATATATGTTGTCAGTTTTTGTGAACCAATAATCAACAGTATTAATTTCTCGTCTGTTTTTAAGACCAGTAGAATACTAAGAATAAACCTGTATTTTTTAAATAGCAATTAAGTAAATAAGGAACACTGCGACAAATTGATTTTTAATTCAAGGCGAGTGCGTTCAAATCCTCGTTCGATGATGATATACCATATACTTCGTTATAGGCAAATCAAATAAGCAAGCAACAATAATTCTCGGAAGAACGGTAGAGAACATACTTCGATTCATTACATCATTAGTACAAGTTATATTATATTTCACAATATATATATATATATATATATATATATATATATATATATATATATATATATATATAACGTCGCTGAGTAAAGTTGAAATACCGTTAATCGATGAACTGACGTGGAATTATTTTTTTCTATTCAGTCTCTGTCAAAGTCTTTTTGTTTTCTAATTTTTTGCAATAGTTTTCTCTAACCACTCACTGTGTTGGTATGATCGTTTTTTGCCATTATCATAAATCAAAGCATTATTTACATATACGTGGTTTAAGTGTTTTTTACCTTGACCGTTACTCGAGGATTATTATATATGAACGTTTATAACATTACGCACAAATATTTTTGTTTCATAATGTTCTGATGACATGCTCCTAAGAAATTTATATCATTCGTTAGTGTTGGATGTCAGAATACTTCTTAAACTTGAATTTTTCCGATTTCGTTTACTTGCAATCCCTTTAGTTGCTTTTTATTTGGCCATTAGTAAAATATTATTAAATAGTACGCTAACATTCCTCACTTAAAAATTCGATGCGATCTTAGATTTTATTTGGAATTTGGCGGCTTAATTGGTTGTATTTATCGAAGGGTAGAAGAGAAATTTACTTCGTTCGTAAGCATTTTCCCTTTTAAGTTTCTTATATAAATGTTGATCTATTTCGAAATCAAGTTTATACTTTTAAAATATTCTGATTTATAGCCGAGATTCTTAATTTATAAATTGGGTCTAAGTATATTTTACAACTGCTTCAGTTCCAATGGAATATGAATTTCTCCAAATTATATAAATCACTTACTCAATATTTATACCTGTGCGGACTCCGGAACAATACAAGTGTTGACTCCTTCGTAAAGAAACACAAATGTACCACGTGGAATTCTATCAAAATAATCAACTAGCGCGTCGGCGAAATATAAAACACTGGATCTAAATATGAAAGAGACATCTCATGTGAAAATCCAAATGTTTATTCATCTGGGTGTTTTCTTGAGAGAAATAACAATATAAAATTACATTTAGAATAACAGCTGTAGGTACCAGATCGAACATCGAAGTATTTTATCGACTCTATGAAGATGAAGTGATAACAATAGTAACACGACCAAGCCAATCATAGGTAGACTACATGAATATATAAAAAAGGAGAGGTAATGTAACTCTGTATTAAATTTACGTACACAACATTGGTCTCTTAGGTTTTAATATGTTCAATTCTTATCTCTTCGACAGGTTTTTGCAAACCCAACTGAATATGTTTTTATTACAAATTGTCATTTGATAGTTAAACGTTTACATTTAATGTATCTTGGGGCGAGAAACATGTATTTTCTGTCTTGTCTACCGGTGGTAGGCCTAAAACAAAACACGAGCGATTAAAGTTGGTTACAGAATTCATAGTTTCGTTAATCCATAACTATTTAATAATTATTTTATTAGATTATTGTATCATTTTGAAACTATACACTTCATTTATACAGAAGTGCCTTTTATTATTTCAGTTATCCGTACTAATCTTTTTGTCTATCTAGGATATGATGACTTTATGGTGATTATTATGATGATTCTATGGAAATTGTACTCGAAATAGTGCACATTATCACTCTTCATTTAAAAAAATCAGCAAAACAATCAAAGATGTAGTTTCCTTTAAGTAGTTTCCCATTAATGTTATATTATTTTAAGAATAGTGTATGCAGTAAAACTTCGAGGGAAAATAATTTATATTTACGTTTTAAAAATCAGTGGCGAGTTGTATTAAGCATTACTGCATGAAGTAATTATAATATATGTCCGGTATCTTACTGTAAGTGCGAAATTTACGCGGAATGGAGATCCATTATTTTTCATATTGTTTCGTCAGATATAATAAACGTATTTTCACTTCAGGTAAAATTAACATAACTACTCTATCCTCTAGAAAGATCTGCTTGCTTTCAGCAGTCTAAAATAAACCATGACGAGAAGGAGTTTACTCGCATTCATAATAAATAACATAGATATTCTGACAAAACTACCTAGAGCATAAAGTATTCACGCATTTGAGAGATACGGATTCTATACAACAACTGCAAGAAAACTCGTAAAACCTCAAAAATGGGCGTGCTGAACTCTCTCACAAATGCCTTCTGAAGCTTACTCCTGTAAACAACATGCGTTATGAAAAATGTCAACAGGGTCATATGAAGTGGGAGTTTAAATATACTACTAATAACAATCACGGCAGCAACAAACAGAAAACAATTCAATACAGGTTGCACACAACTAAATGTCACAGAAACATAACCACATATTATTTTAATGAATTTTACTGCATATATAGCAGTACATAGTAAAGCATAATTAATAGTTAGTAGAGTGTTGCTCTTCTACATTATAGCCAAGCAGAGTAACAGATAACTTCTTCGTTTCAGGTAAATCCAGGGGGAACGCGGGAATTTGCCCTGTTCTAAAATACGCTTACATATGATATTTGAATTTGTCCAGATTTCGAATATATTATTATGGAGTCGTGATTTAAAAAATAAAAAAAACATTGTTAGCTAAAATCGAAAGCATTAAAAGCAAGTAATATTTACAGTGGCTCAATATCACACTTAAATAAACTGATTAAAAATAAACTCAGATTAATGTACAAAATGTATAATATTTTTTTTAGAATTGAATCTCCTTAATAACTAACTTGAACAACAAATTTCATATATATATGTATATGTATATATATATATATATATATATATATATATATTAACACGAAAAGATCTATATGTACGCCATGTGTAATATTGCGTGAATAAATGTCATATATTTACTGTCTTTTTATACATAGATTTGTTTTAGTTTAATTGCCAATGTAAACCCGAAACTATATCGACGGGGCTACACAACATAAAAGTAAAAAAAGACAAAAATACGAATATGTTAGAAATACATATGTTAAATCATGTTAAATATAAATATGTGTTTATTGTTGAGTAAACCATATTATTAATCTATTGAAAAATGTATAGAAAGAAGCATATACTTTCAATGTCTGTGATTTTTTCTCAGTTCGTACGAAATCTATAATAAACGTCTCAAAAGTCAAAAAGCCTATTCCTTAAAGTTATATTTCACGAAGTATTGAAAAACATATACGCCGCCTAATGGACTAATGTGTGTGATATCAAATGAATTCAAAAGACTTGACCACACACATACACGCCAAACACACACATGCACACACCAACTACACATGCACACATAAATAACTATCTATCTATACACTGGGTTACCCATAAAAACGGACCCTAAATCTAAATAGGCCCGTCAGTGTTTTGTTCGAATTAAATAAAACTTTGGTCATAACTAGGTTATCACATTAAACGCATCTCATCACAACACTCGGGTCTTTGGACCTTTTTCTCCGTTCTACGGCATATTTTCTAAATGGCCGCAAGTTTTTTTTTTGTTTTTTGGTAACCCTGTATATACAGTTATATTTATATGAATATATATATATATATATATATGTATACATATATGTATATATATATATATATATATATATATATATATATATATATATATATATATATATATACTCGCTGTACCCGGGCACGCGTTGCTGTGGCTGTTTGTTAAAATGTAACACATTCCTCAAGTAAAATTGCATTTTGTTCGTTTATTTTCTTTTATTATTTTTTGCAATTGTTTTAATCAATAAACATTGTTGTTTTTTCCCCAAAAAAAGATTATTTTTTTACCAAAAATTGTTAGGTGAAAGTATTTTTTCAGGAACACTTGCACTTTTTTTAAAAAATGAAATTTGGCAGTAAACCTTTCTCTTTGAAAACCGAATTTTTATTATAAAAAGAACAGATGAATGCTTTATATTAACACTGTAAATAGTTATGTGAATGTAGAGAAAAGTTTGATTCTTTTTTTTTCAAGAGAATGTACAAATGATTTTTTAACAGATGTTCAGAAAATAAACAGAAAAATACCTCCATTATAATTATGCAGAAAAATAAATGAAATGCGGATTTAGTGTTTCAACATTATGCTCATACATTACGATAAAACTTGCTGAGTAGGCGTTGTTTACTGTTGTTGTAAAAATGGAACGGAAACTTAAATTTCGCGCAGATTTAATATTTCTTAATTTTTTAATTGTGCCCCCCAAACGAACATAATCAAAACAGTAACATTCAACAATTATACTTTATGCATGTAAAACACAAAATATTTAAAAAACAAAAAAAAGAAGTTAATAACGAAAGGGAAATAATTCCATTTTTCCACGGAAAAGTCAGTATGGTATATCTTTTTGTTATTTTTTTTACATAAGTCCAGCTTATCATTGACATTGGAAATATCAACATTTATAGGTTGTTGGATACGTTTACAACGAATAAACACTCCAATCTATTAGATTTATCAGAATTTTTGTAGGAATTTTTGACAACCCTATCACGAAACTGCGAATAAATTATAAAAATCTCGTAATTTCTCTTTTAAAGGTGGGTTGTTTATTTTCTTTATAAATTATACTTCCAAAATAAACTATTAAAGTTGTTTTAAAAGTAATACAGATATTTTGTTTATTTAAAAAAAAAACAGTAATGAATTTTACGAACTCAATATTTCTTAATTTTTAAATTTTAAAAATCTATCAACATTTTCCTATTGATTCTATATTTTAGACACACTTTTTTTTTAATTCACGCCATCCCCCATGTTCATGTGTCTGTTAAAAAGTAAATAATTAATTTACTCACCAAAGTTTTATATATCTATAATTGAAGAGAAAAGGTCAACAAATAATATATTCAAATTTGAAACAAAAAAGTAGTTTTTTTATAAATTTACCTGTAAAGTTCGAAGTTTACTTTCTTGTTTGTTTTTTCTTTTGTTTTTTTTTTAATTTTTAATAAAACCTTTGTCCTTGCTCCTTTAATTTAAAAAAATAGAGTTTGAATTACATTTTTCGAGTATTTATAAGCTTGGAAAGACAGGGTGTCGAATGATTCACGCCTCCCATTTTGAAATGTCTATTAAAAAGTAAATAATTAATTTACTCATTCCTTATATCTCTTCTGTGTTCGTAAAGTCTTAATTTCAATTTTCGCTGTGTTTCACCTATGCACGCTTGTTGACAGTTGTTACATGGGGTGGAATATATACCGCCGTCTGATGTGAGGGTTTTGGGAGAGTGTTTGGTAGTGTTTAATGTATGTTTTATTGTTGTGGAAGTTGTTTGTATCAAGTGAAAACCAAGTCTATTAAGAGTGTCGTATATTTTTGTATTTTTGGTGTGGGTGGGAATGAAAAGAGTTATGTTTAGTAGTGAGTTAGTTGTTTTATTTTTCTGTATGTTTATATTTTAGTGTATTTTCGTATTTTTTTCTTTGCGTAAGAGATGAAATAGGATGGGCACTGTAGTTTTTTTTTTTAAACATTCGTAATTTATTGAAAGTCATCATTAAGATATTGGGGCCTGCATATTCTAAAGGCACGCAAGAAAAAAACATTAATCATGCCAGTCTTTATTTAATCATTGTGATGCGAGTAGTAATGAATGTAATCGTATTTGTGTGCTTAGAAACTCAGATCGGTTTCTAATCTGATGAGGAGTATGTCTAGAAAAGCTAGGGAGTGGTCTTAATGTGATTCATGTGTAAATTTTATAGATCGTTCTACTGAATTTAATTTATTTCTAATTTGTTATATTTGTGTGTTTTTAGGGGGAAATTAAGAATGACATCTATATATCTAAAATATGTGGAGTTGTTAGGAAGTCTGTATTTAAAAGAGTTGGTTTCTTAGAATTCTAAGAATAAGCAGGCTAGTACACCACTAAGGATGTTACCCTTAGGGAGTAAAACACTTAAGTATTAATCTGTGTTGTGTTTTTTCGCAAATTGAATATATATATGCCTTTGTTTTGGTATTACGCGGAAAAACTCTCATACGTGGTTTGCGTGAGTTTTTGGTGATATGGTGCTTCAAAATTGGCAGACCCTCTAACATCGTTTACCTTGAAATTTAATATATAATAGTCTAAATGTGGGCGTGCTTGTGTATCTCACAAAAAACATTCGACAAAAGCAATGGATGTTCATAGGATTTGTATCGTTTTTAAGTCCGACACTTCGGACGACCAATATCTGAAATTTGCTAAGCATGTTTATTTCTTCCCATCTTACTGGACAGTTTATACAGGTGGGGAAGAGGTCGATGTTTTCGTCGTCATTTTTGCTAGTTATATTATCGCTTGGATTTACTTCGCTTAATTTCAACTTTCAGAACTAGGGAGACATCGAAAAAGACGTAATTTTCCCCCCTTTTGATTTCGGGGTTCGAGTGTGCACGTCTATAACAACTTATTTATTCTCTCACTTCATCCAAACTACCTACTCTTGTTTCGCCTTCACTGTTTTTCGTGGGGTGCTACTGTTAAGCCGGGGAACCGCATCTCTCTACCATTTTTATTTAACATCTTTCTTTACGTCCAGGAGGTTCCTTACTGCACATCCACTTACCCGGGCAAGGCCGGATACGCCGCTAGTTAAATATTAAATCCAATACTCATTTAATCTTTTGTTGTTTAGTTCGCATATCTTAAAACAATTTTTTCTCCATTTGTAATTGAAATATATTTCGTAAAGTTTGAACTATGTTTCCTTATTTAAAAAATGTTTTCAATTCCAAGTTTGTTATTTCTCAATTATTGCTTACTAAACACTTTTATTCCTTCCTTCTATCCTTCTTTCCTGTTTCATAGCTACGGTCGAGCTAAACACAAACACCCGTACATTTCATTTTCATTAAAAAGAATGTAACTGTTTAAACAACCTATACCTCATTTGATTCACCTCTTATTCCTCTATATTTTTTCCTGTTCATCTCTGCTTTTAAATTGAAGTATAATAGTGTGAACATCAATTAAAAAAATATACTTCAAATCGAGAAGACAAACAAAAAATGTTAAAAAATAACAAACTCCGAAGAAGAACTGAGGTTCAAATCAACTAGAAAAATTCACTTTTACGTAATGTGTTGTTGTACAGTGTTATACAATGCAAGTTCTCTTAGTTATCGTCAGAAGCTATTTAATCTAAGATTTTTTCTGGTTTTTCAATCGAGTGCTCGGCCGCAAACTTAAATCGGATGTGAAAATGGTACAACGATGTGTGCAAAAGCACTAACACCTACGCAATGTTTGTAATGCACCTTAATCTGTTACAGGGAAGACAATGATGCCGTGACCCGCCTATAGACATATATAGTAGAGCCAGTCTTTACTCTTTTACGCAAATCTTCTATTTGTTGAGAGAAAGAATATCTTAAAGCCTTAGACGTGCTCGAAGATATATTTTTTAATTATCCCCTATATTATATATTATACATATATATATATATATATATATATATATATATATATATATATATATATATATATATTCTTAGAACTGCACGCCTGTGAAACTGTGTTTCGTCTGCCTGCTTCCCACCTGACTAAAACTTGGATGTCTTCAAGTCCAACGTAAACAAATTCCTAATGAACCACCCCTTAAGTAAACACTTCATCAAATCGCCACACTAACGTACTTTACTTTCAATAACCCTTATCCCTGAGTGGCTTCCGGGCGTTGATAAGTAGTGACCACCGTGTAATATATATATATATATATATATATATATATATATATATATATATATATATATACATTCTTTTTGACTTTCCTTACTCGTGTATTCCCGAGTAGTGTCTCTAACCTGATAATTTAAGTGCGGGGTATCTGTTCTAATACGAACAGCTGTTGGGGAAAGGGGCTTTAAACATTTTTGTCTTATCTTGATGTGTAAGTAAAATAGAGAAAAATATCAATAAAAGGACCACATTTATTGTTAAGTATCTCTCACTCTCTGCCCTTCTTTCTTTCTTTCGCTATATATATATATATATATGTATATATATATATATATACACACATATATGTGTGTATATATGTTTGTATATGTATATACATGTGTATATATGAATTTATATGTATATATACATATATATACACACAAACATATGTATATATACGTTTATATGTATATGTATATAACTATATATAATCTATATCTATATATAAATTTAAAAAAACAATAAGATGTTTACACCTTTCATCAGTAGAAGCATAGATTATGATTATAAAATAGTCTAATTCATATATATATATATATATATATATATATATATACATATGTATATATATATATATATATATGGCTATTTTTCTATTTTATTATCTATGTTTCTATAAAATTTCTAATTTCAATAAAATTAAACAGGTATCTGTTTGTAAACAACCACCCTTTGCTAAGTAATAGAAGCGAAACGTTTGCCAAGCAAATTTCTTCTGTCGTACAACAATTTTATTTTGCATAAAACACTATTGTTGTTTTTATTTTAAACTGTTTTTATCTTCATTTTGTAAAAATGTGCTCCCTCCACACCATGAACACCAAAATTTTGACTAAAAACTAACTACTTTCTGGCGTTTTGAGAAATAACCATGGTATATCTATAGAAGAGCACCCTATAAATAATCGTATTTGTGTTTCTAATTTTAGTGCTGGCTTTTTCCATTATAAGTAATTGCATTCTCCCATAATGTGGAAATTCTCGTAACCATATACATTAAGACTTTGAGACGTTCTGTTTGTAAGCAGAAGAAAATTATTTTAGGGCTTAATCTGGTTTAATTTAAAAGTTAGTTTCCCCACTCTCTCCTTTTCTTCTCCATTTCATTGTTTCCCTTTTATTGAAAGTCTTATGTACGTAATCATAAAAAGTGTATTTATATGAAACGCAGTTTTTTGTAATATACGTTTTAAAGAACTCAACACCACTATGGTCGATTGTAAAATGTGCCATCAACTTAAACTCAGAATAAATGCCTGAATATGTCATTTGTAATTATGAAATAAGCAAGAAAAATAGAAAGTCTTTTAATGCAATTAGTATCAAAATTCTATTTTATATATATTTATATGTATATATATATATATATATATATATATATATATATATATATATATATATATATATATATATATATATATATATATTATTTATGTATGTATTATCTCACGGTTAAGAATCAGATACACTTACATTTTACTGCCTTGACATTACTAATAAATATAAATTTATACGAGTATGTTATATAATTAATGTTAGTAACAAATACTGAATGGACAATATGTGTAATATTTTTGAAATTGATTATTACATATATTCACATTGTGTTTAACACATAAGTTAAAATCAGTTTGGTTCTAATTGCTCATCTACGGATCACCATTTAACTGATTAGTTTTTGTTAATGTCGAATATGTAAATAACTCTTGTTATATATATATATATATATGTACTATGTCTGCAACTATTATATCATTATTTTCAGATTAAAACGCCCCATATTATTATCTTTTGATAGGATACTTGTAACATTTACACAGTATCTTCTTCATAAGCATAATTATTTTCCACAAATGCAAAATGAATATGTTACTAATTGAAATACAGTATCTACATATAGAAAGGTACGGCCGTTTGAAATGCAAATATAAGAATTATATCACGCAAATTATACATTAATAAGTGATAAACGAGACCTATTTTAATAACAACTAGCAGGACCCGGTTACCGGCGTTACTTTGTGGTAGTACCTATCACCGCATAAAAGTTTAAAATACGGCTGTTGTTTTTTGTTGTTAGCAACGCACCGCCTCCTCATATTAAAATGCCTTTCAGAATAGACCCCCCATTTTGTGCTTGGGGTGGGGTTGTCACAAAAATTTGCTGAAAGATTCAGGGTATTTTTCAGTGTATTGCTTAGGGTAAAGTTCATGGCAAGGCATTTTTTGTTGGCAAGACTGGAGTTATGATAGCAACACATGTATCAGACCCTATGTCCCTTAAAGTAAAACAGTTATCAAACCCTGTGTCCCTTAAAGGGAATTTAATTCCTGTAGTCATCTGTATGCTACCAAGTATACATTTAAACTGTATTTAAGAAAGCCCCTATTTTAAGTAAGCTGTTAAAGTAAACATTTTAAGCAGAACGTGAAATAGGAAAAAAACAAACAAAGTATTTTGGTCTTAGGCCGATTTGCGTTTGCCAAAAACTAATGGAAAAATGTAAGCCAAACCTTTTATGCAAAAAATATGAAAAAGTACAAACATTAACCGCAGAAGTCAGAAAGGGAAAGTTGTAGCAAGGGTTACAAAGAAGGGAAACGTTTTAACCAACTGCTACACGGTTAACGCACGACGCTACGACCCTCGACATGACTTTTTTAAACAAACACTCACTGAAAGTGGCTGGTTCGGTGGACATCGATAAGTCGCGTAATGTAAACATAAGTTTATCTGCAGTAGAATTAAACCAGCAGCTTAGTTTAGTTGGACAATGTGTATAAAATTTAATGATAAAACAGAACACCTTAAATATTTTATTTCGGGAACGATATATATGTTCAAAGCAAACGTGCATGTTATTTATACTAATTAATGTGTTAAATATTACATGTACTAAGGTCGAAAAAGGAAACGGGGATGTACTGCCAAAATAGCCTACTCAGTTGTTTCATTTATTTAATAAGTGTATAATAGATACTTCCAACGCGCGTTTACATTATCGACGATTTAAAACAGCGTTCCTATGTAGTGCATTTGTGAAACCGTAGACATATCATGTTTAAAAAATCTAGGAAAAAATGAAATAATAGTCATGTTTTCCTGGAATGTGCGATATGATTCATTATTAAAAGTATTAAAGAACAGCTACTAATTGATAAAGCATTAATGCAGGATGCGAAAATGAAGCAGAGAAATCTGAGCGTAGCATGGATCGATTACAAAATATCTACTGACATGGTAACTCATTCATAGGTACGTGGAACACTATTGATGATGAAGGTTGCTGGGAATGTGGTAGGGCTTTTGGAGATACTTGTGGCTCAATGAAAAACGCTACTGACAGCAAACAGAGAGGAGATGGGGCAGGTTGGACTTAAACGTGGAATATTTCAAGGAGATTCGTTATCGCCACTTTTTTTTGTAATGATAATGATGTCACTGAGTATCCTCTTGAAGAGAGAAAAACTGGGGTATAACTTTGGATCTGGTGACAGATGCCTCCTGTTTCTGGATGATTTCAAAATATTCGGTAGAAATGAAAGCAAACTGAGAAACTGTTAGAACTTGTTTGGTACTAAGAAGACAGTAGGATGGAGTTTGGGATTAGTAAATGCGACGTGCTGGTGAGGAACAGATGAGTAAATGCTCATTAAAATGGAATAGTGCTGCCAAATGGAGCAATCATGAAAGAAATAGAAGATACAGGGTATAAGTATCTAGGGGGGTTGGAGGGTGTACGCATCATGAACAAAGAAATGAAGGAGAAAGTCAGGAAGGAGTGTCTTAGAAGAGCGAAACTAATTGCAAAATCGAAATTCTATGGAGGAAACCTAATGAAAGCAGTGAATGCATGGCAGTCAGTGTTTTGCGATACAGTGCGGGAATTTTAGAATTGTCTGACACGGATTTGCATGCCTTGGATATCAACACGAGAAAAGATTTAACAATGTTTGTTATATTTCACATTTGAAGTAGCGTAGCAAGGTTGTATCAAAAGATGAAAGACGTTGGGAGCTGGGTATCTGGCCACGAGTACTGTAGCTTTTGTTTATGCATCACAAGAGCAGGCATTAGGAATACGATTGTTTAAGAAAGTGGTTCAAGGAGAGGAAGTTGCTGCAGGATTCCGAGTTTTTAATAAGACTTCAAAGTCAATTGCGCACCTTGCAGCAGAGTGTAGTGGATTAGCCTAGAGAGAGTACCGCAAAAGACACGATCGCATGGGACTCCGGATATATTGGGAGGTGTGTAAGAGAGTTGGGTTATTATGCTGGAAAATTATTTGAGCAGGTGCATGATGAAATCAGAAAAAGTGAGGATGGGAAGGTAGCGGTACGGTGGGACAAAAGTGTCATAACGACCAAGCAATTGGAAGATAATCGTCCGGATTTGGTTGACATTGACAAAGTTAAAAAAAGAAACTGGAAAATTGTAGACTTCTCAGTACCATAGGGCAGAAATGTGAGAGACAAGGGGAACGAGGAGTGGAACAATTCTGCTCCATTGGCCTTGGAGACAAAGTGTATATAAGGGGTTAAACACAAATAATCACGGTCGTACTTGGTACGCTTGGAGTAGTATCAACTCGTCTGGAAGGACAATAGAAAAACTACGGATCACCTATGTTTAAAGCAGCCTTAAGACCTCTGCTATTGTAGGTACCATCAACATCCTTAAGAAAATCCTTGATCTTTGAAGAACCTGGAATTAAGCCGGGGTTAAAATAAATTCTCTGGAAATGAATCCAATTCCTTTCCAGAGGGACGTTGATAAACGAAATCAGAATTATAATAAGTATGTTTCATCATCATTATTGGCTTACAATGATCTTTCACACTATCCATTAAATATCTCACTGAATACATCCTATGGTGTTCTGTTGGAGCTGAGTTACAAGTCTCCTCATATTGTCCCGTAGTCTTCACCTCTTCCGATAACAGTTGCAAAAACAATTGCATTATCACGACAGCTGCTTACCTTTGATTGCTCCTTGGCAGTAGCCATTCGTCTTTTCAGGAATATGAGTGTCAATAAGCCTCCCTAAGGTCTCAGTTCTCTTCCTACTTAAAGAGTGTCAGTCTGGTCAGTGCTGACTTTTAGGTATTTTCTTCCTCTTTAACTTCTTAGCTATTCAGTCTCACTCTTTTCTGGAGGGGGGGGGCAATGATGTGATTATGTGGAGGATGGTGATGAGGTTAAAGAACATAGAATCCTGCAGCTTAAATGTTCGTGATTCTTTGTAACGCTTCACGTTCTATCTCTGTATCAGTTTTTTTGTCTGTCCACTTTTGTGGTTTGTGTGTAATAGGCTACACATTCAAGGTTTTTTTCTTAATATTTTAGCTGTTTTCGTTATTATGGTTCGTTGCATTTTTTCAGTCATTTCACTGATTCCAATTTATCTTATTCCTTTATAAAGTTTTGTTTCCGGGATAATCCATAGACCTCCCACAATTATGGGTATTTCTTCTATTATTTTTTTCATCTTCCATACCCCATTTAGCTCTCCGGCTTACAATGTGATTTTTCTCCGTTGCTCCTTTTCTTTGATTTTACAGGACTTTTCTTTTCTGTTTTTTTTTTATTAAGAACTGATTTTCTTGCTTGGATGGGTTTATCAGTTTGTATGTCTATGTCCCATTGGATTTTGTGATTCTCGTGTCCAATTAGTGTTGCCGGCTTATATTTGTACCACATGTTTGTGCGTTCGAGATACAGTTGTTTACATAATTCCCAGTGTACTGCCCATCACAGTTGGTCGTGTCTGTTTTTTTATTCCTTTGGGAACAGCTAGCAACATGAACAGTACATGGTATATAGTTTCGTCTTTATTGTCCACAGAATTTGCATTTGTTGTGTTTTATCGATCTTTGCTTTGATTAAGCTTATCGAGTCATCCTGTGTTGCAGTTATGGGAGATTTAGTTCCTCGGCCCATGTGCCATTGTCGCATCAATGTTAAAATATTTCCGTTACTCTCATCTTTTATCATCCTAATAAACTCTCGTAAGATCGGTTTAACAATGACTTCTCATTGGAAGCAGCAATTGATTTTCACTAGAATTAAATTGCAATAAGCTTCTCACTGAGCTAGTCTTAATCAAATTAATCCAGTTAAGTCCTGCTTCGTGCTTCCTCTTTTCGATCTTCCGATCCTCCCTCACCTTTCGACGGTTTGTTATTTTCCTAGCCATGCTCCCGCCAATTTTTTTAGTGTAGAATAGGTCAAGAAATGGGATGTGGTTCGGGGGATAGAGAGAAAGGGGAGGGGGAGGCAAAAAGTCCTATTTGCTTCGCCATTTTGTTTCACTGCTGCTGCTGTTTATATATGCCCGTAAATGTAAAAAAAATTAGAATATCGTATGTTGAGATGCTATATACACACATGCTCAGACCGGATATTGGGAATACTACTACTTATAATTTAATTTACGTTTACGGTTTTATTGTGTTTTTTCTATATTATTTTATAAAGATTGTCGATTGATGTAATTTCTGCTATTTTCAGATGCATCTTTTCGAAATCGATATTTTTAATATCCAATTCCACAACGAATTTCAGACACAATACACAATATTAAATGTACGTTTATAACAAAGTAAAGCAATTTGTTAGTTTTATCGATCGTATTAAAGATCAATGCATACTCGATATAAGCCCTCACTAGGAATAATATCGAATATTTTGCCATCTCATCACGAAACGCTGCGGCAATATCTCAGAAAAAAGCTTTAATATATATTCTTTCTCATGAAGAAATACTCGCAAGAACCATATTCTTACGAAAAGTGCCTTCTTTATTATACACTGTAAGTACATTATAGTTGCATAACCATCAAAAACAACAGTAATAGGATACCCGATTATTGTTCTAACATTTTATACACATGCCATATGAGGTGTATTTGCGATGATAATGATTCTTTCCATTAGAAATGTTCATTAATTTAAACGAATTAACAATCACCTCCGTTAGAAGCATACGTGTAGTTCATAACTATGTAATTATTGATGACTTCTGTATGACGTTATCTAACCGGGAATTTTATACAAAACCAATTCAGAATTTTTTTAATGTATAGTTTAGTTAACGACCTGTCAATCTCATGAAAAACCTGGTAAGATACGACTGTCAACATCCAGACGCGTAGCGTTAAGTTCAATAAATCAGTAACGTGTTGTACTTCATTCTTTTAATATGAAAAATAGATGAAAGCAAAAAACCAAAAAATATGAAAATGTAATTTATTTTGGAAATAAACTTGCGCAATTGTTTATAGTCGATAGCATTGCACTAAGAAAAAACAAAATCTTTAAAACCAGGTTATCCGTGTTACAGAAAATAAAATGATTACTTTACTTTAACAATGGGCATTTTGTTAAAAGACATCCGTCAAAAAAAGGATCACATGAATTTAAAAGTAACACTTTCTAATGATCTCACAGAATTTTGACGGAAGTCTAATTTTGAATGCGTGTGTTCTATGCAAATAAAAATAATAACGAAAAGGCATGTAAATATATTGGTATACATATATATATATATATATATATATATATATATATATATATATGTAATGTATAATATAATACATATATATGTAATACATAATATAATATGTAATAATGAGTTCTACCTTCACTAATTTTGATGATTTCAAAAATTTATTGGGGCATGATAGAAAAAAGGGTGTCACTTAAGGTTCGGGGGTTGCTGCTTCTGTTTATGTTAGTTCATTTTTTTGTTTAATATTGTTTGCCATATTGATAATTCTCTCTTGTCATCGATCCTAAAACATTAATAAATGGGTTCAAATGCGGTGAGCAGGCAAGATGTCCTAAGATATAAAGTCCATTTTCTTGTAGAAAAATCAGGGTACGTCGTTCAGTGTGGATCGTATCATTATCATGTTAGAATAACCATCCATCTCCACAGAAACGATGACTCCCCCATCATCAAAATGCTTTTTGTTGCATGCTAACATAACCAGCTGCTGTCTGACGACCCTGCACCACCTGGAGCACCATAGTGCCTCTGTAAGAAAAGGCACCCCATACCATTTCTAGACTCTTACAATTTATTGATGCACCAGCGACATGTATTGCTAGAAACATACCTATTTCTACCAAGAAGGGTATTTTATTGCCAACTTCAACTACCGAAATTATTTACTGCTTATTATTGTGCTTCTGAGATATTCGTTCCATTTTGTTACGCAGACTTACATATTTTATCTGGCACGATCACAAATAAAACAAAAAAATCCTAGCAGTTGATCAGTTTTATTATTATTTGTTTTATTTTGTAAGCATTCTATTAAATCATTCGCTAAATTAATCGAGAAAACAAGAAAAACTGAAATTTTCACACGAACCAAATACATTCAATTTTAATGACTCAATGTATAGTGTGTTTAACCTATTTATGAGCTATTGTTTATCATTTACCAATCTGGAATACCGTCGTTTATTTATTTATTTGTTGCATTTTTTTCAATGGCTTGATATCATCATCTATTTAACTTTTAAACTATCTAAATACAACAGGGTAATACATTGAATAAGCAAAAAAAAACCAGGTTAAATGTTTCAATATATCTATTCTTGGTATTGTCAGAAATTTCAATTCATCACTGCAGACATACTCTAGGATTGTTTGTAATGATTACAGTTTCAAAAATAAATAATATCGCTTCAAGACCAAACAAAATTATTGTAAATAATATCTGATGTTTGCTAGTAATACTTCTGTCATTCCCCCAAACTGGAAAAGGACATTATTGTACAGTAATAAATCAATTTATTTGCTTATTGAGAGTCGTCATACAAAATATGTTATTTTGTTTATTTTATTCCGACACCTGTCTATTCGTTTTTTCGCTCGCTCATGTTTTTTTTTATTCCAATTCATTTTTTGTACATTTTATTCAACAACTCTATTTTATACCTTTAATAGTCGTTATATTAATGTTTCTCGACGGATTTCCATGACGACTAACGAATTAAGTTGTTTGCTTTCTTGACAAAGTAGTTAAAACAACATTTACCCTGTCCTTCGACGTATTTGCCTCTTAACTTCTGTCTCCCAAATAGAGAGACTGTTCGAGCCACCCTTGTTTACTCTAACCTTTTATTTAGTATATGCCACATATGAACTCTTCACTGTTTAGTCAAATTGCAATAGATGATTCAAGACAAATACCACCCTATGTTGCCTCTGAATTGGCCAGACTTTTGGTTATTTTTTTCACGATACAATTAGATTTACATAGTTACAACAAACTATACAATTAGATTTACATAGTTACAACTAATTCGTTCGTGAATCTAACCATTAAAATTTCATTAACATAAGTCTGATAATAAAGTTACGTTCCGTAGCCATGAATTTTGATATGTTGCTTTACTAATTTGGTTCAGGTTCGATTGTCCTCATAATGGTTTTGTATTAAGAAATTCAGTACATTTGATAAGCAATATTTGAAATTTTGTCGGTGGCGATATTACTTCAAATGTACATACATTCACATCTACATGAATGCATCCACACTTTTTGTAACATGACTACATTTCTCAATCAACTTTTTGTAATTTATTTAATGTTTAGTAATTAGGTCCACTGCGTTTAACTAATTGCATAAAGTGACAAAAGCGGATATTAAATTTAAGGTATTTACAATTAGGTATACCACAAAAAATGCTTAATGGTATGTATAGGTATATGCAGCAATCTAATATTTACGTTGATTATCTTATTTATTTATATAAAACAAAAATAGAAAATGTTTCAAGATAAAAATCAAAGACCCACCTCCCTGACACGATTATCATCACAAATGCTTATGTAAGCAACTACTGGTAAATTTAATTTAACAAATATATAATTTATTCAATCAAATCAAATATAAATAATCACAAATTTAATAACTAATAACTGGCTGACATTAAATTTGTTGTGTTTAATGCTAGGATTCTTCTAAGAATGGCATCGAATATAGTCCGGAGGAATTCTATTGCCACGTCTTACGCAATGATAGTAAAAGTTCAGGCTCAGATGGTAGCTTTCCTCATATTTTTGCGAGAGTGTATGTCCAATATGTCCAAAAGGTGTAAAATTGGGTTCATATTCGGTATCTCATTTGGCCCTCGCAGTGTATTAATCTCATTTTGGGTCTATCAGTATTGTTTAACCATAGGAAAATGACAATAGCTTCCATAAATAGAAAGTGAACTTGGTTTAGTTTACCACTTAAGATAATTGGTAAGTTGCCTTCGTGTAATATTGAAAGAGATTTCTGAAAATGTACCTTCCTTCATGTATTTTGTCTCATGGAAAATACTGGGTAAGATATATTTGATATTTGAATTCATGAAATAAATTTGTTTCCATTTGCTTCCAATTAAATAAATATCATCTCTTTATTTTACGAGATACACACACCAACACACACACACTCGTATATATATATATATATATATATATATATATATATATATATATATATATATATATATATATTAGTATATATATATATATAGATATAAACACACACACATATATATATATATATTACTTATGCATATAAAAAGAAACAGAAAGGAATATCATATTTTTAGAGGAAGTGCGTGAAACTAACACACACACACACACACACATATATATATATGCAGCTTTTTATTTTCTATATGATCTTAACATGTGCATATATATATAACTATACATCATTATTATTAATACCAAGACTATTATTATTATTATTATTATTATTATTATTATTATTATTATTATTATTATTATTATTATTATTGTTATTATGAACATGTAGTTATTTAAAATGCAAATCATGAAAACTCATTGTATAACGATACTGTGCAAATAACATTTGAGGACGTATTATCGATGGTTGTTAGGCAATATTGACAAATCGAATTATCAGATAAGGCATAATTCGAGAGGGGAAACGAAAAAGGAATGCCGAATAATACGTTTGTTCAATGAGAGTGTGTTTTTATTGCTAATGCTTCTTAAACAGTGGCAAATCCATATAAATGTAGCATTTAATGTTAAAACCTGTGTTTACAGATAAGAAATGAATCTCATTGTTGTTAATATACACATTTTCGCAAGAAATCATCAATAAAGTTAAATTAATTAAATTAAACGAGTTACTAAATTTCAAAAGTTTGTGTTTGTTGATATAATGCATTGAATAAGACATAAAAATAAAAAAATGACAAGAGAGATTGTAATAGAAAAATATAAAAGCAGAAAAGGCGAGTGTAAAACTTCAACAGATATATAACAATTATGCTTGGATTTTTGTAAGAATGACTGCCGTCAAAATAATTCGAGGTTAATTTTCATGATTCATGTCGGATGTGTTCATTGTTGTCAATATTACTGTGACAATTTAACATTACGGCCTTGATATAAACCAAGTCTAGTTCATGGCAACATGTAATGCGAACTTATCTGTTTTCCTAAAAAAAACAAAACAGGCATGCCTTTATATGTATGAATAGTTACATTTTTGTAGGTTTTCGAAACGTCTATATATAGTCTGTGTGTCTGCCTGTTTGTCTGTGCCCCTGTGTGTGCACATTTTCCTACGCAAATCTCTGTTAATTTTAAGTTAATAGACTCCAAATTTAATATACGGGGTACTGAGATTTGAGAAAATCCATGTGATCGGTTTTTCGCCAGGGGACAAATTCATCAATTTGACCTTTGAGAACTCTACCAAACTCCTCCAATAATTGTGGGTCTAAACCCTTGAAATTTTAGATATAGGTTCATCGGAACTTATAAAATTAATAACGTTATTTGAGTCCAAAACAATACATTTTAAGGGGTCATAATAGGGGTAAAATTTAAAAGAAATTGACCTTTTTTTAATAAGAAAATATAGAATATATAGAATATGTACTCAGGTCACTCCCTAGTATACGGATTTTTCAGTTAGTTACAAAATACAGTACAGTATATGATATATATATATATATATAAATATATATATAAATATATATATATAAATATATATATATATATATATATATATATATATATATATATATATATATATATATATATATATATATATATATGTATATAGCGTGTCCAGGGGTGATGAAAAAATCCAATAAAATGCTCGATCCGAGATGTGAGAGCTGAAGATACAATATTTATTATGACACTAAATATACATATTTCAATGTCGTACCATTGGTTTCGATACACCGAAAACAGTAATAATATACTGTGGAAAATCCGTATAATCTCTTCGGCGACAAAGAAACATCTGGAACTAATGCAAAATGAACGAACATAGATATAAACAGTTAACACGAAAGATTGCAACGTAAAGCGGGACGAATAAAGTAACCCGATCCCAGAAATACATCATATTCCCCATAGTCACAAAAAAAAAACGTTCCTAGGATCACTATATCACGGAATTTCATTGCACTATAAATATATACGGCAGTTTTTTAATGGCAAATTATTAGTGCTAGGTATCAGACTCTAATGTGGTGTCAAGTAATTTTTTTTATTGTTGGGGAGATGTGTATCCTTTGAATGTGAAATGCCAATTAGGGTTAAATGTTATTTTTTTTTAATTCAATCTTTCAAAGGAAAATTCAATCCTGGAAAGTTGAAAGTTAGCTACATACGTACAGAAGAATATTAACTTATGAAAATAATTGTTGGTAAATAATAACAATACACTTGTTAGGTAAATCTTAAAAGGTGATTGTTGATTGTGCTACCTTGATATGAATTGCGGCGAGACAACTTTTCGAGCAGATTAAGGTCCTTGCTAACAAAGAATTTCCACAAACGTAGGATATCTCCTCGGTTGCCAAGAAATAGCTGCACACGACTCTAAAAAGATGAAGGCATCAGAAAAAGATACTGCAACCTGCCAATGACAAATAGAATTGTGTAATATATGTAAAGGATTTTATTTGTTTCGTTCTGAGAGAGAAAAGTATACAAAATATAACGAGAAGACCACACAACGGAGACAATGATACCCTTGACTGTGTTATACAGATGTTACTTAACTGTGTTCTTGAATGTATTTTTAACTGATACTTACTGCTTTATATAGAGGATTCATAAACTCATAAGCATATCCATAATGATAGGCGTTTTTATTCCTGCACATGTAAGAGAACAATTACACACGTAAAAAAAAATAACCAACATGTGTGTGATATGTTAGTGGGTGGATGTGTTTGAGTACATGTGTGAGTGTGTAGGTGGGTGTGTATATATGCATGCTCCTACATATATTTCTATGCATGTGCGCGTGTATATGTGTATATGCCTGCGTGCGTATACGTGTGCAAGTGTATATGTGCATGTATGTATATGTATGCGCGTGATTGTGTGTGAGTGTGGGCTATACATGGGTAAAGAGAGCAATAAAGAACCATCAAAACCTTCACCAAATGGGCCAAAAGTACCCTCTTTGAACTTAACTATGACCGGACACTACAAACACTTACGGTTGGAAATAGACGTTAAAAAAAAATTTAAAAAGAATATATGTTTAAATCTCAACTGTATTTCTCGCGGATGACGGTAGGCGAATGTATTGGGCCCTTGCTAATGAAACCAGACATGACTTCTCTTGCGAATCTCTCGACGCGTGGACATCGTGACACCCTGCGCTGATGACTCGCGAAATGGTGAAACACTAGTGCATGAATATATTAAATAATTATTGTAGTAAATAATCATATATATATATATAAATATATAAATATATATATATATATATATATATATATATATAGGCAATATATTCAGAAGAATTTAGCACAAAATGAAATATCACTTTCTGACGCACATCTTTGTCAGCGTGGATTTCTTAGACTTTCTCCACGTCACTATATGTAATAGAGAGAAAAAAAAAGAACAATAATCTTATAATTCAAAAGATCAGTTATCATTACTATGCACTTTGCAATTAATTTGTTACATCGGGCGGAATACAAAAACAAGTTACATAACCTTTCAGAAATAATTTATTTGTGCTCGATTGTGAACAGAATTAGTATTTTGATGAATAAATGTATAGTAAATAAGATATAACCCGGAAATATCGATTATATTTTAGTCCTAATAAAAAGTTACACGTTTACAAATCAAAGAATTACTAAAATAGTAAACATAGGTTCATAAAACAGCACTTTTTTTTTATTTTGAAGACGAAGTTGCTTTGTTTTAGTACGTTTAATAATCCACCTGATATCCTTTTTATAATATATCCTTTTCAGAGAAAGTTTTGTTTAATTTCAATCGAAAATTATTAATAGTAAGTTTATGATTGAAAAGTAAGAGTTACAAAACCTAGTGGTATATCTACTGCACACGATGAGGACTGGAATTGACATTCACATTACAGTATGTGAAGATAATATGAACGATGTATGTATTGTTTTGATTTAAGGAAGATATTGTGAGAAATAAATTTGAAATGTCTAAAATAGTTATGTCTTAATAAAGTGATATTTACAGCGTGTATATTTTATTATAGTTTATATTTGTATAAAATAATATTTATTATTGTATGGATGTGAGTGTATATTTCGAATATATATAAATATGCATATATATATATATATATATATGTGTGTGTGTGTGTCTGTGTGTGTGCATAATATATACTAGCTACGTTATCCAGCGTTGCCTGGGTTGACTTGAAGTTTCGTTTTAAACACACCTGTATACTAATCATTTTCACATGGGCAAAGTAGATACTCTCACAACAACAAAAAAGAGCAGATGAATACATGTAAATGTAATCGCCTAAAAAAGAATAAGTATGACATACCCTTTTCACCAGATATTTCGGCAGAAGTGCTACAAAAAGAAGAAACTATTATTCAGATATTCAGCACTGGAGGACCCCGCCCCCCCAAAAAAAATATTAAAAATAAATCATTCCATCTTTTGTTTAAATAAACATAGCAGTGAATGCTCGTACGATCGCAAAAAAAAAAATAAAAATAAAATAAAATAAAAAAAAAAAATGATCTACCAAAAATGAATAAAAAAAAAATCAATTACATTTTTCGTCATTTATATATTTCTACCCCCCTCCCGAAAAATTTAATTCGTCATGTTTGCGGTTCGTTCTCTTTATAAAAGTGTTAGGTGAAAGGATAGAATGGTCTCATAAAATTTAATTAAATTTATCGTTATTTTATATGTCAAATATAATTCCCGCTCCACCGCAAAATAGTATTTGTCATGTTTTGCCCCCCTCTCGATCGGCAAACTTGAAAAAGTCTAAGGATGACATGTCAGGTTGAATGCTTTTTGGCCCAAAATTGGGTGCTCATTGTAAGTTAAATTTGTATAAAAAGTGATCCCCACGCTAAAATGCTCATTTTATTTTCAAAATGCCTTCTTTCATATAATTTATACTAACTGCTTTAACGTATTAGGCCAAAAATTGCAGGTCTTATTTTTTTAGGGGTTAAAAGACGCTTGGTGACGTCGTAAAAAATGAACATTTTTCATTTTAGATATTAAATAAATTATTAAGGAAATCTGTTTCGCAGGCAATTAAACACACTTGCTATGGTATAGTTATTATAATAAATCCTAGGTAACACCGATTAAATTTTATAAACAAACAAAAGGAGCAGATAATATATAGGAGTGATTTTTCTGACAAAGGGAGAAGAAAAAGCTGTTTTCTAGGTTGGCAGTATTTTGTGCGAACAGTTGGCTGAGATGGCGGAAATTTTCTGTTTCTATGTCTATCCTTGTAGCCATGTCACTAGTAAGGGTGCTGGAGGTAAACGTTTTGTCTGGGCTGACGTTATCCGCCTGATAGTCAGGGACCCAAACCTTGGATTAACTACTAAGGAGGCTGTCCTATCAGCAGGTGCAAAGTACTGGGGCTGCTGTATTGCCATTTGGTGAATGGATTCTGGACCATGCAGTAGCTTCTGGTGGGGCCTCTCGATGCCATACTAGTGGGTAATTGTTACGGCTTTACCTTATCATTAGCTACAAAAAAAAATTCTTCGCTTCTTTTTCTCTCTTAGAGCAGGACAGAGAGGGGAAACTAAGTAAATCTGACGAACTAGTCCACAAATCTAAAAATTTCATCATGACAAGTTTCAAGAAAAAATACACGATTAAACCCGGTTCTCCAACTTCCAACGTAGACCCCTACTACCATGTCTCCTTCTCCAACATCAGGAGTCTACGTTCTAACCTTCCAGAGGTTGAAACCCAATTACAGGAGACTAAACCAAACCTTATATTTTTAAGTGAAACTGGCATTTGACAGGCTATTTCCCTTGAAGAGATCGCAATTAAAGGATACTCTAACTTAACTTCTAAATCTGACCCCCAAGATCGCCATGCGCATGGAATATATGCTTATATTAAAGATATCTTTCCATGTGGTAGGGGTATCTCCAGGGAAGATCCTAACTTACCCTATATCTGCTTCCGGGTTGCTTTAGCTCACACTACGGCATTTATATTTACTCTCTATCGCCCCCACAACAGCGGAGTTACTATCTTTAAAAGCATATCTGAGAAAATTGACCAAGTCCCATCTGCTTATCCTTCAGCTAACATTCACGTATGTGGAGACTTCAATGTTCACAACGTCGAATGGTTGACCCACTCAAACAAGACCGATGATGAGGGGAGGTTCTGTCATGATTTCTCCATTGCCTATGACCTCACTCAGATTGTTCAGGAACCCACCCGTGTGCCCGACAATGACGGCCAGTATGCTAGCCTACTAGACTTTTTTTTCTCACAACTTGCCCTGAACTATGTTCAGTTTCTGTTCTGTCGCCTCTTGGATCTTCCGACCACTCTGTTGTATCAACTAAGATAAAAATGAAATGTAATAAGTCCCCAGATGTACCTCTCCATCGTACAGTATATCGATACACTAAGGCTGACTGGGATAGCTTCCGTACATTTATAACTGATCTACCTCTGCATTCCATATTTAAAAAGGATGTGTCCTCTATAGTATTAGACCTGACGGGATGGTTAATTGTAGGTATTGATCGTTTCATACCTTCGAAAAAGTTTCAGCAAAAACCTAGCAGCGATCCATGGTTCTCTCCAGAATGTGCTGCTGCCATTGCGCACAGAAATCACTTTTTCCACTGTTTCCAACGTAATAGATGTATGGAAACTAAAGCCGCTTTCCGGACTGCCAGCAACCATTGTAAGAAAATAATAAAGAGCGCAAGATGGTTGTATGCTCAATCTGTTAAGTCCAAAGCAGCTGAGCAGTGGCTTGGTTCCCACCAGTTTTGGCAAATGGCAAACAGAATTGTGAACAGAAGCGTGTACTCCATCCCAACTATCATCAATGGACCTGAGGTAATCTCGTCAGCATCAGACAAAGCCAAACTCTTTGTCAAGAACTTTGCAGCTAATTCTACCCTTTGCTACCAATGCCGCCAACCCCCAACATTTCCTCCTGTATCAGAAAACACACTATGTGATATACGTATATCTGTACGTGATGTTGCCAAGCTAATCAAAAACCTTGATTCCAGTAAAGCAACTGGCCCGGACGGTATTCCAATTATAGTACTCAAAAAACTTCAACCTGAACTAGCGCCCATACTTACAAAACTATTTAAGCATTGTCTTAAGGAGAATAGTTTCCCATCTCCCTGGAAAATTTCATCAGTATGCCCTGTATTTAAGAATTCAGGTGATCGCTCATCCCCCTCTTAGTACAGGCCAATAAGTCTCCTGTGCGCCATGAGTAAGTTGCTGGAATCTGTGTTAAATAGAGAAGTAATCAACCATCTCAACAAAAATAACATTCTTAGTGACACTCAATATGTTTCCCGTTCTGCTAGATCCACAGCAGATGTGCTTACAGTTATATCTCATAGGATTAGCAAATCTCTCGACGGAGGCAACCTTTCTAGGGCAATTGCTCTTGACATATCTAAGGCCTTTGATAGGGTATGTCATAAAAGTTTACTTCATAAGATCTCTAGCTATGGTATAGCTGGAAATGTCTTCTCAATTATGAAACCATTTCTTTCTGATAGGTTCATAAGAGTAGTAGTTGAGGGGCAAAAATCAGAAGCTCACAGTATTAATGCCGGTGTCCTTCAGGGGTCCATCCTGGGCCCAACTCTTTTCTTGATCTACATTAATGATCTTCCAAATCACATCCTTACATCATTTGTAGACATTTATGCTGACGACACTACCATTTATGGTAGCACATCTAAGGCAGTAAACGACCAAGTTCTCTCCAATGATCTCTCCTCTGATCTTGAGCATGTAGTACAATGGGGAAAGGAGTGACTGGTTACTTTTAATGCATCTAAAACCAAGCTTCTCTCTTTACATCATCAACATTCTGATCCCCATCTGGCATCAATTGAAATGAATGGCTCTCGTCTTCAGGAGGCCTCAAGTTTTGACAAGCTTCTGGGCTTGACCATTACTCCTGATCTTAAATGGAACACGTACATCAAATCTGTTTCCAAGGCCGCTGAAAAAATGGTGGGATCTTTCTATCGATCCAGTAGATATCCCACTGATTATGCTATTCTCTATCTATATAAGAGCCAGGTATGTCCAAGGATGGAATACAGTTGCCACATCTGGGCAGGAGCTGCAAGAAAAGAACTTGCCCTGCCTTGATAGAGTTCAAAATAGACTTCGTAACCTCGTAGGAGATTTCCTTTTCTCTTCCTTGCAACCTCTATCTCACAGAAGAGATGTTGCGAGTTTGTCTCTGATGTATCGTTATTTTCATGGAAAGTGTTCGACTGAGCTTCAATCTATGGTCCCCCCTCGCCAAACTTTCACAAGAAACACTCGTCTTGCTGTAAACAATATCAATAATTCCCCCACTCTTTATCTGTGCCTAAACCTAAACGTAGATTCCATGAACAAAGCTTTTTTATTAGAACTGCACGCATGTGGAATTGTCTTCCGTTTTCCTGCTTTCCGGCTGACTACAATATGGTTGTGTTCAAGTCTAACGTAAATAAGTTCTTGATGAGCCGTTCCATATAAGTTATCAAATTTAACAAATTTTCATTACTAATGATTACTATATTGTCCCATTTCTACTGTACACTCTTAAACCCTTATCCTTGAGTGGCCTCTTGGCCTTGATAATGTGTTGATACCTATAAAAAAAAGAAAATGTCCAATGTGAACAAGTTCTAATTGAATCGTCCCCCTAAGTAATCCAAGTTACAAAATTCCCACTGTTTACTATGCTAAAATCACAATGACTTATGTATACCTATTAACCCTTATCCTCGAGTTGCCTCTGGGCCTTGATAAGTGGTGACACTCATGTAAAAAAAAAGGATGATGGATTTTGCTCACATGGGGATTGGCCCTCTACTCTCGTGGGGATGCAAGTAAATATGGTCATTAGATTTAATTATTTTTCTCTAACAAATAAAAAGGTTATTTTAAAATTAAGCATTAGCGTAAAAAATTGTCTCCGAATTAAACATCTAAATAATAATTCAGCTAACAAGAATATTTTGAAATGAAAACAAATCTATTAGAGAACATATTTAATATCGTGCTTCGTTTATAGCAATTTTGCAATTTAATTATCACAGTTATTTCCCTTTTTGTTTGTCTGGTTTTAAAATGAAAATATTTCAGATAAAATAAATTAAATAAAATATGATTTGAAATTTAAATAAACTAAATAATTATTATTTTAAATCAATACAGTTAAAGCGAAGCTATTATGTCGAATAAACATCGAGCTAATTATTTAAATAGATTTAATTTAATGTGATAGGATAATGACTGTAACTCAATTAATATAGATGTGGTTTACAGCAATTACGCGTAAAATATAATGTTTTCGTTGACCGAAGAATCCCATCATGAGTTTTGATATTTCTTGACCAGGAGAGGTGTACACACTTATGGCTTTCATATTTATCTGGTCATTGGGAGTTGTACACACGGACACACACACGAACCCTATTAATTTATATATATATATATATATATATATATATATATATATATATATATATATATATATATATATATATATATATGTGTGTGTGTGTGTGGTTGTTGATATATATATATATTTATATATATATATATATATATATATATATATATATATATATATATATATATATATATATATATACACTAGCTGTTCCCTGCCACGCGTTGTTGTGGCTCAATTTGGTGTAATGGAACAGTCTAATAAAAAGAGAAAATGCGCGTTTCTTATATTCTTAGTACAGCAATCCACTCCAAAATGTAAAAGGAAAGGCGAAAATGGAAAAAAAAAATGGTACTCTTGCAGAATTGGATCCTGATCCTCGGGATTACCGTCAATCATGGCTTGCGCTCGACCAACAATCAGTACATAAAGCTGAACGTTGCAAAAATGTTGAAACGCTAAATGTTTTTTGTTTGTTTTCTGTATACACAAATTTCAGTTAGTAATTAATATTTGAATGAGGGGGGTACTCTACACAATTCGAAAAAGTTGCCCAAAAACAAATAAATGATAGCAAAGGTAAAGTAAGTTACGTTTCTATCTAACTGGATTATCGTTTAGTGTTTTTATTTAATGTAAAATATTTAATCGGCTCAAAAAACAGAAATGGTTGCAGACTCTTTTGAATACGATAAGTTTAGGAAAGTAAGTTGAAAACTAAAAACTATACAATACAGTGTAAAAAACCACCAGAATATATGTTACCGTGACATAGGCTGACATAATCGGTGGGTTTGTGACAGTATTTTGTGTAGTTTTTTTTTTTAGTTTCAACTCACTTTCCACAACTTGACGTAATCGACAATGTCCCCCATCATTTGTATCTTTTAAATACACCGATAAACACTGTTCTTCAAGCCGACTAAACGTTACATTAAATAAAAAGGGCTTGTATTACTAAGCAGAGACACAGAGAAGTAAAAAATATATTTATATAACAAATAAATGTAATCAAAGGCAGAAAAGTAAATATTGTACCTAACTAAATAAGATTGTATTGTTTTAAGTAATGTATAATGTTTAATCGATTCAACAACATGCAGTGTTTATCTGTATATTTGAAAAATAAAATGGCGGCAGACTGTATCGAACACGTTAAGTTTGGGGAAATTTGTAGGAAAATGAGTTTAAACTAAAAGACTATACAAAATACTGTTAAGAAATCACAAAATATATGTCACTGTGGCGTAGGCTGACATATAATCAGTGGTTTTAAACGTTTGCTCGATACAGGTGACGACTTTTAAGAGTCCCTTTTAGTGATTACCTGGTTTGCGGATATTTGTACAACTAAACGGAAAATATGCCCCCAAAATCCGGTATTATTTTATTTTAAGGCCCGCTCATGTTCATATATAACGGAATATTTTATTGTAGATTTCGGTGTAAAAACGAATCTGCAAACTTTTTCCATCGCAAAAAGAAAGTTTTCATGATATGAAAAAATTACTTTTTCGAAAAGACGGTGATCACTTTTCAATGTAAATTTAACTTAGAATGCCACCCACTTTCTGGCAACCTGAGAGAGGGAATTTTTCCGTGTTTCTTGGCGAAAAAGTTTTTTTGTTTGATTTCTTTTGCATGGTAATAACCCCTGAACTCTGGGAATATTTTCCATTCCACAGCCTTAGCCTTCGTTTATGCTACGCGCGAACATAAACGAAAGCTGTTTAGCCAATAAACATGGGAAAACCTCCCCCCCTCTCTCAGGTGGCTTGAAAGTGCGAGCTTATTTTAAGTTAAATTTACATGGAAAAGTGATCGCCTACTTTTCGAAAAAGTAATGTCTTCATATCATAAAAACTATTTTTTTGCGATGCAAACGCTTTGCAGATTCGTTTTTAGCACACCGAAATCTACAAAAAAAACTATTTTGTTATATACGAACGTGAGACGCACGGCCCTTTATGGGAAATTTTGTCAAAAATCCGGGAGAAAATAGTTTTCAATAAAAACAGCAAATGAATTCGATAAAAAAATGGATGCTATTTTAAAAAAATTTTCTGTGTGTTTCTTGGCTAATTTTTTTTTTTGTTTGATTTTTTTGCGTGGTAATAACCCCTGAACTCTGGGCGTGTTTTCCATTTCACAAACGTAGCCTTTGTTTACGCTACACGGGAGCATAAACGAAGGCTGTTAAATATGCACTCGCGTACCAAACTGCCTTGTAAAAAACCTTTAAGCCAATAAACACGAAAATAAATGCCCACCTTCCTCAGGTGGCCAGAAGGCGGGTGTCCCTTTTAAGCTAAATTTACATGAAAAAGCGATCACCCACTTTTCGGAAAAGAAATTTCCTCATATCATGAACACTATTTTGTACTCCTTGGGCATCGAGTTCCGTGGCGACTTATTTAATGGAATTCTCTCAGTCCCCTCTCAGTCAAGGCTAACGCATGCGCACGTAATATTTTCGTTATTTATTTACTTACGTTACCTTTTTCACTTTTACAAATATTATTTACGTTGGCTTAACTCTTTTCATGCATAATAAAAAATAAGCTAAACCATTTATTGATAATTTGTCACGTGTACAAACATTTATTCATTTATTTATTTACGTTAGCTTAACTCTTTTCATGATTAAAAAAAGTTTTACTCCTTAAGAATAATAAAAAGAAAATGTTACTAAACATTAATTAATAATTTCTCACGTACTTACGCTGGCTTAACACTTTTCATGAAGTATAAAAACAAAAGTAACTAAACCGTTTATTGATAATTTCTCACTTACAAACATTTTTTATTTGCATGAGCCGATAAGTCTGCTGGTCGGTATGGAACTCAACGGCCACCCAAAAAAGTATTTTGTTATATACGAACGTCATAAATGGAAAATTTTATCAAAAATCCGGGGTGCTATTTTTTTTTTATTTTTGCTAAATATGAAGAATATTTGAAGAAAAATATGAAGAATTAATCCACTCACGTAAATTTCTTTAAAATTACCACTGTTAAAGGTTTTCGGGCTCACTGAAAACGAAAATAGCGTTTAAAATTACGGCAAACGAGTAGTCCCAAGGTATGAAGAAATGTTAGTTCTAAAACAGTGGGGCATCATTTTTCTATCATAATTTAACGTAAACTGATCACCCACTTTGCGGCCACGACTTTTTTTTTTTTGGTGGGGAGGACTTTCTTTCCACCCTCGGAAAATCCTTTAAAATTCCAGTAAACACATAGTTTCCAAGATATGAAGAAATACACTCACTGGTATTTTTTTTTCTTAGGGGGGATTGCCGGTTTGTTTTACGTTCTTTATTTGGAGGGGGATATTTTATTATAGAATTTGTATCGCTTAGATGTTTATGCAGTTTAACTGTTTTAACATAAGTAGCGTGCCAGCATTTAGCCCAACATAAGAAGTGTTTAGTATTTTACAAAAAATACTGTTTACATTTGGTGGGGTCGGTGGAGGGGCGGGGGTGTTTTGGCGGCCTTGGAATCCCAAACACCCCCGCCCCTCCAACCAATTTAAACAGGTAATTTTAAAGGATTTTCCAAGGGTAGAATGCAAGAAAAAATCTTGGCCACAAAGTGGGTGATCATTTTACGTTAAATTATTATGGAAAAGTGATCCTCCACTTTTTAAAACTAACATTTCTTCATACCTTGGAAACTACTCGCTTGCATTTATTATAAACGTTATCTTCGTTTTCAGCGACCCCGAAAACGTATAAGAGTGGTAATTTTAAAGGAATGTTCGAGGGTGGAGTAATTCTTCATATTTAACTTCTTGTTTTTCCAATAACATAAGAAATTAAGAATTAGACAAATTTATTTTAGGTAGGCCTAGCGAGGAAAGTTTTAAGCAAAAAAAAATCATGGATTATCGGAAATCGAGATGTCGTTAGATGCCAATAAACACGAAATAAATGCCCTCTCCCTCGGGTGCCAGAAAGGGGGGGGTCTCATTTTAAGCTAAATTTACATGGAAAAGTTATCACCCACTTTTCGAAAAAAAAATGTCTTCATATCATGAACACTGCTTTGGTACTCATTGGGCGTTGAGTTCCATGGCGACCTGCAGAATAATTTAATGGTCGTTCCCTTAGTCCCCATTCATCATGGCTAACGCATGCGCACGTAACATTTTCTTTATTTATTTAATTACGTTGCCTTTGTCACTTTTACAAACATTATTTACCTTGGCGTAACTCTTTTCATAAATAATTAAAAAAAAACGTAACTAAACCGTTTATTGATAATTTGTCACGTGTACAAACATTTATTTATTTATTTATTTACGTTAGCTTAACTCTTTTCATGAAGAAAGCAAGTGTTTTTCTTAAGAATAATAAAAGGAAAAAGTTACTAAACATTTATTACGTTGGCTTAACTCTTTTAATGAATTATAAAAAAAAATGAATTATAAAAAAAAATAGTAACTAAACAGTTTATTGATAATTTCTCACTCACAAACATTTTAAATTTACATGAGCGGATAAGTCTGCTCGTCACAATGGAACTCAACGGCCGCCCAAAAACGCATTTTGTTATATACGAACGTGAGAGGGGCCTTAATGGAAAATGTTATCAACATTCCGGGATGCTATATTATTTTTCAATAACATAAGAAATAAAAATTAGACAAATTTATTTTAGGTAGGCTTCGCCAGGAAAGCTTTAAAAAAAAAATATGATAAACAAATGGTGCTAATGCACTTACCGATCCGCGCTATTTTAAGTCTGCTGGCCGCTATGGAACTCAACGACCACCCAAAAAGGTATTTTGGGTAAATATCCAGATACGCTACAACAGAACACCGACCAGTCTAATATGTTTTTTTTGTTTGTTTTTTTATGAGTAATTGAGGTCGTTGACATCGAATCTGATAGTAAAACTTGGGGCAAATTTACCGTTTGCATGGTATTAACCCCTGACCCCACAAACTACTTTTCACCATTTTTCAGCTTCCGTTTACGCTACGCGCGTGCTGTGCAACATAAACGGCGGCTTGCTTCACAAAGCAAACTGTCTTCTCACCTGGCGTATCAATAAACATATTACAGACTGACAGTTTTTAATCACGTACAATTGAAGAAAAGTACAATAAATTGGGGGGGGGTTGTCTCACTCAATACGGTTTACAAAAACATAAGCACCAAATATTTTTCATGGTTTTCGTTATTTTTTGCGGGAGGATTTCTGTGGTGTAATAGTTGCTTCTGCAGTTTAGTTAACCGTTTTTTTTCCGTAAATAACGCACCGACATTTACCAAATAGAACACCATTTAACACCTTGGAAAACTGTTCACTGCCATTCTTATTGGTAAATGTCGGTTACTTTTTGAATACTTGAAAATTCTATGTTCCAGAAAAAAAAAACAATTAAATTACCCCCCTCTCCCAACTTGGCGTGCTTTTCTTTTCGTGCTTCATTTCTTTTTCATCTAATTTCACATTTTCTGCGGAAGAGTTGTACGCCATATGAGAAGGCAGTTTGCTTGTTGAAGCCGTCGTTTATGCTACAGCGCACGCGCGTAGATTAAACGGAAGCTACACAATTGTGGAAAGTAGTTCGTGGGTCCAGGGGTTAATACCATGCAAACGATAAATTTGCCCCTGGTTTGACTATCAGATTCCTTTTCAGCGAACTCAATTACCTATAAAAACAACAACAAAAAAAAACAATTAGATTGGGCTGTGTTTTGTTGTAGCGTATCTGGATATTTACCGTATTTTGTTATATACGAACGTGAGACGGGCCTTAATGGATAATTTTATAAAAATTCCGGGATGTTTTCTTTTTTTTTAATAACATAAGAAATAAAGAATTAGACAAATTTATTTTAAGTAGGTTTCGCCAGGAAAGCTTTTAAAAATAATAAAAATTAAGATAAACAAATGGTGCTAGTGATCTTACTGATCCGCGCTATTTTTTACATCGTATTTCCTAGTTTAATTAAAGTTTTATATGTGTTTTTAATCAATTGTAAGGTTAAAGTACAAAAAACAAGAAATAAATAATTTAAAAAATAGGGAATTTTCCCCATCTATTAAATAGATAGTTAAATGTTGTAATTCGAAGTCGTCAACGTGTGGTGCACGTGAAAGGTTCATTTCTACCGGAAATGAAATGGCGGATAATCTCGCAGTTGAGAAATAGTTTTATTTTATTTAATATATTGTTTTATAATTTGCGATCTTGATTTATTTTAACAACATGCAAACATTCATCGACTTTACATATACATTGTCTGGATATTTCAATTAAATTGGTAACGTAGAAATATGATTTTATTCACTTGGAATGAACCAGGAATTACATATATATATATATATATATATATGTATATGTATATATATATATATATATATATATATATATATATATATATATATATATATATATATATGTGTGTATGCGTGTGTATGTGTGTGTGTCACAGATTAAAGATCAAGTGAAATATCCTGTCAGATATTACATTGACGTAATCTAAAATAATTACATTCAGGAAATATGATAGACATGTTAGATATTATTTTGAGATAACATTCCGATTCTAGAAGATAACTATAAGAAAAACTCAATTTATTGGTAACTGGCGTGGGTACATGCGCGTGCTATGTATATATAAATATATTCGTGTTTGTATCTGCGTGTAAATCTATGTATGTGTATATGTGTATGTGCATGCTGATACGTGTGGGTATATGTATGGTTATGCGTGTGTGGATATATTCATTCGTGTGTGTGTGTGTGTTTGTTTTCAATATGTGTGAATCTGCGCATATGTATATATCGAAGGATAGATATATGGATATGTTATATATATATATATATATATATATATATATATATATATATATATTCAGATTTTATCACTTTTATACCATTTTTCACTAAACCCTACATGCGCATTAAATCTCTCCCACTCCAGGAATAGCTAATTAAACCCGAGTATATAAAACTTTCAGTCAAACATCGACTCCAACCCAACGAATATCAAAAACGATTTATCCATAGATCCCCTCCATAGAGAAATATACACGCTTTACATAAATGTACTTAAGTCTGACTACACTACGCTAACAAGCGTAACGAACAAAATTTATCTCAGTAAATCAGGTTATTTTAAAATACATTCACATAGTAATAACAGATCAACACCTCTCCAATCAATATCAAAATTAAAATACAAACCATCGAACAACTCACCCCAAATTAGATGAAACTAAATTAACGTTATTCATACCGTCCTCGTACAGTTATTTATTCTATTATCATACCTACATTTTAACTCACTTTAATAATAAATCCTCGAAGCATTTAAAAATTCTACATTCTCACTCCTCTCTATTTCCACCTCACTTATTCACTCACCTCCCACAGCGCCTAAAAATAAATCCCCATCCCTCCCAACTCCACTGCCATTAAAAAATCACAGAATGTATACTTCACATTTGAACCCATTGTTTAAGAGGTCAGCGCAATGATCAATGCCTATCACCTATATCCCTCCGTGAAGAAATTCTAATGCACACATGCCTACTGACACATATCTAACCTTCCCCCCTTCCCTCTCACCCTCTACCCGTCCCTCTCATACCTGCTATTCTTTTTCTCCTCTAAATGGCTTTCTCCACTCGTTCTTAACAAGTAAACCGACCCTCAGAACACCAGAAAATCAACCCAGATTAGAAGCTAATCGTTTAACACATTGGATGGAATAAGCATGTCTCAGAGCATTTATCAATCCAGACCTACTAATTTTCGAAGATATCGCACCCGAGATATGCGTATATGACTCAACGTACAAATTTCATCACCGACAGAAATATATGCTATGGAATGGAACGTTGATTTAACATTTTATCACTATCTCCACACCCGCAGGGATTTTGGATCTTATCTACCAAAAGATATCAAAATCACCGACGAAGGCGGCTACTTCGTACACCCTTCGGAATAAAAGTATGGAGCAACAAAACATTCTTGTTATATAGGATTGCTTGCTTCTACACCGGACCACTATTCTTCCGACCTGGTAATAATACCCCGAAAAATACCGAGTTCTTTCCGATAACGTACTGCGCAAGTTGTATGAAATTCCTTTTCCTATAACTATTATTCACGATTCAAAAAACCTTTTCAACATACGTGCTGAAAAGCCAAATACGTGTTTATTCACAACTGGACATTTCGCTAACCGCATTTCATTGGATCTGATGATATGAGCCAGTATTGAACATCCATGTTAAGGAAATAACATAACTTGTTTCTATACACTCCTTCTGTCAAACAATAAGTTCTTAACTCGAACATATATGTTTATATTTTGATTTTCAGAATTTAATTTTAACCACTAAACGTATATATATATATATATATATATATATATATATATATATATATATATACGAATATATATATATATATATATATATATATACGAATATATATATATATATATATACGAATATATATATATATATACGAATATATATATATATATATATATACGAATATATATATATATACGAATATATATATATATATATATATACGAATATATATATATATACGAATATATATATATATATACGAATATATATATATATATATATATATACGAATATATATATATACGAATATATATATATATATATATATATACGAATATATATATATACGAATATATATATATATATATATATACGAATATATATATATACGAATATATATATATATATATCTATATATATATATATATATATATATATATAAAGCATAATAATGCGGGGACTTTAAAACTTAGATCATGTGTGTTAATATCATGACGCGAAACATATATGTATTCAGAAAACATGGATACGTTTTACATATTATTCATAATTAATGCGATATGAAAATTTCATTCTTTTTTACTGTTTATTTCTCTTACTCGCGATTGTTAACAAAACGTGGTTAAGAACTACACCTGCAAACTGAAAAAATAAACTGCGTATTCTGAAAACATTAAAGGAAGATTGTCACAGCAGTGAGCATTGAAGAACTTATTAAACAAGACAAAAATAACACTAAATTGATGATGTTTCAGAGTCTATTTTAACGAAATAAATAGAGGATTTGTGCATGCGTGTGTACATGTTTAATGCATGTGTATATTTATAGATATCCATAGCAACGCATATATTTTTGTATAAATTCATCCACAGACACCCCCATACACCCATATATATATACATATATATATATATATATATATATATATATATATATATATATATATATATATATATATATATGTCCACGCGTGTGTGTGTGTCGTATATGTCCGGATGTACTTAGAACAGTGACAATTTATTATGGTAGACAATTTTTATCCTAGATTTCTCGCACCTCAAAATCCCAGCTCTACCAAAAATAAATATTGATAAGTATCATGCTGCGATATTTTTAGTAGTCATACGAAATCTCAGACACGCAATCTCTAAGATCAGCTAAAAATAATCGCTCTCAAAATTAAATAGCATTCGTTTTGCTTTTTCGTTTTTGTGTTTTGTTGTTATCTCCACTTTCTGTCAGATCAATAACACATTGGGGGTGCAATGTCGAGACGTTATGCAATAGTTTTTTTTTTATCTTTCGGCTATGTTAAACAAATCCGATTATTGCATTGGGACATTAACAAATCGAGATAATTTCGAGATTTTTTTAACACACGGAGGCATCCGTTGGTTTTTGTTCAATCACAACAGACACGCGCCTTTGAATGAATATTAATTACGGAAAATCAATGTAAATTTATATATATATATATATATATATATATATATATATATATATATATATATAGTTCCTCATACTTTCACTACACCGATGAAGACTGAAGGATCGCTCGAAAATTATGTACTTATGAAAAAAGTTTTTTAATTTTTTTTTCATAATATTATTATTTTGTATTCCTGCACGTCACTAATTAAAAACGAATAAAGAAAAGTTATAAGCTTTTATACATTTCGCATTCTTTTTTATTCATATATATATATATATATATATATATATATATATATATATATATATATAAAGGGGGTTAGACCAGTAGTCTAAAGAGCAAAGTGTATTTTAATGTGATAGTAAAATCACTAATATAATTTAAATACAAGAATAGCACAGTGCTCGTTGAAATGCAGATATATATTAAGCTTGATAGGCAAATACCATAGAGCTATTTTTCTATTGGGTAAGTTGATTGATAATTTATAATTCAAATTCAAATGAAAAACTAAAAACCTGTTTCATTGGAAAGGACAGGAAAAAGCCAATATATTGTATTATCGTTTCGGAACGATGTATTTATTGCGATAAATTGGGCAATAATCTTAATATATAGTGTTCTTTGAAACAAAGTCTCCTCATCAGCAAAAATATTGGGTAAGTTTTTTATTTTATAAAATACACTTTAAATAAACCTAGCATTTTTTTAAGTAATACAGATGTATCTGGAAAATAAATAAATACAAAAGAAAATAGTTACTTATTGACGTTGATAAGCAAAGTAATCTGGGTTGAGAATAAAATTTAGAATAAAATTATAAACCTGAATTTGGTTTAAATATAATGTTCTAATAATACGTTTTTAAGAAAAATTTAATATATATATATAATAAATAAATAAATATATATACATACATTTCAATACTTACCCTTTTGAAAATCGTAATTATCGTCAAAACATTGATTTGAATGTTGAATGTAGCTTATAAATGCTCGAAATTTTTAATTTAAAAGTGAACGCTAATGGAATATTTTTACCGGTTATAATATGTTAGTAACTCCTGGTTTAAATTAAATAAATATTGTAAAAATGAAGGGAGATAATCGTATCTGGGAAGTAAACTATTCAAAAGGAGATAACACTAGAAAAATTAGTCGGTGTTGACTTGGTTCGAAAAAGAGCGTACAGAAAATGGACTCTGATTCATGAAAGTATGATAGGTTATAGAAAGAAAGAGTTAGAATGAGATAAGTTCTAATTTGGGGGTATCAAAACCAAAGACAAAACCGACTAGCTGAAACCACTGTCAATAATTTTTCCTACTCTAAATAAAAACGTAGATTCCATGAACAAAGCTTCTTTCTTAGAACTGCACGCCTGTGGAACTCTCTGTCACTTGTCTTTCCCCCCAACGCCATACTTCAACCTATATGTCCTCACTTTTAACACAAACAAATTCCTGATGAACCGCCCCTTAAATAATGGCACTTAATCAAATCTCCAATACTAACTATTATTAGGATACTATCCCATTGATTATTGTACACACAATAACCCTTACCCCCGAGTGGCTTCACTGCATTCATAAGTGGTGTCAACCATCTAAAAAAAGTAACAATAAAATATATAATTCCCATGAGTTATTATACCATACCTGTTCACACTGAAACAGTTATCACAATATTCTGTGGATCTATATTAAAAAAAAACCTTGTTAAACTTTGTGTCATGTCTCCATTCTATGGAGATCAGGTGCGAACGAACACACCATGATTTTATTATGCCATATTTCTTCAAACTGGAACATAATTATCAAAGTGTAATTACGCAGATAGATGTGAAAAGTCTTTATTAAAGTTGTCGGCTATTTCCATTCTATGGTGGCTAGGCGCGAACACGAATCCCACAATTTTATTAGATTATCCCTATTTAACTTAAAACATGCTTATCAAAGTATTATTATGTACATATATATAAAAAAAACTTGTACACGTTTTTTTTAATCATAAAATTGTTTTATTTCCATAATTTGTGGACCAGGCGCGAACGCAGATCCCACAATTTTAATGAACGGCTCTTCTGTCAGATAAAATATACCTATTCCTATGCCTCGCTACATCTTCAATCTATCATATTCATTATATGTAATCCGTTTTTAAAATAGTTAACCATATAGGAGCCTATAAGTGACCAGACACAGACATTCAGCTTTGTATTAGAGATAAAAGGATCTTATTGAATAAAATTCATAGTATTTTACTCATTTATTTATTCATTTATTGAAATTAGTAAAAATAGTAACAATGAAAAGTTAAATTTAAATAGATATTTAAATAAGATATAAAATAATGGTAAATCTATCAGATAAGCTAATAATAATAAGAATGATGATGATCCAAATTTTATAAAAAATATATTGCATTATTACAAATCCTTAGGTAGATTATTAATAAGAACCTTTTGTAATGCCTTATGGTGGTTTATATTTGTTTAATTTAAACCTATGTTCATGAATGCATCAAGATAAAAACGCACCCCTTGAATTTAAGAGGGTTGTTTTATTTTTGATATTATCATATTTTAAAATCGCAAGGGTCTCATATCTACAAAGTGCACAAAATCTGTCCCCCAGCATATATCCTTACTATGATTTCATTATTTCTCATTTCAAATTGAAGAAAATATTATTATCATTGAGTTGCCTAATATGTTTAGATAGAGTGGTTTGGTTCACCAGGGAGGGATTTTTTAAAGAGTGTTTGTGGGTTGAAATACTATGTTTGATAAGTCTAGATGTGGAACTGAAATAGATTGCGTTTTGTTTAATGCATTTAATGTAAGGAAGATTAGGGGCAACATTGATATGTAATGGGTTGATCTGTATTTGATTGGGAGATAAGATAACGTTGATGTCGATATTTAATCCTGCGTTTGAGCTATGGTTGTCATTAACATTATTTAAATTTGGGATTTCTGATACTGTGTAGCTATAAACTACATTTTTTATTGTGTATGCACCTTATAGAGGGAATCTAATTTTTTTCTAAAGGCACCTTTATAACCAGTTAATTGGAAGTGTGAATGTATTCATAAGGAACTTCAGATGGAGGGCTTACCATATTGATAAAGTTGACATGTTTGCATGCACGATAGTCAATCCACTCGCTGTACTCGACTGAGCTCAAAAGTGTTGCTTTGAACAGGCTGTCTTGTTTTACATCAATATTTGCTATAGTGATAAAGGAACGCGTGGCATTGATTTGTAACTTGAACTGCACCTCCTCCAGCCGTGTTATTATTCAGACATAAAAACCCACTGAGAAAGGACTCATTCAGGTGTTTCTTCAGTTTCGCAGCCGCGGCTGTAAGGTTGTCAACTTTTTGACAAACTCCCAATTGTCGTTCTATTTTAAACACCATGTGGGCTCACAAGAAGAATCTAAATCTAACAAACGCTAAACAGAAATACCTTTACCTTATGGAGAAAAAATGAAAAATATATAATCAGGAATAAAACATCACCTACACGTAGTTTTAACAGAGAAAATGTTCAATTTTCCCGAGAACAAAAGCAATTAAAAATGTATTTTCCCCCCCTCTCTCTCTCTCCCTATCATGAAGAAAAACTGCATAAAATTTGGAGTCTAGAACAACTTATAATATGAAAACGAATTGAAATCGCATTCTGTAGCAAAAATCTTGTCGAGTATTCACGTGGTTGTCATTAATTCTCGTAATAAATTGAAGGCGGTTTCGATCCTTCTTAGAGTTGATATACTTTTTTTCTCGTCTCGTTGTTTTACCGAGATAAGAGATATAATGCAAACTATCGACACGGAAATGTTCAGGTAACAGTAATAACACATTTTAAAACATATGGTGTAAAAGGAAAATTGCTTCTTGCAGAAAGAAAAAATGACACACTAAGCGAAATAATTGTTAATTCTGATAGCAATATATATATTTTTGCATTTCTATTAGAAAAAAACTTACTTGCACGTATATTGCAACATACAAAGTTAATTAGAGAACACGAAAAAAGTTTTTTTTTTCTAACTTTGTTGAATATTTTTTCAATTCACCGTGCGTGCTTTTTATTTTTACGGCTGGCATCTTATAGATAATGTCGCCCAAAATTTATGTTCAGCATTATATACTTCTCAAGCGCTTTCTATCGGTCAATCCGCTCGTCACCAAGAGCGATTGTTGTTGCCGTCTTAGTCTTCTTATTACTATTCTTATACTAGTGTGGGTGCCCGGTGTTGCCCGGGTGTTTGGAGGTGGGTGTTGAGCCAAAAAATATATGGTAGTAGGAAGGCCGGCTAGAACCTATACAGTGAAGGAGGTAAAGTACGTGAAAAAACGTGACGTGTTTGCTGTTACCACAACCGCAAAACCGGAAGTGGCGTAGGTTTTAATTAAGGCTAGACAATCGAAAAGAGGAGATGACTTTCGAAAATAGCGGCAACAAAAGCAACCCTTTCCTAGAGAAAAGTGGCAAGTTGAGGCTAAAGAAATTAAGGTGTTTAGCCTTTTTTTTCTGTAGTTGTCGTCTGAAGTGTCGAGCTTCAAAACGATACTGATATTGTGAAAATCCGTCACATCTGTCAAAAGTTTGAGGCAGACATTCAAACATACATACATAGATTCATATATTTGTAACTCAAATATTCGAGCCAAATCGATTAAAAAGCTTGCCCTATCCCTAAATACCCTTTATGCAAAATTTCAAATGTTTAAACCAGAAATTGTCTGAGTTATTTGGTAGATACAACAGTAGCCAAATTTAATTTAAATTTGACCCCTATTATGACCCATTAACTTTTATTGTTTTGGACTCACATTAGGTTAATAAGATCGATGCCCAATGAACCTATATCTAAAAATTCGAGTGTTTAGTTTCAAAATTGGCGGTGCAGTTTTTTAGAGATCTCAAAGGTCAAATCGTTGAACTGTGGACCCTTGACAGCTAAAGTTTTGACCGAAAATCGATTCCAAAGATTTTTCCAAAACTCACTATCCTGTATATCAAATATCGAGTCTATAGACTGAAAGTTGACGGAGTTATTGCGTAGGGAAACATATTCAGACAGACACACACACATACACAGACTTTCACTTTTATAGATACCAATGTTTAAGCACGGCGTTACCTGGATGTTAGGATGTGTATGTTGAGTAGCAAAAAAAGTGGTAGTAGGAAAGCAGACTCGAACCCGTGCCGCGAAAGGGGAAAAACACGTGAAAAAAGTGACGCCATTACTTTTACGACCACCGCCAAACCGGAAGGGACGTAGGTTAAAATAAAGTATAGACAATAAAAAAGGGATGGTTTCGACAATATCGGTTATAAAAACGACCCCTCCCTATAGAAAAGTGCCCATTTGAGGGTTAAAAAATTAATGGTTTAGACAATTTTTCGATATTCATCGTCTAAAAGTTCGAGCTTAAAAAACATCCTGATATTGTGAAAATCCGTCGCCTCGGTCGAAAGATAGCCAGATATGCAAACATACATACACATACATTTATATGTTGGTAGCTCAAATTTTCGACCCAAACAGATTAAAATGCTTGCCCTATCTCGGAATATCTTTATGGAAAAGTTTAAATGTTTATACTAGAAATTATCTTAGTAATTTGGTAGAGATTTTATTTAAATTTGACCCCTTTTATAACCCATTAACATTTATTGTTTTGGGCTCAAATCAGATTATTAAGTTAGATCCATGTCCAAAGTTCCTATATCTAAAATGTTATTGTTAGGACCAGAAATTGGCAAAGGAGTTTAGTAGAGTACTCAAATGTCAAAATATTGAACTTTTATCCTTTGAACAGCCAGATTTCTGGCCGAAAACCGATAACAAAGATTTTCCCAAAACTAAGTTCCCTGTACATAAAATTTCGAGTCTGTATATTCAAAATGAACAGAGCTTTTTTGTAGGAAAATGTGCTCAGACACACACTTTCAATATATAGATGTATAGACTATATTGAATAAAGATTACTTACATTTATACTTAAACAGTTTATTGCGTTGCAAATAGGAGATCAGCTTAGTGATCGCATGTTCATACAGCGTTGATTTGATTGAAGTTGTTTTGTACATAAATTTCTTAAAAGAAAATATGTTAAGACAATCATTTAGTTACTTTATAGAAATAATCAAAATTAACAATAAAAGTTAAAAACAATAACCTAATTAATTAGATAAATTCCCGCATTTTAATGAGTAAAATTTGTATTCGTTTTTAGAATCATCGATCGAGTCAATGTGTGTTTACAGGAAACACTCCACAAGTTGAAACATGCTTATGATAGAAATGTCTATATACGTATATTTTTATGAGCTGGTGAACTATTAAGTTTCTCAATTTTAATCAACTCTATGGCAAGTAGGAATAAATTGAAATTCTATATATCAGCCAATCTGACAAGTACTGCACTTTTTCTCCTCAGTGAACGATGTTGGTCTGATTTGAATTTTGTAAATAACACTATTTTTATTGATATAGTAAAATGTTTATTTAGAATGAAATGATGCGTAATACTGGCATTTCAAATTATGGATTTTATTCCAATAAAAACATCACTTATACAGCAAATTCACCAATGCTCTACACAAGCATTTTGATTGCTCCAGTAAATTGTGCAAAAGCTTACGAGGATATTCTGTGGAAGAGTTACAAGCTAACATATTTGACCGTCAGCAAATCTGTTAGCCTATCAGAGCTCCACAGTCTCAAGACCAATGGAAACTAGATGGGGGGAGGTATATATTCTGGCAGTGAATAACTTATTTGGCCACAGTAAGGTCATAAATAACGTAGCGCTTGTTCATAGCATCAGACCTGTTTTCTTACATCTGCGCTGAAAACATAGGAGATTAAATGTTCTATTTTCACATTTGAATCTGGTTTCTAAGAAACTGGATTTAATGAGTTACGAGCAACGGAGAGATTCTATAACGATCACGGGGAAAGGAAGAGAATGTATTAGTCGTTGAAATACTGGTAAATAACCGATTATTGCTAAAATCTGATCAGAAATTGTGATGTTTCGAACAATGAAAAAGCAACATACAATTGACATGCACTTTCCTTACCAATTCGCACAAATAACTTAGCAAAAATCGAGTTTTATATCAGCAAATTCATTTCCATCGTTGGCAAAGCAGTTTTCTCTAAAGAAATATTTAGGATATATTTTTACACAAAAAAAATGTAATCAATGTTGTCAGAAGATCAGGTTTTGTAAAAACAAAGTCAGAGAAAAACAAATGTCATTCCGTGTATTAGTAGTGAAAATATACTTTAAATCATGTGTAAGAATCAAGGCACCATTAAGAATATTAATACTTCGTGTACAGGATTACAATTTCTGACACTAAGTAGTGCGAATGTATGAAAAACTCGTGTAGCTAAGTAACAATACTAAATCTTAAAAATAAAAAAAAAACGATAAAGAATCGACTAGTTATACAAACAGTCGCCCTTTATAAACATATATAATGATATGCAGTCCATATATCAGCCACTGTCATCTGGCTATTTTGTCAATAACCACACCGTATTTGTCTGCGATTCTCCATAATGTATGATCAAATTCTATTATGTTCTATCCAATTTGATAGTTGCGTAGTAAGGAATTGCTAGTTAATTTTGCAAATGAGATCGAATCATTCAACCAGCTGTATATATATATATATATATATATATATATATATATATATATATATATATATATCTCGTTTGTAAATTATTCCAATCGCATAATCACAGGTTTCTACAGAAATCAATGTTTGCGTAAAACTCCTTATTTGGCTTAATGAAACTAGGTATTTCCTTAAGAAATAGACAGTAAAATCAGATAAACTTTATCTAAAATAATATATCTTTAGATAGTTTGCTGTAAATCACACACGTTTTGACATACACACCTTTAATTCTTACAATAAACCCATGCTCGTATAAAATATATAATGACAATTGGATTCTTTTCTCCTTTACATATTTCTGTGTATATGTGTTCGTGTGAATATGAGTTCAATTCATAACAGATATGACATAATCTTAGTTGGATTCTTTCAAAATTATGTTTTATGTTTACCGTTTGTAATTTTTTGTAGTTTTTTTCACTGACGATAATTTTATAAAATTATATTATAAAAAGTGAAAATGTGTGTGTGTGTGTGTGAGAGAGAGAGAAAGAGAGAGAGAGAGAAAACAATTCTCAACCTATATATTCAACACATTTTTTATCTACAGATTTGAAAGTTTGTATATAGGGTATTCAGACATATAGAAATATATCTAGCATAACCTATCTATTATATCAATAAAAGTGAAAATGTGTGTGTGAGAGAGAGCGAGAGAACAATTGTCAACCTATATGCTCAACAAATTTTTTATCTACAGATTTGAAATTTGTTATATAGGGTATTCAGACATATGGAAATGTATCTAGCGTAATCTATCTAATCTATCTATAAAAGTGAAAATGTGTGTGCGTGTTAGAGAGAGAGAGAGAACAATTCTCAACCTATATACTTAACAATTTTTTTATCTACAGATTTGAAAATTTGTATATAGGGTATTCAGACATATGGAAATATATCTAGCATAATCTATCTATTATATCTATAAAAGTGAGAATGTGTGTGTGTTTGAGAGAGAGAGAGGGAACAATTCTCAAACTGTATACTCAACAAATTTTTTATCTACAGATTTAAAAATTTGTATATAGAGTATTCAGACATATAGAAATATATGTAGCATAATCTATCTATTATATCTATAAAAGTGAGAATGTGTGTGTAAGAGAGAGAGAGGGAGAGAGAGAGAGAGGGTAAGAACAATTCTCAACCTATATATTCAACAAATCTTTTATCTACAGATCAGAAAATTTGTATATAGGGTATTCAGACATATGGAAATATATCTAGCATAATCTATCTATTATATCTATAAAAGTGAGAATGGGTGTGTGTGTGAGGTAGCGAGAGAGAGAGAACAATTCTAAACCTATATATTCACCAAATCTTTTTTTACAGATTTAAAAATGTGTATATAGGGTATTCAGACATATGGAAATATATCTAGCATAATCTATCTATTATATCTAAAAAAGTGAGAATGTTTGCGTGTGTGTGTGAGGTAGCGAGAGAGAGAGAGAGCGAGAGAACAATTCTCAACCTATATATTCAACACATTTTTATCTACAGATTTGAAAATTTGTATATAGGGTATTCAGATATATGGAAATATATCTAGCATAATCTATCTATTATATCTATAAAAGTGAGAATGGGTGTGTGTGAGAGAGAGAGAGAGAAAAATTCTCAACCTATATATTCAACAATTTTTTTATCTACAGATTTGAAAATTTGTATATAGGGTATTCAGACATATGGAAATATAGCTAGCATAATCTATCTATTATATCTATAAAAGTGAAAATGTGTGTGTGTCTGTGAGAGAGAAATAGAACTATTCTCAACCTATATACTCAACAAATTTTTTATGTACAGATTTTGAAAATTTGTGTATAGGGTATTCGGACATATGGAAATATATATAGCATAATCTGTCTATTATATCTATAAAAGTGAGAATGTGTGTGTGAGAAAGAGAGAGAGAGAGAACAATTCTATACCTATATATTCAACAAATTTTTATGTACAGATCTGAAATATCACATTTGTATATAAGTTGAAATCTGGATAACTATTCTGATACCTAATAAAAGAAAGGACACTCTTTAGGGCGGATTTTGATGATAACAAGTCACTAATTAGAAATTATAATAAACATTCAAATAATTTAAGAATTTTACCAAAATAAAATTGCATGGTAATCACCAAATTTCTGCCACAAAATTTTGATTGGCAAAACTCATAAACATAAAATATATATTTTCTAATTTCATCTTTTTTTTTACATAATCTGGTTTGATGTTTTCCTAAATATTCAAATCACTATATTTTGCTGCTTAATATCAAATACAGCAAATGAGTTATTTTTTATGCACCAAACAATTACATTTTCTCATTCATCAAAACTAATCACTGAACATCAATTTCATATTTTCTTCACTAAAATATTACTGTGCTTGATGTCATCAAGTGGAGCGGATCATTTTTTTTTCATTTGTTCACACATTTTTCCAATTTATATATATTTTGTCTAAGATTCTTAGCCTATGTCATTGCATACCAATCTGTTTATTAAAAGTTAAGGTTCACTGTAAACACATATGTTACACCAAAATAAAAACGCTTCAGATAATGTCTTGATATTCAATTCCGTTTCTCACATGACATCTTATGAAGTCAGTAGAAATGTTACAGACTTTTGAATCTCAAACACTTTCAATACTGTGCACTGATATTTTCTTTTTTTGAATATAAGCACATTCATGAGTTTTTTTTACAAACGTTATAAAATTTCACATTGTGTAGCAATGTACTGAAACCATTATAAAAATATTTGTTTTTATTTTGGATGATGCAGGGCATCTGAAGAGAGATTTTTCTAACAAAACGAAAGTATAATTTTTAGCAATAGGTATCTAGGAAAAGGCCACTACATATGTTATAAATTCCAAATTTCCACAACCTGACAAATACTGGTACACGCTAGCAAATTTAGATTTGCAATTACAGAATATGATTCTAATTTTTTCCTTTGCTCTTTATTCTAACACTACACTAACTTTACTGTTTTATTTCGCTACAGTTGATATTGTGTAGAACAATAAGAAAAGCATAGTGAACAATGCATTCAACAAAATTTCACACACATTTCTAGATACCTATATCTAATAAGTTCAAAAGAAAGGACACACTTAGGGAGGTATTTTGGTGGTGAAGTCACTAAATAGAGATTAGTTGGTTTCCCGGCATAGCCCAGGATGTAATATAGATTGACTGAAATACATGTTCTAGCTGGTTTGTAGGCGTTGCCAGGGATGTAATATAGACACATTATGTTGTATATTACCTGTTCTCTTCTCCCTAAGGTAAAACAATTTCATATACATGCTGTAAATAACCTATGCTAGGGATAACACATGAACAATACCAGTCTTAAGGTAGATAAAACAAATAATACATAGAGATGAAAGATTCCTCTCCCTTAAGAATAAAACATATGTTCAATATCTGCTTTTGTTTTTTCATTGTTTATACGGTCCCGAGCAATTTGTGAAGAGGGAATGTACATTTTAATATAAAGACGCACTGCTAAACATTGTTATGGAAAATTATGTCAGAAAATAGTAATAAAAATACAATATGAATAGAGCTCTATAGAGTACTACCTAATATATACATGTCGTGTATACGTAAGTGATATTATCATTCAAAAACCTATAGACCGTTATCACACGACCAATTACAAATACCCGATTGGAATGCAATACATATATATATATATAATAAGTATAACAAAGAGAAGTAATAAATGCACATTGAAATAAATAGTGAATAGAGCTTCTAAAACAATGTTTAAATTTGCTGAGAAAATATACCTCTTCATGTTGCTTGGCGGGAAGTCTTACTGTCATGTTGGCATTTCTGAAAAGTATGCTAAGTTTAGGTCACTACAATCATAACCACGGTTGAATAAGGTTTAATTCATAAATCATACACTTTCGTGATTAAGAGCTTGATATGACTTCTCATTTCGAGTTCTCGCTGGCATTAGTTTCATTTTCATTAATTATTCACTGAGGTCTAAACGCCTGTACAAAGACGTATGTGCAGAGAAGGAACTATTGTATAAACAAACGAGCAATGCATATATTTTCAGGCATTAGCTCTCTTTAAATTAGAGAACTAAGCTAGAAACCCAATCTACGTCACGATTCAGTTTTATCTAAATGATTACAAATCCTCATCATCACAAAATGTAAAGGGGGAATAGGGAAAGACAGTGAGGACTATAAGATGGTATATTTTACTGTGTTCTAGTCCGATGTGAAACATCGCGCATTGTGTTTTACAGGTATACACATTTTTCGTTGGTGATATCTTTTGAAGCAGCAATATTAATAGAACTGATGCATATAAACATTGTGTGTAATTATCGTAGCATGTTTATTGCATAACATATCATGAAAGCTTGGTCAAATATATTTTACAGAAAACAGCTAGAGTAAAGAAGGACCAGAAAAGGTTTCAGAAAAAAAATCATGAAAAATAAAAAAAAAGTTAAACGCATTTAACCCCGACACCCACCACATCTCTTAAATACCAGAACACCCCAAGCATGCTAGCTACTAGTCAGTTTTCGAGATGACCTCGGAAGAAAGGGTCGATGCCTTCATAGCTAAGTTAAAAACTTATCCATAACTGTTGAAATGTATCCTGTCTTAATTTTGCCAATCTTTGTGTATTATATATAATTTATTTATCTACCTTTGTTCTCTTATTGCAGTGTTACTAAAAATTGAAACTCCTTAACATTGCCTATCATATCTTATTACTCGTGTTTTAAATTTTTTTGTTAAATACGTCTGGTATTATCCTAAACTAGCCTTTAAATAAGGTGCCCCCAATATAAAGCATAAGCTGACCTCAGAAGTTGCATTATTGAAACGTAATTATGAGTTTAATCTCGAAGGTTCTATCAGAAGTAACCAAAAGCTAAAAAAAAAAAAAATCCACGGATTAATATGGGAGGGGAGACTATCGTCAAATTCTATTCTCTACTGGGAATGGGCAAAGAACTTATACTAAATAGATATAAAAAAGTCCGTCTTACCGTTTGTCTTTTTTTTGTAATGGAGAGTAAATAATGCAGTGGATGTGTTATCGGCAGCTTCAGTTACTCTCGCTTCTCCTTTTTTGTCCTTCAATCCTAATTTCTAATGAGTGATGTTTCTGACAAAGGGTGAAGAAAAAGCTGCTTCCCATGTTGGTAGTACTTCGTGAACAGTACTCTCAGGTGTCGGAAATGTTCTGTCTATGTCTATCCTTGCGGTCATGTCACTAGTAAGGGTTCTGGAGGTAAACGTGTTCATATGGGCTGACGTTAACCGCCTGATAGTCAGCTACCTGAACCTTGGATTAACCACTAAGGAGGCTGTCCTATCAGCAAGTGCAAAGTACTGGGGTTGCTGTATTGCCATTTGGTGAATGGATTCTGGACCATGCAATAGTCTCTGGTGGGGCCTCTCGATGCCATAATAGTGGATAATTGTTACGGCTTTACCTTATCATGTGCTACAAAAAATTGGCCTGTCTTTCCTCTCTTACTTTCCCTCTCTGTTCTGCTCTAAACAAGTATGCTGACCTGTTCCACACACCCCGACACCCTTAACATGAACTATCTCAAAAAGAAAACACGAATAAACCTAGAATCCCACCCTCCTACGTAGACCCCTACTACCATATCTCCTTCTCCAACATCAGGGGTCTACGTTCTAACCTTCCAGAGGTTGAAACACAATTACAGGAGACGAAACCGGACAAATCCTTTCTAAGCGAAACTGGAATAGGGCCGACCACCTCCCTAGATGAGTTCATAATTAAAGGATACTCTAACCTAACATCTAAATCTGACCCCAAATATCGCCACGGGAAGAGACTATGTGCCTAGATTAAAGGTGGCTTCCCATGTGGCAGGGATATCTCCAGAGAAGACCCCAATCTACCTTATATGTGCTTCCGGGTTGCACATGCTTACACCACCGCATTTATATTTGCCCTCTATCGCCCCAACAACAGTGGAGTTACTGTCTTTAAGAGTATATCAGAAAAAAATTGGCCACGTCCTGTCTGCTCATCCCTCGGCTTACATTCACATTTGCGGTGACTTCAATGCCCATAATGTGATATGCCTCACTCACTCAAATAAGACTAACGAGGAGGGGAGGTTCTGTCATGATTCTGCCATTGCCTATGACCTCACTCAGATTATCCGCGAGCCCACCCGTGTGCCAGATAGTGCCGGTCAGTTCGCAAGCCTCCTATACCTTTTTCTATCCACTTCCCCCGAGCTATGCTCATGTTCCGTTCTATGTCCTCTAGGATCCTCCGACCACTGCGTCGTATCAGTTAAGATATACATAAAATATAATAAATCTACAAACGTACTTCTCCACCGTACTGTATACAGATACTCTATGGAGGACTGGGATAGCTTCCGTACATTCATATCTGATCTCCCTCTCCATTCCATGTTTAAAAAGGAGGTGTCCTCCATGGTATAAGATCTGACCGAATGGTTACTTGTAGGCATAGACCAATTCATACCATCTAAAAAAGTCCAACAAAAACCTAACAACCAGCCATGCTTCTCCCAAAAATGTACTGCTGCCATCGCACACAGAAATCACTTTTTCCATAGCTACCAACGTAATAGATGCACTGAAACTAAAGCTGCTTTCAGAACAGCCAGTAACCATTGTAAAAGAGTAATAAAACATGCAAGAGAACTATATGCGCAATCCGTTAAGTCCAATGTAGCTGAGCAGCGGCTTGGTTCCCACCAGTTTTTGGCAAATAGCAAATAGGATCTTGAACAGAAACGTGCGCTCTATCCCAACCATTATCAAGGGACCATAGGTCATCTTGACAGCATCCGACAAGGTCAAACTATTTGCCAAAAACATTACGGCAAATTCTACCCTGTGTGACGAAGGCCATCAACTCCCCATATTCCCTCCTATAACAGAAAGCATGCTATGCAACATACAAATATATGTGCGTGAGGTCGCCAAGCTTATAAAGAACCTTGACGCCAGTAAATTAACTGGTCCCGACGGTATTTCAATTATAGTGTTAAAAAATTACAACCAGAACTTGCCCCCATACTTTCCAAACTATTTAAGCGTTGCCTTAAGGAGAAGTGCTTTCCAACACCCTTGAACACCTCATCAGTATGCCCTGTATTTAAGAATTCAGGTGATGAGTCATCCCCCTCTCAGTACAGACCAATAAGTCTCCTATGTGGCATGAATAAGTTGCTGGAATCCACAATAAATAGAGAAATAGCAACCACCTCAGCAGAAATAACCTCTTTAGCGACACGCAATATTGTTTCCGTTCTTCTAGATCTACAGCAGATGTGCTAACGGTTATATCTCATAGGAATAGCGAATCTCTCGGCAAAGACTTCATTTCTAGAGAAATTGCTCTCGACATATTAAAGGCCTTCGATAAGGTTTGGCATAAAGGCCTAATACACAAGATTTCCAGCTACGGTATTACTGGAAATGTTTTCTGTATCATTAAATCATTTCTATCTGATAGGCTCATAAGAGACGTGGTTGATGGGCAGAAATCAGAGGCTCACAGAATTAATGCTGGAGTCCCTCAGGGGTCCATACTGGGCCCAACTCTTTTCCTGATCTACATCAATGATCTCCCAAAATACATACTAAAATCACGATCATCTATGGAAACACATCAAAGGCCGTAAATGATGATGTTCTCTCTGATTCTCTCTCCTCTGATCTGGAGCGCGTGGTACAGTGGGAAGGGGTGGCTGGTTACCTTTAATGCATCTAAGACCAAACTCCTATCTCTACATGATAAACGCTCTGATCCCCATCTGGCATCAATTGAAATGGATGGCTCTCGTCTACGGGAGGCCTCAGGATTTGATAAGGTCCTTGGTTTGACCTTTACACCTGATGTTAAATGGAACACATACGTCAAGTCTGTTGCCAAGGTCGCTGAGAATATGGTGGGATCCTCCAGAAGATATCTCACTAATGATGCGATTCGCTATCTATATGAGAGCCAAGTACGTCCAAAGATGGAGTACTGCTGCCACATCTGGGCGGGGGCTGCAAAAAACAGCCTATCCTGCCTTGACGGAGTACAAAATAGACTCCGTGGCTTGGTGGGGGACCATTTTCTCTACCCTGCAATCTATTTGCCATAGAAGAGACGTAGCGAGCCTGTCATTGTTCTTTCGTTACTTCGATGCCAGGTGGTCGTCTGAGCTCCATTCTCTGGTCCCCCCTCGCCAATCTTTCTGAAAATCACCCGACTAGCTGAAACCACCGTCAATAATTTTCCCCACTCCCTATCTGTGCGTAATTCAAAACGTAGATACCATGAACAAAGCTTCTTTCTTAGAACTGCCTGTGGAACTCTGTTCCGCTTGCCTGTTTCCCTCCCGACTTCAACCTGGATATCTTCAATCCAACACAAACAAATTTCTGATGAACCGCCCGCCTAAGTAATGACACTTTACCAATTCTCCAATACTATTGCTACACTATCCCTTTGATTACTGTACACACAATAACCCTTATCCCTGAGTGGCCATTGGGCCTTGATAAGTGGTGAACTCCATGTAAAATATAAAAAAAATCGTACAATCCTTTTCATCAACATGCACCGAAGATTGTATGAAGGTGTAAAAAAACCTAGAAAACAGCTATTTTTTTTCTGTTTTATATTTGAAGAGAAGAAAGACACACATCATTAGAAATTGAGTGAAATCCGAATACAACAAAAGTATCTTGTAATTGTATGTGCATATTATTCAATACTAAACACGTTCTATTTGTAACTGAATTTAAATTTATTAGCAAGACACAAACAGGAAAAACTGCGTGATTCATTTCAGGGAAAATTCAGCAATAGAATATTTCCATTGAACAAAATTTCAGAGTTTCCTATTGATAGCATTGAATGCACTCATTTCAAATTTGTTGTGTACTTTCTTACAAAACCATAATTTACGCATTCATTGAGAAAAGGTGCATGCCTTAATAATAGTGCAGAATCTTCTAGAGTTACATAATAATATTGATGAAAAACGCGGAGAATGCATTATTGTTTAACATTGAACGTATTAGATGCAATGCCAAAAAAAGAATCTGGAGAAACAAAACAATTAATACTTATTTTCTGGCATGGTGTTGTATTTGGAATATTGGTAAATAATTTGATAAGTTATTATTATTATTATTATTATTATTATTATTATTATTATTATTATTATTATTATTATTATTATTATTATTATTATTGTTGTTGTTCTTCAGTAGTATCTTGCACACATATCATCCAAAAGGTATCGATGTTTTTATCATCGCTTGGTATTCCTTGACGTCTGAGCGACAAGAAGCCTAATGGTTTTTTAGTATAATCAACATCTTTCGAGAACATTTGCAAAATAATTTGCGTTATCGCAACATTCTGACGTTGATTTACCATTAGTAGAGACCATTGGTATTCACTGTAAGCCTCCCCAAGCTCCGAATCCCTCTCACACTTAGCGAGCGGAGGCCCTGTTAGTATATTCTCTCCCCGACATTTTCATCTTCTTAAGTCTTCGTTTTTTGTTTTGTTTTTTTCGCGACGCCACCATATTTGGCGGTTAACAAAAAGGTCGGGAGATTTACTTATATTTATCTAATTATTCAGTTTAAAAGTAGTGTATCCCTGAGCTTTACCTCTTTCGAAGTTAGTGAATGCCTGACTAGGCGCCTCGCATCTACGCACCCGTGTGTATTCCTTAACATTTCAGTGGTTTTAATTATTGCTGTCTGATTTATTTCTCTGTCGTTCCTTTGATTTAAATCTCATTAATTCTCTTTACGATTTTTTTCGGTATTGTCTCTAGACCTCATACTATTATTGGTGTTAACGTTATCTTATTCATCGTCAATATCCCTTAACGCTTTCTTGCCAATTCTGTGCATTTGCATAAATTCTCTGTCTACATTGATCATCATCATTTTATCTGCTGGGACGACAAAATCTAAAATCCGGCACGAGTTTACTTCTTGTTAACTACTAGGACATTCTGCCTTCTTACTTGAATAATGCAGTATGTTTGTATATGCATGCCATATGACATTTGGAGAATTTCATTTAAAATCATACTTCCGGTTTTTGCTTGTACCATTTTTTGGAATATTCAAGATGCAGTTGTCTACACAATTTTGATAGTGCCGGTGTCCTTACTTAATCATCTCAACGCCTTTATTCTTTTCAACAAATGCGTGAGTGTCGCAGTGAACTTGATGAATAACTTTTTATTGTTTGCTGTTAACAGGTTCTATAATGAATGTTAAAACTAGCCTCATCGTGTTTTACTAGTGCAAGGCCCGACAATGCGGAATACTTCTAACATACTCTCACGCATTTAAAATCAATTGAGTAGTAGACAAATACATAGTCATATAGTTGACTTTGCTGTAGAACATGTAAGTAAGGGCAATGCATTTTTCGTTATGAATTTCAAATAATTAGAGCTTATAATGTTAAGCAGGCATTTCTTTTACTAATTGACTTTTGGAGACATTTTATAGTTATCAGCCAATATTCAGTTAGACATATGATGAGAAATTAAAACATTCATTAGTTTCTAAATGCGACCTAATAACTATATTATTTTGTCTATTTTAAGCATTTAATATTTTGTGATTAGTACATGGAATTTAATGTAAAATAATTGCATAAAATAATTGCATAAAATACAATGTGCTTACAAGTTGAGTTTCAAAAGATTTGCAACGGTGATAGTAATCCATAGATGTATGAATAATCCGTATCAACATACATAAAGTGATAAAATATCAACATACATAAAGTGATAAAATATCAACATACATAAAGTGATAAAGTATTAACATACATAAAGTGATAAAATATCAACATACATAAAGTGATACAATATCAACATAGAAGTTTATGTATGAATAATCCGTATCAACATACATAAAGTGATAAAATATCAACATACATAAAGTGATAAAATATCAACATACATAAAGTGATAAAATATCAACATACATAAAGTGATAAAATATCAACATACATAAAGTGATAAAATATTAACATACATAAAGTGATAAAATATCAGCATACATAAAGTGATAAAATATCAATATACATAAAGTGATAAAATATCAACATACATAAAGTGATAAAATATCAATATACATAATGTAATAAAATATCAACATTCATAAAGTGATAAAATATGAACTTTTGTATCCGTCTTAAACACTATCTTTTAAGAACAGAACCTCCTACTTCATATAGTATAGCAAACCTATTCAATCTTATGTGCATGTATCCTCGGGAAGAAATAGTAAAACAGTTTTATCATATGAAATTTTCGGCTTTATACACGAGGACTCTCTAAGTTTGAACTGGTTAACATACTGAAAGGAATAGCCGGTAAGGTGGACACCATGTTGGAATTTGAAATACAAAATTTTTTAATTTATATTTTTTAGTATTGATTTTAAGTCCCCCTACTCTTCCTGTAATTTATTTCAGAAATAGTTTCATACTTTCCATCGATCGTTTACAGTAAACGCATTATATTTACACACTTATTATGTTTTTTACGGTTTCTTTATCTAATCACATGCACAGAATAACAAACGCTTCCTGTTTTTGTTTCAATCACAAGTTCCAATACCACCGACGTAGAAACATTTTAAAGCCATTCGATGTGTACGTAAATTTTTAGAACCTGCAGCGATCACATCTTTCGTCATTTTTATGAATGACAACAGTTATTTGTTACAGCTACTACTAATACTAATATAATGTCTTGTTATTAATATTATTATTATTATTATTAGTGGTAGTCGTAATAATAGAAGTAACACACAGACTGTAACATTTGTGTGCTTTTCAAATATACTCAAACACATATTCTTGGTACATTTTCTTTAAATTATACGTGCAAAATATAAATTAATATATCATTGTTCGTAGGTCTTTACCCATAAGAATACAATAAAAAAATGAGTTGAAGTTTAGCGTACTACTTGCACTATTTGTTGTCAATAATGCTACGCTGGAGAATTGTGTAATTTGGCCTTAGATTTTATACAATTATACCGTATAACTATAATACCTGATTAATTATAGGAAGCAGTCGCATGAAGTGTAGTTCTGGTAGTAGCACTAACAGTAGTCTACTTTATAATATAAACATTAAGAATATGACATTATACTAAGCAATATTTTTATTGTTTTCGAAAACATTAAATTAAACAGGTGTATTAACTTATGTATATATATATATATATATATATGTATATATATATGTATATATATATATATATATTTCTTTTCAAAGGAAATAAGGTAAAAAAACGATAAAAGTGTTCGATATGTTAATAGAGCAGTATATATTTTTGTAATTTTATTATAGGCTCAATAAAAAATTTAAAAAATTATATATATATATATATATATATATTTATATATATTAATATAAAAAGGTAATGTTTTTGGCTGCAACTTAAGGAGATATTCTTGGCGTGGTGATGTGATATACCCTAGCAGGGTGGTCACTGAAACACATTTCCATATGTGTAGACACTAGTTTTCATATTCAACATACTCATATTGCTCCGTCTAAACACTGATCACTCTTTGGTGGAGGCATTGTGTTTTTGTTTAAATAACGAAACAATACTACCAATAGTGTAATTTACACTCTTATACAGTTGAGCAATTTAATTCGTGTCTTCAGGATACTAAACATGGGAAAGATCAACTTCGAGGTTTCACTCAAAAACATCCCCACACCAAGGATTACGGATTACCTACTAAAAGTCATTATAAAAATGGATAATCTACTAAAGAGAATGAAATGGAAAGCTTCATACTTCTTTCAGGATAATCACAGGAATAATACAAAGGAAAGGAACGGATTTAAAAGCAGGAAACCCCCACCAATTATTCCACAAATAATTTTGTTTGAAAAAGACCTTTACTACCTAATTAGGAATCCTGAATTACACAAAAATAAAGATAATTTCCAGAAAAAAATGGACACCATAGTAAAGGAAATTAATATATCTAACTATATACTCTTTAAAGCTAATAAAACCAGTAACTTTTATAAATTAAATAAACAGCAATATAATAACTTAATACTGAAAAATCTTACCAAGGACTATAATAAAACCAATAATAATGCCATTATTGATTTAATAAATAAGAATAGTAAAGAATCACTGATAACTTAAAATAAGTGGCAGGTTAGGTAAACTGGTAGAAAACCAAGCGTATATCTTTTAAAGGACAACATTCTAACTTTTATACGAAGCCAACAACAATATTTATAAACTCTAAACGGCCGGAGATCGGTAGAATTAGTAAAGAAATATTGGAGAGAACGAATTTACTTTTGAACCAACATTTTAATCTTAACCTATGGATTAATACATCGGATTCGATTAAATGGTATGTTTATATTGAAAATAAGAAACAATGTGCCTTCATTTAATTTGATATTTATGACTACTAACAATCAATCACGAGAGATCTATTCATAAAGGCCATGGCATTTGCAAAGAACCATGCAAATATCTCGGATGAGGGGATTGAAATTATAACTAAGTGCTGAACTACAGTTTTAGTTAGTAATGCTGAACAATGGAAAAAATGCGAGCACAAATTATTCCGGCGTCTCAATGGGCTCGCTAGTCACGGCTGAAACAACAGATCATGTAGGTATCTACGTATTGTATACCTTAAGAAAAAATAAATATATTCAAGATGGGAACATAGGATTATACAGAGAATATGGACTAATGTTTGCAAAAAATGGAAATAATATAAAATGTGATAAAAGTACAAAAATGATACATAAAAATGAGGACTGTTGGCCTAAAATTTGACATGAACAGTAAGTTAAACCAAGTCAACTTTCTAGATGAAACTTTCGATTTACAAAATATTATTAATATATTAAATAAATCCCCTATCTAACCACACGCTTACCATTATAAAACACATTCTAGTTTCGGTAGAAAGCAGAATTAATAATAACTCGTAAAATGAAGCAGTATTTAATTATTATAAAAAAAAATATATAATATATATATATATATATATATATATATATATATATATAGAAATATATATATATATATATTTATTTAAAGTGATGGTTGTGTAGTTCTAACGAGAGAAAAAATGTATATTTAAAAGAGTGTAGCCATCAACAATTGTGGGTTTTTTTAAAAGGTTTTCATCATATTTTTATTTTAAAATATTTTTATAACGCGTTTCGAGCTTAGCGTGTGCTCTCTTCAGATATTTTCGTAAAAAGTTTTTGTTTCAAATGGGAGTTTGTAGAATTACCTCCGCTGATATTAAATATGTGTTTCAGAGTGATACGATGCGCGTGTTCAGTGTTCAGAGATTCTGTCTCCAACTGTAAGTGTTCACAGTGACCGGTCAAAGTTAGTTTCAAAGAGTGTTTTTTAGTCCATATGGTGAAGGTTTTTATGGTTTTTTAGGGTTCTTTTTAAAGACTTTCTTTCCCCATGTATAGCATACACTAACACACAATCACATACGCATACATACACATTCCTGTACATGTACACATGCACACGCACACAGGCACACCCACATACACACACGTACATAATAGAAATATATGTAGGAGCATACATATATACACATATACATACCCACCTACACACTCACACACGTACTCGCATACATCCACCGCTAACAATTATTTTTATTTTTTTATTTTTTGAATATTTTTTTATTTTATATATATATATATATATATATATATATATACTTTTTTCCCCAACCAAAACACGCATGTATATATGCGCTTAATCATTCAGACATACGTACACGCACCCACACACACACAAGTAAGATGGAGAATAGGTAGAAGATGTATATACACACACATAAACGCACATACACACATATATGTACACACATATATGTATGTGCACATACACTCACAAACATCCACATAATATGTAGGCACATACACATACACACACATGCACACACAGACATATGCAGGAGCTCACACATACGCGTATATCCATATCCACACGAACACATTTACCCACTCATACATGTGCATACATATGTATATATATATATATACACACACATACACACGGATGTGTATACACTCATCCACCCATATATTTATATGGACACATGCACTCACAATCACACACACACACATACATATTCATACATTCCACCTTATGTATATATTGGTTGAAGTTTCCTTTCCAATCCATGCACATATGCATACATGGATTCGGTCACCCAAACATAAGTGCACGTATACATACAAACAAGATGTAGCATAGATAACAAATGATATATAATTATACACAAACGCATACACAATCATATGTGCACACCCACGCACACACACATATACACACGCACACACGCGCGCACATACACATACATACGTTTAATTTCTAGTTTTTTGTTTCGTTAAGAGAAATGGTACTGTACTGGGTATGGGCGCGCGCACCCGCGAAAGTGTGCGTGTGCCTTATTGTGCTTTTTTGTTGTTTCGTGTGTGAGGGTGCACACCTACCCAAGCATGCATGCGTGTAAGTGTATTTTGCGTTTTGTCTATTTATGTGTATAATTATGGAGAGATGTTTAAGGCGGGGTTAAACTTTGCTATGAAATTTTTTTCTTGTGTTAGCAAGTAGAAGTAGTTTTCAGTTTGGAAGATGGGCATTATCTCGCATCTGCCTCCACTGCATGTGTGTATATGTTGTGATACACGTAGGTGTCTATTTTCCGCGATTTTGCTGTTGGATCGGTGTAGGGCTACTCTATTACTAAGGTTTTTTGTAGCGCCTATGTAGGATTTATCGCATGCTGGACATTTTATTACATAGATCACGTTTTTTGAGGTGCAATCTAGGTTTTTTTAATTTTGAATGTTTGTATGGGGTTCATAAATGTGTATGTGTTTCCCTCTAATATTATGTTGCAGACTCCACATCGTTGTTTGTTGCATTTTGTGACTCTTTTGTTGCGCTTTGATTGAGTTTGGATGAGGTAAGAATGCGTTTTAGGTTTTTGGGTTGGCGTTTGCTTTTTATTTTTTTTGTTGTTTTAAGGAAATTGTTTAGTTTGCTGTTTTGGTTAAGTAGGACGAGGTTTTTCGTTATCTCTGTGAAAGGTTCTGGGTTGTTTGTGTTGTGTGTGGAGACGTATGTTAGGATTTGTTCTTTGTTTCGTTCTTTAGGGGTTCTCAAATCTTCTACTGGTATATTTGTCGCAAGTTGGATCCCTTTGTCTATAAGTTGTGATGGGTATTTTCTTTTTCTTGAGTTTATTCGTTGTTCCTTGAGTCGGATTTTTCGAAGGTTATTGTCCGTGATTATGGTGCAGATTCTACGTGCTAGGATGTAGGGAATTGATGTTATGCAGCTTTTAGGGTTGTGACTTTTAAAGTGTAGGTATTGTTGGGTGTCTGTAGGTTTGCGGTAAATGTCTGTGATAATGTTATTGTCTTTAATCTTTATCAGTATGTCTAGGAAAGGTAATTCTGTAGAGCTTTGTTCTATGGTGACTTTAATTTTTGGGTGTAGGTTTTGGAGTATGGTGTGGAAGTCTGTGATGTCCCCCCATGTGGGTTTCCATAGGATGAAGCAGTCATCTAAGTACCTTTTCCATGATTCTACAAACAGTATTTTAGTGCTGTGGCCAAATTTTTGTTCTATTTTTTATATAAGGTTTCTTCTAGGTTGGCTAATGTCAGGGTTGCGTAAGTCGGTGCCAAAAAAAATAAAAAAGTATATATATATAAATATATATATAAAATACAAAATATGAAAAAAAAAATAAAAATAATTGTTAGCGGTTGATGTATGCGAGTACGTGTGTGAGTGTGTAGGTGGGTATGTATATGTGTATATATGTATGCTCCTACATATATTTCTATTATGTACGTGTGTGTATGTGGGTGTGCCTGTGTGCGTGTGCATGTGTACATGCACATGAATGTATATGTATGCGTATGTGATTGTGTGTTAGTGTATGCTATACATGGGGAAAGAAAGTCTTTAAAAAGAACCCTAAAGAAGCCATAAAAACCTTCACCATATGGACTAAAAAACACTCTTTGAAACTAACTTTGACCGGTCACTGTGAACACTTACAGTTGGAGACAGAATGTCTGAACACTGAACACACGCATCGCATCACTCTGGAAAACATATTTAATTTCAGCGGAGGTAATTCTACAAATTCCCATTTTAAACAAAAACTTTTTACGAAAATATCTGAAGAGAGCACACCCTAAGCTCGAAACGCGCTATAAAAATATTTTAAAATAAAAATATGATGAAAACCTTTTAAAAAAACCCACAATTGTTGATGGCTACACTCTTTTAAATATATATATATATATATATATATATATGTACATATATAACTTAGCAATAAAAATAACGGATATAAAAAAGTTAACAATACATATAAGCATAATAATATTGTCGACTGTACTAATAATAATAATAATAATAATAATAATAATAATAATAATAATAGCAGATCAAAACATAGAAATATAAAAGTGGTTTGGTTCTCCCCTCCATATAATAGCTGGCTTAAAACGAAACTCGGTAAAAGTGTTTACAATTAGCAGGAAAGCACTTTCCACCAGGAAATATGCCTCATGGTATTTTTAATAGAAATACCTTTAAATTAAGCTATAGCTGTTGCGATAATTTGGAAAGGATTAAAAAAAACATAATAATAAGATACTAAAAAATTATAACAGCGAAACAACTAGTGTAAATGAATCTACAGTTAAATTGGATGATTCTACTTGCTATTAAAAACTGTAACTGTCAAATACTTAATAATGGCCCTTAAATAATAATTGCTTAACGCCTTCAGTAGTATACCAAGAAAAAATATTTCCAGAGGAAAACCCAAATGAAGAAAAGTTTTATATAGGTATTACGCAATTGACATTTAGGGAGAGATACTAAGTTTTATGAAAAATTTTTAAAAAATATGAGCAATATACTTCCTTATCAATATACTACTAGTCCAATGTTTACAAATTCCTAATGAACCGCCCCCTTAAGTAAACCCTTCATCAAATCTCCACACTAACGTAATGTACTTGCAATAACCCTTATCCCTGAGTGGCTTCCGGGCCTTGATAAGTTGTGATTACTGTGTGAAAAAAAATAACGATTAAACATAGAGCCGTGTGTTTAATGCTGACTAAAAAAGCATAACTTTTGAATTATATTGGGAGATCATACATCAATTTGTATAATGTGATCCCTTATTTTATCTGGTTACTCCTTTAACTCCTGGCAATGATATAATGCTATAGAGTGGTTTTAATATAAAACGGTAATGTTTTTGACTGATACTTTCGGAGATATTCTTGGCCTGATGATGTGATTTTTCCGAGCAGGGTGGTCACTGAAACATATTTGCATATGTGCATCAACTAGTTTTCATACTCAACATATTCATATTGCTCTATCTAAACATTGAGCACTCTTTGGTGGACACATTGTGTGTTATTTTTGTTTTCATTTAAATAACTAAACAATACTGCCAATAATATATATATATGTATATATATATATATTATATATACGTATATATATATATATATATATATATATATTATATATACGTATATATATATATATATATATATATATATATATATATGTCATCGTTTCTTTTAAGTATACATGCGTGTACGTGCACATGTGTGGTCCGTGCCCGCGACCATTAGAGTATACTCTCCAAACAAATAACAACAAAATAAAGTCTAAAAATAAGTAAACCGAATCATACCCCCCGCCAACAAACATAAGTGAACGCCAAACAGGTCAATACATACTTACCAAGAAGTCATCTCACCAACGAGAGGCATAAAAATCTTTAACATAAAGACTCGAATTTTAAAGTACCCTCTTCTCCCACCCTACATATTCCCCTTCCCCTCCATGTATCCATATGCCCTCAGCCACACCAGAAATGACCTTCATAGACCCTCCCCCACAAGTTCCTTAAACCCGAAAAGTAATACATTACCGACATACAAAACACCCCTCCCACCTTCCCCCCTATTCCCTTCCTCTCTTTCTTTCGCCCTCCTCCCATCCCTCCTGACCTAATTCACTCTTTCACTCTTTCATCCCAAAATAGCGAACATCTCTGTAAAAGTCTGAGGAAGATGCAGATGGCCAAAGGAACGGCCGAGTAGCTGAAACAATAATATAACTTAACATAAAGATATGGTAACAAAAAATAAAGCGTATATATATATATATATATATATATATATACGGTCGTTTTATTGAATTTATTTTTTTTATTATTACATTTTCACCCCAAACAAGGCACATAGTCACTTTGGTGTAGGGGCTACTATCAGGGTTAAAAACTACTGGGGCACTATGTAGGGATTTGAGCAGCAAAATTTCGGTTAACGTTGCACTTGAACTTGTGCATGTCAGTACAGTTAGGGAAGCAGGATCCTGGAATGGAATGCTAGAGTCTAGCGGTTATGGGGACGAAACTACTGGAGTAGAAAAATCTTTTACATCGAGGGATCTCTACTGTGTGGGGGCGGGATTTAGCTGCCTGTCGGGTTCGTCGAGGGTGTCTGCGTCGTGAGGGCACAACTGTCTGCAGTTCGCTAGAGCATTCACCATTAAAATACTTGTAGAATTGTAGAACAAGCAGTGGGATGCAACGTTTCGTCGATGAGACAGAGGCTGAAGTTTAGATGCCAGTTTTGAACCTTGTCAAGGAGCGAGAGACTAGTAGTAGACGCACCAGGCCAGATTTGACAAGAATACTCAATACATGGGCGAATGGTGGCCTTATAGAGATACAGGATACTTTCAGGTGTCAGTAGTTTTCTAGCACGGTAGAGAGAGCCGACCTTTTTCGCAGCGGCTTTGGCAATGTTTTCAATATAATTGTTCCAGCTCATGTTTCCTGTGAACGTTAGGCCAAGCAGTTTGAAAGATGTTCTCTCAAACAGGGAGTCACAAGCCATTGCTATTGGTGGCAGAGTAGGTTTCTTGTAATTTTTAAAGGAAACCAGTTTAGTCTTGGCAGCATTGAATGTGACCATCCATTTATGTCCCCATTCCACTACACATTAGAGGCCATCCTTTAGTGTTTTTGCCATTTCTTTAGATATGTGTTCATTTGTTTTCCTGTCATGCCTTTTATAGTTTGTAGTGTCATCAGCATATATACCCATCTCAAAGGCAGTTTTGTCCGGGAGGTCATTAATAAATATCAGGAACAAATGAGGCACTCCCGCATTTATATCACACTGTTTAGGTGTTCGACCGTCGAGGACAGCCTGGATTTTTCTCTTACCTAAGAAGGATTTACTTATGCTAAGTATTCTACAAGTGATGCCGTATGATTTAATTTTCCTGAGAAGACCCTAGTGCCATACCCTGTCAAAGGCTTCAGAGATATCTAGAGCTACGGCTCAGCCCGCCTCCGCTTTGTCTAGTGAATGGGATATACGTTCAGAGATTACAGTAAATATGTCAGCTGTGTAACGGGCTTGTCTAAATCCATATTGTTGGTCAGTCAGAATTTTTGCATCTATAAGGTGCCGGACTAGAGCATTGTAAATTATGGTCTCAACTATTTTGGCGAATAGTCGGAGGAGGCTAATGAGGCGATAATTTGATGGGTCAGTTCTTTCGCCAGAAGTCTTGAATACTGGTACAACAGAAGCAGTTTTCCAACAGCCCGGAAAGCGTGATTCTTTAAGGTATTTGTTGTAAAGTTTGGAGACAACTGGAGCTACTTCGACTGAGCATTTTTAAATAGCACAGCTGGGTGAGTTCAGGTCCACATGCTTTTGAAGTGTCAAGATTTTCTATGATAGCATGTACCTTAGCAGGGGTGATTTTTAGATCGTGTAGCGTGGCGTCTGTCCGCAAAGGAAAGTCAGACATGGGTTGTCGGAAGGGTCCAGTGTGAAGTTCGAGGCAAACCGGCTGACAAGCATATAAGCTTTGTCGGTTGCTGAGCAAACAACCTCGTGATTGTTGGTTTTCGGGGGAATTGTTGATTTCCCATTATTACTACACTGTTGTAGATTTTCCAGAAGTCACGATTTCCTCATTTTTGTGCTTCGATGCGTTTTTTAGTAAATTCTCTCCTGGATGTCGCTATTTCTTTCTAAACGTTATTTCTAGCTTCTATGCACTTCTGTTTGTTTGGACTGGCCTTTAAATGTCGGTTTAATCTAAGGTATGCATGCTTCCATTGAGCAATGGTAGTTGCGCAAGTCGAAGTAAACCATTGGGGAGAGTGGGGCTTGCTATAAAATTTCCGCATGGGAACATGTGCTTCCATTGCTCTTTTTAACCATTCATTAGTCTCATTTTCGCACTGTTCAGCAGGAAGAGAAAAAAATATTTCCCCATGGTGCATCTCTGATAAGTTCTCTGATGGCTTCCCAGTCAGCTTTTGTATAATATCTCGTTGTTTTGAGCACTGGCTCTTCAGTTTAGGGTCTAGAATTTTGGGCGATTCTACCATTATCACTGCATGGTCAGCGTTCCCGAGTGGGCTGTCAGCATTTGTTGTACAATCCTCGCGAGTCAGAAAGAAGATCTAGAAGTGATGCTTGTTGGTCTTGCTGGTCAGGGAAAAGGGTTGGAAACGTAACCATTTGTGATAGGGAGTGAGATATAGCAAAACTATGTGCTGTGCTTTCCGCTGCATCAGTGTGAGTAGAGAATCCAAGCCAGTTTTTGTGGTAGACATTAAAGTCACCAAATACATGGACTTGAGCGCTAGTGTCGAGGGAAACTACTTTGTCTATACTGTCAGAGACATAGTTTATTATGGTGCAGTCCTGGATCGAGCGGTAGGGAATATAAAAGTAGCTAATGTTGTGTTGTATGTTTCGTCTAAAACACATAAAGTCTTGATCGTTGGTTTCTAGGTTTGTTTCTCTAGTCAGGGGGAGGGTGTTACGAATGTAGACTCCAAGTCCGTGCATATGTCAGTCAGAGTCCTTACGGCAGTGTTGAGGATAGCCAGGTATGTTAAAGTACTTAGAGGGGATGGAGGAGTGTAGGTTAGTCTTGCGTAGTGCTTAGATATCCGGGGAATTTGTTAGGAAAAATTTTTCAACATCAGCTAAATTAGTTCTAAGCCCACGTATGTTAGTGAATAACAAACCTAAAGGGAGGAGGCAAGTTCAATTTGTTAATCCCTAGGCCTGGTTTAAGCTTTTTTTATTGTAGTGTCATCATGTTTTTAAAGAGTTTCAGTTAGGTGAGGGGGAGCTTAACAAGAGGTCATGCAGGATATCAGACATGCAACACAATCATACCATTGACTGACCTTTCCTCAACTAGGACTGTGGCCTCGGGAAGCCCATCGGGTATGAGTGCAGGGCCTCTTTCCATGCGCGACATGACACTACAAACAGCCCGATATTACACAATTGCAGATGGAGCAGGCGCCCTAAGCGCCATTAAAGAGTTAGGCACCTGTACTACCAGTCGGAAACAGCAGCCAGGAACTGTCAATCCGGTACCCTCAGACCATCAGAAGATGATCACCCCAATCTAATTGCACAGGCATGCGTGGTACTCAAACACGCCCAAGTGCCCAGTTGTGAGGGGTGGGATGTGTCGGGAGTGGAGGAACGGCATTCAATGCCCTAGAAAAGAAACAAGATCTACCACTAAGTGTTTTATCATTTCACCTGGGATAGTATCTCTGCGCCTGAGTGATAGGCAAGGAAGGAGTATAGAACCTATCTACTCCTTAAGCAATTTAGTTTTGCAGACCGGTAATTTGTTTGAGTCACCAGCTCTAGGAAGGCTGTCGTCCAAGACTGGAGAGGCCTCCCTCCCCTTTGGTTTAGTTTCAGAGTTTTCCTTCTTCTAGACGGGTGATCTGGGAATATTTACTGGGTCGATCAGCCCTGAGAGAGTTTGCCCCGCGCCTGGGTCCTACTCCAGGTATTTCTGCGACCCCGCGTGGTTAGTTAATATTACAGGGGTAGCTTTTAAAGGTTATATATCTAATCAATTGTTATACTCCTCAAAATGATTTAGGGATGCTGTGGAAGCGGTTTTGTGGGGAGGCTTGTTAGTTAATGTTACAGGGTTAGTTTGTAGAGGTTATATATCTAATGAATAGTTACACTCCTCAAAGTGAATTAGGGGCATGCAGTGGAAGCGGTTTTGTGGGGAGGCTCTTTAGTTAATGTTACAGGGTTAGCTTGTAAAGGTGATATATCTAATGAATAGTTACACTCTTCAAAGTTATTTAGAAGCATGCAGTGGGAGCAGTTTTGAGGGGAGGCTTGTTAAAAAAGCGTTAGTGCGGATTATGATTTTTACCTTAGTTTTTTCTTTTTTTTTTTTATAACTTTATGCAAGTTTGGGTTCAGGATAACCTTATAGTTTGAGTAGGTATTACGAATTGAGCTAAAAAAATGTGTCCAGTCACTGTATATTAAGGTTTATGGAGGTAGGTTAGGGTGTAGGTACAGTACGCCCAGGGTGTAACTGGGGGTACATTTTAGGTGATGGTGTATTTCGTATGTATAATTAAGTAATATATACTTGGGCGAGTTTTCAGTAGATGTAAATAGGAGGTGTCAGTGTTTCCACTGTTCAGTGGGAGATAGTTTCAGTTTTCATTTAAGAGTCATAGAGAGTTTTGCATGGCAGGGTGTATCGGATTGCTTTAGTATTGTTTGTTGCAGAACCATCTGGGAAGAGGCAATTGTTATATAATGAAGATCGCTTTGCATCCGAGTGCATAGTTTGGCTGGTAAGTAACTTACTGGATAGGAAGTAACTCTAATGTATGTCAGGGGTAGAAATGTATATATTTTTAGTGAAGACCGTTAGGCGGTTAGTATGTAAAGTGAGAGACCTGAGGCTAAGGAGTCCACTACTAAGGCGTATGTATAATGTAGGTTTTAGGGGCAGCTAGAGGGGGCAGATTGTTAGCTTTCCAGTGTCGGGGTTATTTACTTACAGAATACAGTCAAGTTTCATTTGGATTTAGAGTTTACAGTATTGTTTTAGTTTGGGAGAAAAGAATACAATCTACCTTTCTTTTCCCCTATTTTTCATGCAGGTTATACATAGGCAGTCGTATTTGAGGTAAAGAGAAACAATTATTTCGTCGTGATTCGAAATTCATATTTTTAGGCAGTCATTAGTGTTGGGTTGGTGATAATACAATGTATCTATTCAGAAATAAGTCCTAGTGCCGCAGCTAATATCACTGTAGATTTCAGTTACAATTAAAATCTATACCCAGTGGTTTGGTAGAGATATCAACGAGGCCTCTTTATTAATACAAGCGAGCCTAGGGTAATTATAGATATTAAGTATATTACTTAAATAAAGTTCTTCTCACTTCTACGGTAGAAAAGTAAATCCACGTTTGTGCTAAATTCGGAACATTTATTCGGCCGAATACTATTTTATCTCTAGCCTTAGTACAGAGCGTTGAAATTATTTTAGCAGAAGAGAACGTGATTGAGTTTTGCTTGGGGGGATTTAAAAAGCAAACCAGAGTAAAGACAAATGCATGTATAAATTAAAATAAAATTTAAAAGCTAATCAGAGAAAAGACAAAATGCATATATAAATTAAAATATACAAAATTACAAAAACAATAAGAAATTTAAAAGAGAAGAAATGTCAGAGTTAGTATTTTTTAGGGCTGGGTTCATTTGGAAATAATACTTATCTTTAGCGCCGCGCCGACAGCACTTACAGTATCCCTGCTGACCAAATTTGGAGGAGGGTGGGAGTGATTTATTGGACCGGATATCGTGTTCGTTCTATTTTTATCTTACGAGTTCTACGCACATGTGTGTATATGTTAATTTTACTGTTTTATTTAATCTAGTTCTCAATTCTACGGTAGCAAAATAAATCCACGTTTGTGCTAAATTCGCAATATTTATTCGGCTTAATGTTTTTTAATCTCTATCCTTTGCCTAAAACATTAATTATATTATTTAAAGCAAATAAATTAAATTGTTTGTGCTCACAAAAAGCCAAAAACTGCAAGCCAACGAGAGCCAGTCAAACGGGTTTAGCCAGTCAGGACGAGCAAAATATAGTATGTGCGGGACAACACGCTAGGGTGAGCTTACTAGGCAAGTCACTGACCTGAAATGCTTCAAAGTTAAGCAAGCGACCGCCATGATTAGCCATGGCTTTTTCTTTCAGTCTGAGATTTTTACCAAACGTCCTAGATGTAAAGCATATTTTTAGTGGAAGCAGTTTCTAGTATTTTAGAACATATTTTATCTCATAAATAATATATAGCTATGTTTTGTTTAATATTTTGGCAATTCCTCATTATATTCGAACATTTTATAGTACAGAATGTTTTGATTGTATAGGTTGTGAAACAGTGTCAATCAACATATTCTATATAAGACAGCAAATTAAGATTAATTAAGAAACCAAGCGGATCACCTAGGGCAAGCTAGAGCAAGACAGACAGGCAAAGAAAACCACTTCCTTGTAATTATCTTCCAAATCAAGCCAGCTCATTCCAAGGTCACCCAAGGTCAGCCAGTGCTAGTATTAAAGTGTAGGCTTTCAACAAATCCGTTTTATGGTTTTAATTAGTTAATGTTAAAAAAGTGCTGTACTTAAGCGTTCTGTATATCGGAACATAATTTAGTTCGAAATATTTTAATATTATATATTTTAATATGATGTTGATTAATAGATGTAGAATAGCATACAAAGTTGTATTTTTTAATATCACATTTAGAGTAGTGAAATGGATGCATTAATCAGAAGTATATCTGAGCCAATATGTAATAATTCAAGTTGAAGAAATATATAAAAACAATCCATTAATCATAATTGTTATACTTGCCTTATTACCTATTATAAGAAATAATAATAGCATCATACTCGTGGTAAGAAAGACAACTGCTAGTAAAGTCATTACATGTCAAGAATGTATGAATCAAAGTGCGTAACAAAACGTAAAAACAAACAGAACAGAAAATGTTGATTGATTACCATGACGAATGTACCAAATTTATGCGGGAAACCGTAGACATTGTTAAAAAATAAATAAGATACAATAAGATGCCGACTTTGTGTAGAATTATACAAATAATAAACTTACAAGATTAAAATGGCAACATAAAAATAGAGGAAAGCAAATTATAAAGTGCAAATGATAATAAAGATGAAATGTTATAACCTAAAATATTTCATACAATACTACATAGTAAAACATTACTAGAGAGAAAAAAATACTACATAGTAAAACATTGCTAGAGAGAAAAAAATACTACATAGTAAAACATTACTAGAGAGAAAAAAATACTACATAGTAAAACATTGCTAGAGCGAAAAATACTACATAGTAGAACATTAGTATAGAGATAATAATACGAATGAAAAACTTTGTACATGGTAAATCGAACGTTTCCTTTTTATATTTGGAAGGTACCAAGCACATACAATGTTAATAACATCAAAGAATCTGTATTCTTATAAGATCTTTTCCATCAATTATGCCTGTAGAGGGCGAAATCAGCCGCTATTGTTTGTTAGAGGTAATAACTCACCAATCTTGTGGCGAGCGATGGGTGCCCGCTATTTGTTATGTAGGGAATTAGAGAAAATCTCGCAATACGTACACGAAATTCGCTGACATTCTACTTAAAAACGGAAATTGATACACGAGTAATGTGCAACAGTTTAATACCAAAAAGGTACAATAAGACATGATTTGCGTAATTGCTTAAGGAGTGTTTTGCGGGAGAACAATTGCATTTAGGGAGTGCAAAATCAAGCGAATAGATGTTAATGCCGTATTGTAGCAAAGAATGATAGTGCCAGAGTTTATTTAGGAAATTAGGTTTACCTTAATGTTACAAGTTTTGTTCGTGTGTTTGCTATTATGTAGAACTCGGTTCCAATGTTATCCTAATCAGTTGATAATCTAAACGAATGCATCATGCTTAAAAAAAGAATTCTATAGAAGCTGCTCAAAATCTTTCCCATATTCCACGGGTGAATTAAGACAGCAAGTTTATACTACGCATTCGTCATTTGTCAGAAAATAAATCCATGTCTACCAGATTGATTACCCGTTTGAACGGAAACTAGTAGAACAAGGTTGCCTCGAGTGTTTGGAGATAAATTCAAAGATATGCGAAGAAGATGAGTAGTTTCCTTCAATAAACTACTTAATTCAAATCAATTCAGAGAGACACACTTTCATTCATTAATATCAATAACGGCAAAGGGTCAGTTGTGTATTAGTGCATTTGTATCATTAATCCTCGAGAAGCATGACGTGATAGATTTTCTAGCAAAAGTAACTACCGTTCTTTTGAGAGCACTAATTGAAATAAACACAATCATAGAATGAGAAATTACACAAATATATCTTAATTCTGCACTGCTACGGATGGGTTTTCTATGTGCGTTTGGCCTGATTAGACGCACTGACGTCCGACTGTACAACATCCCAATAATACATTTCTTTAATTACGCACTATCTTACAATTACTATTATGTGGATGCATGATTGTGTTTCAAAAGTCAAGCCGTGTCCTTAACTTTTTTGTCGTTCTGTAAAAGTTTCACAAACTTCAATATATTCTATAATGAGTTTTCTAAATTATTTTCACATGTCTCAAAAAATGTGTGTAGTCTCTATAAAGCCCTGCTATTTTCAGTTTTATGAGCTTGGTTAATATGAGTCATTTCCCTTAGTAAAACAATCTGCAACCAGTGCTTATACGTTCATCTTTTCTAATATACTTTCTATTTAACGATTTATTTCGAGTCGTAACCATTTTACGTCAGTCTTTTCTTTTGATATATTGTGTTTTCGTTTTTTATATATAACTGGTATATAACCGTGATTCGTCTAACATTGTTGCGTGTGTGCTCCATTGCCATTTTGTATACGTCTCGTGTAGATATCGTTTCTCAGACTCACGCGTGTGAATCTTCCCCAGTTCATTATATACACGTCCTATATACAGTTCGTTTGCATTTATACAGTGTGGTGTGAATCCTTCTTTATATTTCTTACCTGTATGCGTGTGCATATATAAGGGTTTCTATTTTCCCATACATTTTTTGTTATATTGTGTCTTGAGAGATGCGGTTCTTTCCGTTAATGGTCGAAAATATGTAAGAACATTCAAGATGAAAATACAACGCTGCTTTTGTGCTGAGAATGTCTGTGTCTTTCTACGAGTGAACTCGAATTTTTTACCTAAGCTTTCTTGCGTTTCTGTCGACGCAACTTTTTGTGATCCTCCTGGTTTCGAAACATTCTAAAATCCGACTGTCTACCAAACTTCGACTCCAACCGCCTTCTTCTCTCTGTGACTAAGAAAAACATAAGCTTTCTATTTTTATTAGGATGTAGGTGTGCGTGTGGTAGCCGATTGTTAAACTAGCTTACACCTAAAAAGAACCGAATGACTTTCAAGCAAGCTCGTCCCACGATTTTGATATGCATCACTAGAATTCTATTAACCTTACTTCACATACCCAGTATATGTAAATTTGGTTCAACCAAGTACCGTTTTAAATACTTATACGTTACACTTTACCATAATCCGGAAAGATTCCAGGTAAATTTCCGAAAAAATTATCTGCATCAATAACTATGTATATCTCTGTCGAAAAAAGTGTTTATCATTAGTTCGAGTTTGAAGAAGTTACTAATATATGTATATATATATATATATATATATATATATATATATATATATATTAAGTAATGTGATTGATAATTTAAAATTTGCAAATCAAATTATAATTAAATTAAAATCCCATTTCATAAGAAGGAACAACAAAATCAATTATCTGTACGATCGTTTCGGAAAACAATGCTTTTTATTGTAGTAGACATCAAGTTACGTACAATAATTACATATAGTTTTTTAATTAGCAAGGTCTCCTCGTCAGCAACTTTTGAAGGATTTTTATTAAATTTAAAAGACACCATAAATAAACCTAGCATTAAAGTAAGGCAGATGTATTTGTGCGTTTGCATGACTCATTTAAATATCGAGCTGATTGAGATTATTGTCCATATCTTTTTTGTAGGCATGGTAAAATATTATCCAGCACATGTTCATTTAGACATTGTTCTAATCAGATTTGAACAATGTCTAAATGAACATGTGCTGGATAATATTTTACTATCTGAATATTATAACCTTAATAGATATCTTAAATAGCTAGAAAAAAGTAAGTAAGAAATCACTATTGTTACATTTCAGCGTCCGAGAGATATTTATGACCATGTATCACAAGATATCTCACTTTGTCTATCTTTCGCTTTCTTCTGGCTCTCATTCTCCGTATATTTTACACACACACATACACACATCCATAGACGCACACACACACACACACACACACACACACACATATATATATATATATATATATATATATATATATATATATATATTGCGGGTGCCTGTGGTTAAGCTTGATACGAAATCTCACGAGAATCTATAGCAAGCCCCACTCTCCCCAATGGTTTACTTCGACTTGCGCAACAGCCATTGCTTAAAGGCAGCATGCATTCCGCAGGTTTAACCGACATAAGTCCAGTTCAAACAGACAGAAGTTCATAGAAGCTAGAAGTAATGTTAAGAAACAAACAGCGACAGCTAAGAGGGAAATTACGGAAACCACTAAAAAACGCATCGAAGCACAAAACCTAGGAACTCGTGACTTCTGGAAAATCACCAACAATGTAGTAAATAATGGGCAATCAACAATTCCTCCACTAACCAACAATCACGAGGTTCTTTGCTCAGCAACCGAGAAGGCTAACATGCTTGCCAATGGGTTTGCCTCAAACTCCACACTGGACCCTCTAAACCACCCCCTACCTAAATTTCCTATGCGGACAGACGCCACGCTAGACGATCTGACAATCACCCCTGCTAAGGTGCATGCTATCATAAAAAAACCTTGACACTTCAAAAGCATGTGGACCCAGCCTCATCCCAACTGTGCTATTAAAAATGTGCTCAGCCGAAGTAGCTCCAGTTCTCTCCAAACTCTACAACAAATGCCTTAATAAATCTTGCTTTCCGGGCTGTTGCTCTAGATATATCTAATGCTTTTGACAGGGTATGGCATGAGGGTCTCCTCAGGAAGATTAGATCTTACGGTATCACTGGTTGAATACTTAACATAATTAAATCCTTCTTTGATAAGAGAAAAATTCAGGTTGTCCTCGACGGTCGTACATCTAAACAATATGATATAAATGCGGGAGTGCCCCAGGGATCTATCATTGGACCTCTGCTGTTCCTGATATTCATAAATGACCTCCCCGACAAAATTTCCTCTGATATGGGTATATATGCTGATGACACCACACTCTATAGCAGGCACGACAGGAAAACAAATGAACATATATCTAAAGTAATGGCAGAAACACTAGAGGATGACCTCCAATCAGTAGTGGAATGGGGACAAAAATAGATGGCCACGTTTAATGCCGCCAAGACAAAACTGGTTTCATTCAATAATTACAAGAAACCTTCTCTACCACCTATAAGAATGGCCAACGACTCTATCTGAGAGTACGTCTCTCAAGCTCCTTGGCCTAACGTTCACAGGAAACATGAGTTGGAACAATTACATCGAGGGCATTGCCAGGGCCGCTGCGAGGATGGTGGGCTCTCTCTACCGTGTTAGAAACTTCTAACACCCGAAAGTATCCTGTACCTCTATAAGGCCACTATTCGCCCATGTATGGAGTATTGCTGTCATATTTGGGCTGGGGCATCGGCTACTTGTCTCTCGCTCCTTGACAGGGTTCAAAAGAGAGTCGCAAATCTGATAGGCCCTAAACTGGCATAAGCTTCAGCCTCTGTCCCATCGTCGAAACGTTGCATCCCTCTGCCTGTTCTACAAGTATTATAATGGCGAATGCTCTGAAGAACTGCAAGCACTTGTGCCCCCACGACGTGAACACCCTCGACAGACTCGACAAGCTGCAAAATCCCATCCCCACACTGTAGAGATCCCTAGATGTAAAAGATCTTTCTACTTCAGTAGTTTCTTCACCAGAACTGCTAGACTTTGGAATTCCATTCTAGGTCACTGCTACCCCAACTGTACTGACATGCATAAGTTCAACTGCAACGTGAACCAACATCTCGCTGCCCAAATCCCTACATAGTACCCCAGTAGATGTTTCCCCTGATAGTAGCCCCCTACACCAAAGTGGCAATCTGCCTTGTTTGGGGTGAAAATGTAATAAAAAAAAAAAATTAATCAAACTAGGCATATTCTGTGTAGCTTAATTGCCATAGATATTTTCAAAACGTTCTACACAGCCCACCTATGTATTCAGCCATGTTGAAGTAAATACTAAAAATTTACGTATAACATTATATATTCGTACATTAATTTATGTGATTTAATAGAGTATATATATATATATATATATATATGTATATATATATATATATATATATATATATATATATATATATAAGGATGATGTGCAAAGTGTTGCCAGGTATTAAATATAACGTAAATGCAGTGTTAAATATTATGTAAATTTAAAAAATGGAATGATCTGAAACATGCGCATGCGAGCATTATGTTATTTTTCTGCATACTTCACTTCTCGAGAGTAAAAAAAGTGCTTGAGCTGATATAAAGAAACGAATCCCAATTCACTGATCAAAGAACGATAAGTAATTGATCAGGTTTCAAAAATTTTTTAAAAGGTTATTCAAACCTCGTAAGAAATTTGATTTCTTACGAGACATATATCTGATAACTTTCAATTACTAATTGTTCAATTGTTACCACAATCCATACCACATGTTTAACGGATAAAAGTAAATTAAACATTTTCCACACGTCTGACTATTCCACATTCAAAATCACAAGTCTATAGACGAATAGCTCTCGAGTGTATAGGTTTAGAAGTTTTCGTATTCACATATTCTCATATTTTATAACGCCTGAATTCATCGCATATGATATCAAAATGCACTCCTAATTGGCTTAAATATAAATTCATGACATAAAACTGTCGTCCCTCTGTTGCAAGTGATTACGTCATTAAAAAAGCCATTACGTCATTAAAAACGTATACCTCTCGTATATATACCCATCACCGGGGAGCTGTCAAAGAATACATTGCAAAATTGGATTGAAAATGTTCGTGACTATATACAAAATTAATTCTTTAAAAACTAAATTTGCTAATTTCTTCCTAGCTCCTCAATTTCTGAGTCCTTACTTTAGAAACAGATCATATATTTTGGCTATCAGTCATGCACGTTTTTAGCGGATCCTATATTTGGATTAAAATTTACGCGTTATTAGACTCGGCATATGCAAAATAGCTTCGTTCAAAATCATTATCAATTAATCATTTTTTTTGAAAGTGGACAATTCTATTCTACCATGTTTTTCTGTTGTGTAGCTTTTCCCTGCTGCTTTAATTGCCATGTGAAGTGCTTCGCGTGCAATATCTCATTTAGATGTGCTATGATTTGAAAGATTTCTCTTTTAGCAAACTCGCTTCGTGAGGGAAATTGTTTTCACATTAATTGGAACTCTTCGAGGATGCATTCGTTTCAGCGACTACTTATATATATATATATATATATTTATATATATATGTATATATATTTATATATATATATATATGCATACATACATTGTGTTATCTGTATATATGTATACTATTACTTATATATAAATGTATGGATATGCCTATGCATATATATACATGTATATACGTATGTATATATATGTATATATATATGTATATGTATATATATATATATATATATATACATATATATTACAATAAGTTTACCAAGGTAAACAAAATGGTAAACTTAAAATATATTATAAATATTAAAGAGTTAATATTTACAAGTAAAGTAATCTCAACCAGATGTAAAGGCTCAATAAAACCGAAAAGGAAATAGAGCTTATAATATGAACAAATGTTTAATAAAACATGTTAAAAGACATCTTGAAAAAGAGTTAAAAACATATTTAATTTTAAAAGGAAGCATTAGATAAGTGGATAGTCTTTAATCCACGGAGTTTCGAAGAAATACTTTCCTTCTCATTAGAGGGCAGGTATTAGAAAAATGCGGGATCAGATTTTGCATGTAAAAGTATTTAGTGAAACTACAAGTAAGTCACAGATCTTACTTGGTTAAAAAATGGTGAGGTAAGGGGAGTATATATATATATATATATATATATATATATATATATATATATATATATATATTTATATCTAACGGGGTCAACGGTCAACTAGCACCGTTTGTGTTTGTGTGTGTTTCTGTGTGCGTTGGGATGGAGAGGACTCCTGTAAGCCGTGGTAAAGGAAACCGTTCTAGTATGAGAAAATCTCTGATTTAAAAAAAAAATCATAAAGCGGTAGATCATTACCCGCATTAAGCTGGTCTGCAGTTTTACATGTTCCTGGCTATCTTGCTGTTGCTTGTTGCTGGATCCCAACATTTTGAACCGAGATAGAGAGATATGCTGTCGTACAAAGCTAAGACTCTGTAACATTATCTGTGTAAAGATACTCCCTCAGGCATTTGTCTATAAAAGTGGTCGTGTAGCGATGGAAAAGTTGTGACGCGTGGAGGCTTGAAATGCTGAAAGCATGTAATAATTGATCTCAATGACGATCTTCAGTGTCATGCCTGCTTGAGCGTGTGAATTCACCGGTAGGACTAAAAGTCATTTTTGGGCTCATGGATTTTAGTGTCTGAGGCAGTGCCATTCGTCTGGCAAGACGTTGTAATCATCAAACATATATATATATATATATATATATATATATATATATATATATATATTCAGTTTGATTATATGTATTATGTTTAATCACTACTACATGTTTTTATTAATAGGTTATTATCTTACACATAATTATGCATAACTTCTCTTTAATTGTGCTGCATTTTTGCTAGGTATGATTCATTTGTAATAAATACAACTATGTATTTACGTGCATGTATGTATCGGTCTTTATTCTTCAAAATTCGCTGTATGCATTTTTAATGTTTTTAAATAAGCAAGATGTTATGTGTAAATCTTTGACAGCGCCTTAATGCATTTTACTAATATACGTTTACGAATATTAACTTAATAAAACAGGTGATTTGCGGAATTTTAAAAAATGGCAATTACTGTGCTAGAAAGTTACTTACGCCTTAAACTATCCTGTACATATACATCATTTACCTCACCGCTTTAAATACCTCCAAAAAACCTGGCAAGCAACTAAACTCCACGCAACACATTAGATATTCAAAGAAAGCTTTCTACTGTAATAGTTTACTCCCCAACAATTATAGACATTTAAAATCATATTTAGTGTTACTTATTCCGGGACTGTCCTGACCTTCGCTATTTTATGCGCAATCTAAACACACGTATCGTCTTCCAGAATATTGTATCCCTGCATTATCTCCAAAATAATGACCCTTAAATAAAATTGCACAGGGCCATTGGTAAAGAAGTGTGCGCATGAAAGTATACCTTCCTATATAAATTTGTGTCATTAAATGAAGTGTATATATATATATATATATATATATATATATATATATATATATATATATATATATGAGCAAACAGTTAATAAAATATGTTAAAAACACTTTGAAATGAGTTAAAAACATGTTTAATCTGAAAAGGAAACACTAGATAAATGGATAGTCCTTAATCCGACGAGTTTCGAATAAATACTCTCCTTCTCATCAGTACAATAGAGCATGTGCAAAGAGTTGCCAGATGTGAAATGTAACGTAAAAATTATGTTATTTTCTACACAATTACCTTCTTGTGAGTAAAAAAAAAGTACTAGAGCTGAGATATGAAACATAGCCTTACTCACTAATCAAAGAACGAAAAATAATAGACCAGCTTGCAAAAACTTATAAAAAAATTTACTCGTGCTTCGTAAGATATTTTATAAACAAATACATATCTGATGACCTTCAGGTTCCATTTTTTTTATTGTGACTCCATCAGCGCCATATTTTTTCGGATATAAGTAAATTAAAAAGTTTACACACGTCTGACCATTTCATATGCAAAATCCCAAGTCTGTATATAAAAATATGTCGAGTACATAGATTGAGTACTATTTTTGCTCACACACACGCACACACACACACACACACACACACATATATATGTATATATATATGTATATATATATATATATATATATATATATATATATATCAACGAAAGCCAAGAAAATTCTCACTTAAACCTCACAAGAGTATGAAGCACAATAGAAAAGAATACAAATCTTAACATAACTTATTCAAACTATGGGATAGAACTCACATTCCACAAGCTAATACGAAAACACATTCACTCACACAATTCATTCACACTATAATACACACTTCCTAACTTATATGACAAAGAACCGAGGGACTACTCATGTATGTAGAAAAATAAATAAAATGAAAAAAAAGGCGAAGACCAACAATATTCAGTAACCCCGAAACGATCCTAATTAAAGGGAAGATATATTAAACACTCTTATGTATTAGACCATTTAGAGGCACACATTTTCCAACTCATTGCGAATTGTTTCTATCATCAAAGTGTATGCTTCAACATTATAGTATATTGTATATATTTTATAAATTTTCGGAAAATAACGCATTAAAAACACAAGATCGTTCTAACGCGTAAGACTATTTAAAAAATATTGTTTCAATGAAACAATGAAAATATAAAATAGTAAAACAAGTATAAAAAACAATAGTTAGTTACTCCATTGCATTTACATATATATTTTCTCGTATTTTAATCTCTGTACTCATTTCACATTTATATATATATATATATATATATATATATATATATATATATATATATATATATACAATGTACCAGGTAGACTATTTAATATAATAAAATACAATGATATAAAATCCACAGTGTTTCCATTACTACTGACCTGATTAATTTCAATTATTTTCCAACATTCTAGATAATTCGACATTTCGCAAGTGAGAGTGGTAAGGTCATGACTTAATTTACTGAAATTTATGACAATATTTTTCTGATCTCATGAAAAAAATATTATAAATATTCTAAAATACGATTACTAAGATACCGTTGCAGACAAATTTATTATTTATTGCATGAAGTCCAAGATTATCATAAATCCGTGAGGATTCCAGAGAAACTACCCTATCAACTTTCTACATAAACTTGCAAAATTTTCATAGATGCATGAAATTACGATTAATCGTGAAATAATAATAACCTGTAGAAAGTATATTTATTACAAAAATATAAAGAGTTGTTTTAATGGTTTCACAAATAAGAACAGTTGTCTTAATTATATGGTGTTGATCGCTTCATGGTTCGTCAGGGAAGCAGCAGGAAGTCAAAAGTACCCTTCAAGCAAAAGGCATGAAACATATATTATTATTCTTATATAGGAATTGCAAAATAAGTCTGATACAACATGATTCAGTTTACACGTCAATATCATGTTCACCGGCTAAACAACGTACATACGATTTATACGTTTATTATCTGTCTGTTAAAAGAACAATATCTTACATCCACTAGATAACACATGACACGTGTTAATATATCATCTCCTCCAATATAACCCAATATACAACATATGTTACATAATATATAAAGATATGTGTGTGCAATAATGTATATATATATATATATATATATATATATATATATATATATATATATATATATATATGTATACATTAGAAAAAAGTAATAATATGCATCTAATACAACAAAAAATGACGCCTAAATTCCGTTACCAAATAGTAGATATTATTCGATTGTAAAACTGCATGATATTTCTGCAGATTTAAATAACTTGCTTCGATCATTTTAATTCTCGCTTTGTAATATACCTTTTAACGTGCATATATAAGGGTGGTAATTTACACTATTTAGCTTACTGACTTCTAACATATTTCACTTTCATATTTATATTTTCATCTCGATGATATAGAAAGGAAATGCAGTAGCGTCCAAAAGTTAAGGAACGATCGATCATTTTTTTTTTTAAATGGCGTCTAACTTTATCTATGAAAAAGAGAAGAAATTGGTGAATTTTTCAATGTTTAATAAAGGGAGATAATTTTTTTTTTAATTTTTGATTCTAATACATATTAGTTTTTTTTTACATATAAATAAATTTCATTAAATTACAGGGGTCCAAAAGATAAGGAACGAGGGAAATTCATTATAAAAAAAAAGAATCCTTTCAGTATTTAGTGAAAAGCTTCTTGTTTTAAATCACACTATGACATCTTTTGCTGCAAGACAGAATCAATCGTTTACATGTTATAGGAGAAATATTATTCCAGGATGTTTTTTCATTCCCATAAATCATCAATATTTTTTCGGGTGTTTTCTGTGATCTTATCACCAATAATTTTCCAAACATAACGCAAATATTGGATCTATTTAGCTCTTCTAAAACTATTTTCGCTTTATGGCACGGTGCGTGGTCTTGCATAAAGATATCAGAATAAGAAAGATTAGGTACCGCATGTTCTCTAATCAATTCTTTGTACATTCGGGTATTAACTTTTCCATGAATTCTCACAAGGCGCCCAGTCTCTTTGGAAGATATCATGCCACATACCATTATACTGCCACATCCAAACGTTACTGTACTTTTAACGCACTTAGGAACAGTCTTTCTCCATGTTTTCTTCTGACATGTGGTCTTTTGTCTGATCCGAAAAGATTAAATTTAGATTACTCAGTACAATGAACCTTTTCCCATCAAAACAAATGTTTTTCGGCGAATAACAATCTGGCCTTTTTATTCTAAGTAGAAATTAAAGGCTTTGAGCATGGACTTCTTGAAAATAATCCAAGTTCGTTTAATCTTCGTGAGATCGTTTGTCGGGAAATTTTGTGTCCAGTTTCGGATTTAAAATCCCGGGATATCGAAGCGATCAGAACGAGATGAGCGAGTGATTTTTCTCTCCTCCCTTTTAGTTGTTATTCGAGGTCGGCCCGATTTTTTCTTTTCAGTCAATTGTAAACCTTTTTTTTTTCTATTTTCAATAATCCGAAAAACAACGGTTTTAGACCTTTTCAATATTTTAGCAATCTCCCCTATGGACATTCTTCATCATAATAAGCTGTTCTTCTTTTACAGATAGCCTTTTTCGAATATTCGGAGTCGACATTTTGTTGTTGTTTGTAAAAATGTTAACGTTTGTATTAATTGTTTGCTTTCCTAAACGTGTGAACGCCTGCAGTTTAATTAAATTTATTTATATATAAACAAACAAACTAATATGTATTAAAATCAAAAAAAAATTAAAAAATATATATTCTTTAACTACCATTATCAAACATTGGAAAATTCACCAACATTTTTTTTCTTTTTCATAGATAAAATTAGAAGCCATTAAAAAAAAATGATCGATCCTTCCTTAATTTTTGGACGCTACTGTATTTCGATCGTAAATTTGATTATAAGGGGTTCTTGATTCGTGCATAATCTTACAAAACAATGAAAAACAAATTTCATTTAGGAAATAAAAAAAAAACTATATAAATATATCAAGATTTAATAATTGCACAAATTGTAGTCGTTCTCTCTATAGCTCATTTTTTCTAAATATCTTTGATTCAATTCCTCAATCAATTTCTGATATGCGATCTACTATTTTATTCGTACATTTTTTTCGTATCGCTTCGACGTTTGATATTTTATCCTCACCCTATTTTCTATTAAATTTACGAAGTTTAACATTTATCAATACAATCAACTCTTTGCAGCAAATCTCATTACAGAAAATCCATTAAATTAGCCGCCAACATGTGTGTTTTGCATATTTAAAAAAGGAAGTTAACTCATTCTCTAAAGAAAACATCCGGACATAATGCGGAAAAACATCTGGTATTAGTTATAATTTATTGGATATCAAAAATTATTCGAAAGGAGATGTCTTGTTTTCGAATAGCACTAATTTAGGTTTGAATGTCTCGGATAATATATCTGTAGTACTATTATATGAACGCCTATTACAAGGAATATGTTGAATTTGAATGAAGTATTATGCAGTGTTTATGTAAGCATACTACTTTTGTTGGTTAGCCTTGAACATCTTATTTTATGCGCAATCGTTCTTAAATAGAATCATAAAAGAAAATATAAGATTTCTGGATTAATCTGTTTTACGCTACGCAGTATATATTTATATTATTTTGTAGCATGAAGCAGTTCCTTATTGGCAACTACATATATATATATATATATATATATATATATATATATATATATATATTATCACCGTTCATATGATCGTTTTCTTAAGCATATGCATACATACATATTTATATATATATATTTTTCATACCTCCAGTATTAACTGAGGTTTTAAAATTAAAAAAAAACTTATGCTTCTCTACAAACGTAGTGAGCATTTTTACTGTTTTAACCAAGCGTGTGTGCATCCAGATAAACTAGCAATACTTCCAACGAAGTTAAGCAAACATTGATCCAGCCAGTACCAGATGGGTGACAAGTTTGTGAATTCTGGCGCCGCATGTGTAGAGTATAGCTCCTGCACCTACTATCACGCTTAGTCTTCTAAACCGTTTCTTGCTATCAGGATTAAATGATTTTGGCCGAAAGACTATGGTAGATAAAGCTCATCCACGCTTTAATCTAAGTCGGGTACAAATCATAGCGAAAAAGGAAAAGGGGTGGAAAAACAACTGTTTTAAATATGAAAAATCTTTGTACGCATTATGGTCTACCATAGGCCAGGTAACGTAACAAAGATTTGCCGAAAGGAATTATCATATTATTAGCAGAATGTGCAGTTATTTATCATTTTTTCTGTTTTGCGTCGATTCCCCGGATCATGTCTGGATTAATTGTATATTAGCATGATTGATCTCACTAAAAAGTAATTATTTACTTTTCAAAGATTTAAAAGTAATGGTTATATAAGCTGTAATGAAAATACATACTGTTTATTTTGCTAATCTTAAAAATAATAATTATTAAATATCTATTATAACTTTTTAACATTTCAAAACACAAAAGAGTAAACATAAAGCAAATTGATTATTCGCATGTTCAACCTTAAAATCTGGTGCGGGCACAAGTGTTTTCTTTTATTTGTTTTATCTACAACCCCCCTTCACAACAATACATAATATGCTGTTAACTTTCGGCTGATTGTTTCAAGCGTGTTTGTAACCACAAATCCAGAATATAATTTGCAGGTATATATATATATATATATATATATAAAATATATTTTAGTCATCGACATACATACCTGTTTCGTTGTATCACAACTCATCAGTGCCGCTAGACTAACACCTCTCCCAAGCCGAGGATCGAACCTAGAACCGTCGTGATGACAGTCGGCAGTCCTACCCCTTGACTACGGAATCGGTGGCCGAAATTAACCTGTCCGAACGATTATTTAAATAAACATCCGTCCGCTACTCGTAGAGGGCTCAAACGTTTGTTTGTAAACAAATCGCGAGCTTCGCATTATTTCAGCTAAATTAAGTAGCGATTAAGATAATTTACGAGAGTGCTCTACCAAAGAGGGGAGCTTTATAAAATATATTTTAGTCATCGACATACAGACCTGTTTCGTTGTATCACACCTCATCAGTGCCGCTAGACTAACACCTCTCCCAAGCCGAGGATCGAACCTAGAACCGTCGTGATGACAGTCGGCAGTCCTACCCCTTGACTACGGAATCGGTGGCCGAAATTAACCTGTCCGAACGATTATTTAAATAAACATCCGTCCGCTACTCGTAGAGGGCTCAAACGTTTGTTTGTAAACAAATCGCGAGCTTCGCATTATTTCAGCTAAATTAAGTAGCGATTAAGATAATTTACGAGAGTGCTCTACCAAAGAGGGGAGCTTTATAAAATATATTTTAGTCATCGACATACAGACCTGTTTCGTTGTATCACACCTCATCAGTGCCGCTAGACTAACACCTCTCCCAAGCCGAGGATCGAACCTAGAACCGTCGTGATGACAGTCGGCAGTCCTACCCCTTGACTACGGAATCGGTGGCCGAAATTAACCTGTCCGAACGATTATTTAAATAAACATCCGTCCGCTACTCGTAGAGGGCTCAAACGTTTGTTTGTAAACAAATCGCGAGCTTCGCATTATTTCAGCTAAATTAAGTAGCGATTAAGATAATTTACGAGAGTGCTCTACCAAAGAGGGGAGCTTTATAAAATATATTTTAGTCATCGACATACAGACCTGTTTCGTTGTATCACACCTCATCAGTGCCGCTAGACTAACACCTCTCCCAAGCCGATGATCGAACCTAGAACCGTCGTGATGACAGTCGGCAGTCCTACCCCTTGACTACGGAATCGGTGGCCGAAATTAACCTGTCCGAACGATTATTTAAATAAACATCCGTCCGCTACTCGTAGAGGGCTCAAACGTTTGTTTGTAAACAAATCGCAAGCTTCGCATTATTTCAGCTAAATTAAGTAGCGATTAAGATAATTTACGAGAGTGCTCTACCAAAGAGGGGAGCTTTATAAAATATATTTTAGTCATATATATATATATATATATATATATATATATATGTATATATACATATATATATATATATACATATATATATATATATATATATATTATGGAAAAACGGTTATGAAGTTATATAAAAACTTATAAAGTTCATTATTAATCAGTTTAAATTTCATTCAATAATAACTTTACGTTTGGTAAATTCTCTTTCACAATACGTACTAAGTTTTTTTTTCAGTTTTGGCCGTACATATAGAGAATAATAATTATATTCACCGCTTTTTTCACAACAAACCGTTATATTTTGATTATTACCGAAGGTGACATGATTCGATTATAAAATTGTGTTGTTGCAGAGGAAAACTGCTCATTATACGATCAGTTTGACTAAAACACGTATTAATATTAGCCGACTATATTATACATATCTAAAGAAATCTAAAACCCCTAGTAACAAGTATTTCCTTACTTAAAAATACTGAGTAGTGCACTGAGTATAGATGGTCAACTGTTTTTTTATTTTGTACTTGCTTCCAAGAAATTACTGAACGGTAGATAAAAATAAACGTTGTTAACATTTTTGTCCGGAGGTATATTGAACAGCCGTGCACTTTGAATTAGCACAACATATAAGTATATAACTTTATTCGGAAAGGGGTTTACTGCATATGTATAACAGAATATGCAACTATTTGCTGATATTATATGTAATGTCTTATTCGTAATATATTTGAATGCTCGAATATAAAATATCATTGTCTAGTAAAGTTAACCCACACAAGTCCCAATATATTTTATATCAAAGAATATTACATAGAATCAACAGCCATAGATTGACAACTTAACAATGAGAGTTTGCCTTCATAAGAAAGTGATATACGGAAACATACATTTAGAAATATGCAAGTTATAGACAAGAAAGAAACGGTAGAAAAATCCCAAATGGTCGATGACCAGAAAAATCCCAAGTGGTTGATGGGTAGAAATCAAAGGTCCCAAATATTAATTCTGGAGTCCCTCAGTGGTCCAGCGTAGGGCCAATTCTCTTCCTGATATGCACCGATGATCTCCCAAAACACACACTTAAATCATTCGTTGCCATCTCTGCTGATGACCCGACCATCTATGCTGATGACCCGACCAGCTATGGCAACACAACAAAGTCCAATGTAAATGACAAAGTTCGCTCTGATTCTCTCTCCTCTGAACTTGAGCTCCTGGTACAGTGGGGAAGGAGGACCCTTGTAACTTTTAATGCATCTAAAACCAAGCTCCTATCTTTACATCATTGACGTTCTGATCCCAATCTGGCAACAATTGAAATGGTTGGCTCTCGTCTAGGAGAAGCTCCATATTTTGATAAGTTTCTGCGCTTGACATTTACTCATGACCTTAAATGGAACACGTACATCAAGTCAGTTGCACAGGGCGCTGGAAAAATGGTAGGATTCTTCTACCGGTCGAGAACATATCCTACCCCTGATGCAATTATTGCTCTATATAAAATCCAAGTACTCATAAGATCGATCACTGCTCTCACATCTGGGCAGGAGCTGCTAAAAACAGCCTATCCTGCCTTGCCAGATTACCAAAAAGGTTTCGTGACCTTTTCTCTTCCCTGCCACCTCTCTGCCACAGGAGAGACGTTGTGAGCCTGTATTTGTTTTATCGTTATTTCCATGGCAGCTGCTCGTATATGCTCTAATCTCTGGCCCCAAACTGGCCAATCTTTCACTGTCAAAAATGTCCCCACTACTTATCTGTGCCAAATTCAAAACGTAGATTCTATGAACAAAGCTTGTTTCTAAGAAATCACGCCTGCGGAACTCTGTTCCGGTTGTCTGTTTCCCACCTGACTATAACCTGAATATCTTCAAGTTCAATCTAATAAACATTCCTGATGAACCGCCCCTGAAGTAAGGCACTTTATCAAATCTCCAATACTAACGTACTGTACGCGCAATAACCCTTAACCCGAGTGACTTCCGGGTCTTGATATATGGTGACTACCTTGTAAAATATATATATTTATATGATAGGATTTCTTGTAAACTTAAATCAAATCGCTAAACTGTAATCTATTTGCAGTAAGCTCATTTGCAAAAAACAGGAAAATAATTAAGCCTAAATCGTAATGTTTTCAAATTACATAATAAACACACGTTAATTTTCAATATCAATAACGATCGTGTTTTGCGACGGTGTAATCTAAAATTTTTCTACCCCCCCCCCATAAGTTGCTGAAATGAAAAAAGCGAACTTTGGTCGCTATTATTTAAAAAACAAACATAATTTTTCCTTTACACTTAATATTTATTTTATTAATTCATTATCCGTATTCCTTTTATTTCAAAATGTAGTTTATAACATTCTAAATAATTATTCTATTTTATTTGCAGTACGGATTGTTTTCGTGACGGGACGCTCTTGACAATTCACCGAAAAACGTTTAATCGCTTCAAATTTTCCACTTTTAAAATTATTTCCTCAAGCAAATATAACTATTTTGGGAAAAAATATTTCGTGTTGGTATTTTCTATGTCATGCCCCAACTATCATTATCATTGCCTCACCGGGGTTCCAAAATTGGCCTGCCCTAATACAGAGGATAGACATAATTAGCTCTGCAATAGTGTATTTTTCGATATATCGCGTATTGTTTTTCGAAACAGATAATGAATGTGTGTAAATATTAGTTATAGAAACAATTTAAAACTATTTTGTTTTCACAGTGTTTAATAAGCGAGCACATTGGATCATCATAAATAAAGGCTTCGGTTCGAAATAACTTGCAGATCTATGAATTTGTCAGTTCGACATAAAAGTAAAACAAAAATACGTCTGACATGATCCAACCTAGAGAATATTGGGCATACATTGATTGAAACGTTCTGAACTTAAGACTCGGTGTAAGTGCAGTAGTCCAAAGTATGCAAATAACATGGTATATATTTCGAAATAAATAACATGTTTTAAAAACAGGGTTTTACCATGATTATATATCCCAATATTAAAGCTGCTTGTTCAAGTTTGTTTAATTATTGAATTACCCACGAATATACTTATTCATATATATATATATATATATATATATATATATATATATATATATATATATACATATATATATATATAGAGAGAGAGAGAGAGAGAGAGGATAGCAATGCATCAATGCAGATTTATATCCATAAAGTCAATAAAAATGATCCGAGAATACATGAATAGATACGTACTTTTGTATTTTCTTGTTGATATATGTGTAGAAGTCATATTATTAAATTATTTTAAATAGGAAAGTCGATAAAGTCTCTCTCTCTATCTGTCTATCTATCTATCTCTGTCTCTCTCTCTCTCTCTCTCTCTCTCTCTCTATATATATATATATATATATATATACATAATATATTTATCAGAACAGATTAACATATTTGTTATCAAAAATACGGCTGACATATACACGAGAACAATTGAAGCACCTGTATTCGAACTCGAAATTTAGAAGAAAAACAGCATATTATTCATGTTACATACGAATACTGCTTTCGTTTCCTCATCTGAAATCTGTCTTTACCGAAATACCACATTTGTTTTTATGACAGGACCAGCTGTTAGATGTCAGGAGCGCTTTCAATTACAAATATGAAAACCAGAACTCATAAAGCTTCAAAAATATGAACATCCTTCTATGTATAAGTCAGATTTTTATTTTATTTTTATGAGAAATACTCATTTTTGTGATTTAATTTACTTTGCAAATGTTACATACATACGTCCAAGTTAAATACTTATAATTACCAAGTTTTAATAACATGGATATATATATATATATGTATATATATATATATATATATATATATATATATATATATGCGTGTATATAACTCTATGCTTGTATACATATAGAGTGAAATATGTGTTAAAGTAAAAAAGTGAAGTCCAGCAGGCGAAAACTAATGCATTATAAATTGTGAAAAACACTAGAGAGAGAGAGAGTAAAGAGCAATGTTTGATATTTAATGGTTTAAAACTATGCGGATAAAAGGGCTTATGCTTTATAATAGTCACAGAAAAAAATATATGCAACGGATTGTGTTTGCATGAATACACACATTTTATATTTGTTAGATTAAGAATATCTATGTTACTTTACAAGTTATTATACAATTTTAAATTCAATATAGATGAGTTCCGTATTGTTCTGCATTGATCTGTGTCACCGATAAATATATGTATTTTAGTGAATAAACATTTTTGAGCGAAACAATGAAATTCAGAACGATTTTCACGCCCGTAATTTATTTTCTCTTTTAGATTTCCTTGCAGCATCCAGTGGACTTTTCTGAATTTACTGCGGGAATTGTTCGTGACTGAGACTTTATGGAACTTAATAGCTCATCCCAAGGAGGACATTACTTGAGGCGGCATCAATGAAGTGCACTTAACAGATCGGTTCGATATTAGTAATGTTAATACCTTAGTTGAACATAAACAGTCAAGGCTGTGAAAGAAGTCATCAAGTGGAAACCCTTATTATGCAAGGGGGAAGATGGCCACAACCTTCTTAATAAATGCATTACATTCACGCGGGAGTAAATGTTTAGATTTCATATGTGGTTAGATTGTTACTTATTTTGGATGCATAAATATACTATCTGATAATATCCTCAACTGTGTGAGTTCATATTGAAACGTTGATTTAATTTGAATGAAATAAACACGCATCAGGTGGGATGAAAGCCAAATCACAACGTAATATTAGGAAACAAATATTTCACTTGTTTGAAATTAATAACAACTATATTTCAGAGATATATTCTATCTATAGTGTGTTTTTTTGTTCCGATTTTATTTCGGTCTTTCCTGCCATGTTCTAAAGTAGGAGGGAGAAAATATGTTTGTAAAGATCCGCGCGTTGTTCTCATGGGTTGTATTTTAAAATGTTTGAAATGTGCGTAGGCAACGCGAGAATAACGTGAAGGGTATGAGTTCATATTGAAACGTTGATTTAATTTTAATAAAATAACACACACCTCAAGTGTGCTTGAAAGCCAAACCAGAACGTAACATATGTAAAATAAACATCTATTTTGTTTTTTTTGAAATGTCTAAAACAAAATATATATTCCAGAGATCTACTCCATCCCCAGTGTGTTGTTTTATTTGTGTATTTTCTTTTCTTCTTTCTTACCATCTTGTAAAGTTGGAGAAAGTAAAGTATTTACAACATGGCAAGAAGAAGAAAAAAGAAACAAAACAACACACTGTAGAGAGAGTATATCTCTGATATAAAATTGTTATAAATTTCAAGCAATATTCATTTATTTTGCCAATATTACGTTGTAGTTCGGTTTTCAAGCGAAATTGAAGCGTATTTTAGTTTATATCTGACAATATGTTTTAAAACATGGATTAAAAACCGTGTTTTCAGTTGATTAATAATAAATGCGGGTGGTGTGTCTAGTGTCCTGTGCATATTTATACACATAGTCGACTATAAATGCAGGTAAAATTTAGCGAGAAAACATAATATAAAAAATATGTCAGTACTTAATCAAGAACGAGTGCACATATTTCAATTATAACAGCTTATTTTTGAAGGCCCAGTGATGTAATGTACGACGATATTGTATCATTATTTCGAACGGATAATTAATTGATCGAAGTCGCCTGGCTGTATTTTAGACCTTGCTAAACTATTGCATTTTTTTCTCTAGAACGAACATTTCATCTTAAGGAGCTAAGTTATCATATATAATATTCATGCTGATGCGAAAGCAGTAAAACTGTGCATATATAGAATACTGTTGAAATCATAAAAAATAAATGGGTTGAAAAAGTGGTGCCCCCCATTAAAATATATGCATTTCTATATGAAATAGCCTTTTTCAAAACGCAGATCAATCTTTTGTTTTATTTCCAAAGTTTTTATCTTTTAATCCTTATAAAAAATGTCCGTCCAATCATTGCCGATGAAGGTCACAAACATACTGGATTATGATGTAACATGTGCAAGAGTGTTTTCTGGAAACAGTTGTGTAATCTTTATCCTCGCCTCCCCTTTTTTATCTCTATTGTCTTGATCCAATTGAATAGAGAATTTCGAAAACACGTAATAACAATGTCGAGGTAATCGAAGAAAACATATAACCCCTTTGTTACCAACCTTTGTCATCTGGCGAGAACTGGTGTGCCAAAGGGGTTATTTTATTTTTACAACAGATTACATATACCGTGTAAAGATGTTGGCCAGAACCAGTAATATACGCTTTTCATATAGAATATCATTCACTCAATCAAGTATATATATATATATATATATATATATATACATATATATATATATATATACTAGACTAGGGTCAGTATGTTATATTAGCTATGGGATTCACGTATGAGTTGTACACTTGGGACGTAAAGAAAATTGTTTTTTGGGGCATAACAGAAACATTTCTATGAAAGTATATCAAAATGAAAAAGAATATAGATAAATTTCTATGAGTCGTTCTGTTTATTATAATTGCTTATTTTTGAAAAAAAATTACAGTAACATATTGACCATACTTATAGGTATTTGTGCACTGAACAGATACCATAATACTAATTATAGTTAAATTGAAATCTTGATATACTTTCTTTTTTATTTCCATCTTTCATTTCTGTATTACGTTTAAGTTATTTTAAACCCCACTCTTCCCATGTTAAATAATAATTCCGAAATAATAACGTCAATATTTCAGCGTCCCAATTGTTTTTTTGTTTATTTTAACCCAACCTATTCCCGTGTTAAATAATGATTTCGAAATGATAACGTTAATAGCTCAGCGTCCCAATTGTTCCTTTTTTTCGTGTTTCAATTCTCCAAATAAACAAGTGTTAATACTGTCTGCTTTGTTTACATCGTTCACTTCTATATTACGTTTCAGTTATTTTAAACCCCACTTTTCCCATGTTAAATAATAATTTAAAAATAAAAACGCTAATATTTCAATGCGCATGGCATTCGCGGATGCGCAACCGGATGTCGTAAACCGGAAAGTAGCTTACATACATCGATACAAGATCATTTGAGTTTTATAATTTAAATATGTTTATTTTATTTAAATATCTTTATTTTATGTATTATATCCGTTAGTATTTCTACATTATTTTATTTATAATAAGCGAACACATATACTTATAAAACGTATATTATGTGATTAATGCTTTTAACGATTCTCATTATGATAATTCTATCATGTTCTTGGGCGATCTATTGACTTACAGATGTCAGTTTCATTCCAAAATAATACCAAACAATGGAATAGTCGTCGGAAAGAATTAATATTAACTAACTTCATCTACGAGATCTTAAATTATTCATATGTATGGTTTAAAATATACAACTTTAAAATATATTTTAATTTGTTTCTACGTATAAATAACCAGTGCAATGTGAAAGTATTATTTAGCTATAAGAATACACTAATTAGTCCAAATCGTTAATTAATCCCCATCTATGATACACAAAAACTGCAGATATTCACTTTTGGATTAAAGTACTGTAGGTTTACAAAAAATATGTCACATACAATGCAATACATATATCTAATAGCCACTATCTTCTGGAGCTCTCGATCACCATTTTACCTGCATTCAGTCCTGATAATAAAATGCGTCTTTTTAGTTTACGAGGAACACCAGAACTTCACAAGATTTCTATATGAAGGTGCCTCTAATTTTCTCTGAAAATATTTAGTATTACCAGTGCTAGCAGTTATAACCGTCGCAGATTGTACACGTTCTAAAGATGCTGGCATTACATCAACCGGACCAGCCATTACACCCATAGATCTTATGAAAATTTTAAAATTTCCGATCACACATAACAAAGGCTATATCGCAAATATATTTTCATTATGATTGGCTTAGCTCTGTGAATTCTTTAATGAACAAACGCTTACTAACATAAAAATATTGTGTCTCTAAGAGACATTTCACGACAGCTTTGTTAAACCAACCACTAAATTGAACACCCTGTTCAATCGTTACAAACCGACGCATTACACTTACATGCATATACTGAATTATTTAACTTCCCAATATGTTCGTCTTTTACATTACAAATTTTTTCAAAAACATAAACAAACAAACAAAAACAAATTAAAACTTTATAAACGTCTATTTGTAATTTTTTTCTCTTTACATGCGATTTTTCTGTATTTATAACTATAGTATTGTATTAAAGGAAATAAAATAGACTTACTTCTTTGCCAACTATTTTATTAACTAAACATTTTTTAAAATAAAACTCCCTATTTGTTTGTCTACAAACCCAATAAAAGCACGCGATTCTTGGGAAACTAAACCCTTGGATATATAAATAAACATTAAATGTGTCGGTCTAAATGATCGCATGTCAACACAAGCACATGAATATTACTCTAATGACGTGTAATGAACTCTGGACTACATTGCAAAAATTACTGCATTTTTAATATTCTGCCGAAAGAAAACGAAGTTTATTGAACAAAATAAAACGAACATTTTTTGCCAACTATTATATGTAAGCAACATATTTTAAATATAATATTCTGGATTTAAGTGAAGAGCTTAGTTGTCAAGTATTAGCGTTTTTTGCTCGTATCGAAATAAAAATTACGGAAGTTTATTGAACGAAATAAAAGAATCTGTCTTTGCCAACAATTATATTTCAGCAACGTATGGTTTAAACAGTATTCTGGACTTAATTGAAGAGCTTAGCTTCGAACTATTTACGTGGTTTATTCTTCTGTCGAAGTAAACATACGTAAGTTCATTGAACGAAACAAATCGAACATTTTCCTTCCTGCAATATATTTTTGTATTAAACGTCCGTATTTTTTAAATATTTTTTTTTATAAAATTTCTCTCATGTTTTAGCAAATCGTAATAAAACACGCGATCATTTGAAAATTAAACTTTTCACTATATACACATATATTAAACATGTCTGTTTGAAACACCACCAACCTGCTCAAACACACAAAAATAAAGATAAAAATAACATGTACGATTAATAAATATGTATATGTATATTAAACACACTTTGTTTCCTCATACTTGGATTCAAGTTTTTGAAAATATTGCTAAAGATATCAATTTGGGTTTGCTGTCTTTTCTTTTGCCTTATTTTCTGTCAAATTTGAATTCAAACATTTAGTAGAGTACGACAACCTTATTAGGATCAGCTATTGGGCACGTTTACCATTTAAAATGTTTGAAACACACGTAACTTTAACTTTGATAAAAAATTACTAAAAAAAAACAAAAAACGGTGGACCTTAACCATGCTGTCCCTACTATTTGCTTTTAATTTCTCACTTTTTCGTAAATTTTACAAGCGATTATCCACGTTTTCAGGCTTAAATTTGAAAATCATAACGTTAATCTACAGTATATTATAATTCTCTCTTCCAATTTTCCTGAGATCCCTCAAAAAATAATAGGCACATTAAAAACATATACGCGTGAGTATATCCGGCCTATACTATTAACAATTTCTCGGCCGAGGTTTCCCAATTTCTCCCATATTCTTACACTAAAAGAGATATCTAAATCCGCAAATCAAAATAATAGGCTACAGTGGATAAGCTTCGGTTAGTAAAGGCTTAAGGCTAACTCACAACCTGAAAAGACAGTTCTTTAGAGCAATGGTGGAGTCTTTATTTTGTCAATGTTACAACCTGCGCACTCACAAAAAGATTGCAAAGAAGTCTAGATGCATCGCACGCCTGTATGCTACGAACGGTGTTAAATATATCTTGGAAGAGCATCCCACGTAGAAGCAAATTTAAGGAGCGAGCAAGAGTGTAATGTGAGAAATGTATTGATGTCAAATCCATGGCAATGGCATACAAGCATATTACGATGAATATCTACGTACATTTAGTTAAATGCACATTATGCCAACTGTTATTTTAAATATTTGTAGCAGCTGATAAAAGACAGGAAAATCAGGGGAAAAGGGTCAGGATTGGTCTGGCAAGTAGCCTTACTAGATAAAATTTAAAAAAACTACGTTTACCATTGCTTCCGGTATATCCTGCGGCTTACATTATATCTTACTTATACACATTTGTATTTTTTATTTTATCTATGTCGGGTGGATCTGTAAAATAATTGCTTACTTTGAGAAACATCAGCTGCACAAATAGTAATGAAGAATTTGCAGGAGGAGTATTTACGATAGAACTTCTGGGAAGGAATATGCGTTTCAATTGCGGTTCTTAAAAATGCAGTGCTTTTATTTGTGCAAAGGTCTAAAGAGAATATATATATATATATATATATATATATATATATATATATATATATATATATATATTTCATGCTGGAGCAAACAAGATTCCCCCCTTGTGCTCAGTAAGCATTATATTAGTATAAAAAGTTGGGTTTCATCAAAGAAAAGATCAGAAGAGGAACAAGTGATGGTTTGACGATACTGTTGAACTAATCGCCGGCTTGAATATTTACCTCTTAGTGCCAGAGAATAGGGCATATAAAATTAATGTGATCCTAGCAACTGCGTCGTTGAAACTAGGGCAGATTTCGTGTAGTGTGGTTGACATTAAAGTCAGAAAATGCATATATTTACTGCTGCTATCATGGATTAATGGCGAATATATGCTTTGAGATATATGTTCTATTAGGTTCAGGTTCTGAGACAAGAGAAGGAGAGACAGATAATATATAATTTACCATATAGTTCAAGTTTGGTCGAAATACAATAAAACTTGATTGCGTGATACTAGTGGAAATTCTATAATAGAAAACAAAACTGTTAACACTATACACAACAAAACCGGGCATGCCTTGACGGTAAGTTGGGAGATAATTAGATTGTGAAGATTGAAAAGATTGTAAACATTGTAAATATTGTAAAGATTGTAAGACCGGATGAAAGGGTGGAGATCATCGCTAAAATACATAAATAGTTTGTAGAAATAATTATTTTACATTGTCTACGTGCGTGGTAAGTTGACATATATGTGTTTATTCGTCCTTCAAGTCGGGAAGAGAATTGTTTTGTTTGAGGATACGCCTGATTAATTGAAGATAGTGACTTTGTAATTCCGTCACCATCGTTTTATAGTAGAGAAATATATGTTCATATTTTTAATATATTAATTTTTATGCCAACAATAGCATATTTCGCTATATAAAAATAAATTTACTATAATATAAAACTTCTATGCATAAATTGTAAGTCTTTCGAGATAAAAGATAAAAAAAACATTAAACCCGACGGGATGTTATTTCATAAAAGACATTGAATTCGTGTAACACGATTAATAAATCGGAATAACTTTTTATTAGAAAAAAATATTAAAATGTACAGACACAAAGCCTTACCAAACTTAATATCACTGGGAAAATATGCTAATAAAACTAGCGGTTTATTGGGAAAAATAAAATTTCTTCTTTAATATCTATTTTAGCGTATGTTATTTTCAACCAATAGGCAATAAACTTAATCATTTATCAACATGGGAATATTAAGAGTAATGCTATTATTGATCATTGCCAAACATAAACTGCATACCCGAAAATCAGAACAATGAGATTATGTTGTCCTTACGGGAAATAATTAAGTTTAATAGTGATAATTTTATAGTAGCGTATATAATCATATTTTTAAGCGAATAGGATATATTATGTTAATTACATAATAATAATATATTTTCCGTTTCAGGGTTGTCTGATTCTTTACAATCAAGAGAAAGATCGTGCGTTACTGTCCATGATTTACATATTAAAGTAACAAATTATTTTAATTAGATTGTGATTCTGCCATAGTATGTTCAATATCACTTAAAACAATGAAATTAAAGTATTAAACAATTAAATAATGTAAGAGAACATCATTAAATTAAGCGTAACTTGTAAATATAATGATGTATGAAAAATTACAGTGCAATGAACATATTATTCAGATTATCATCTATAAATAAAGCGATTATTTAAAAAAAAAAACAAAGTTACATATAAATATATTCACAACCTGACTAACAAAATATCTGGAAAAAAAAACGCGTTCGATAAAAATAACATTGATAACCACAATATGACAGTGCACGTAAAGAGTAATGTCCAGTATATAAAGATACATTGAACTATCTTCTTTTTTATGAATCTCAATGTATTTCTCCATATATATATATATATATATATATATATATATATATATATATATATATATGTATATACGAGCAAACAGTAAATAAAACATGTTAAAAACCCTTAAAAAAGAGTTGAAAACATATTTAATCTGAAAAAGAAACGCTTAACAAGCGGATAGTCCTTAATCCGCGACGTTTCGAAGAAATACGTTCCTTCCCACCAGAGGGTAGGAATTAGCAAAATGCGGGATCGGACTTGTCATGCAAAAGTATTTGATGAAACAACAAGTAAGTCAACTATCTTACTTGATAAGAAAAAAGTGAAGCAGTGGGAATATAGTGAGGAAAAAGGTGATTACACGTGAATGGATAGCCTGGTGGAAGATTAAAAAAACAGTGACGGTAATATCCAAATATATAACTTAAAGAAAGTTAATTTAATTTCCATTTGAACAAGTAAAATCCAAGGAAATCCCGTAATTGGAAGATGGTCCAAAATAATCCAAACGCAGAAATTCATGGAATACTTCCCAAAAATGTGTACAAGGGAAAAAAAGGAAAACAAAACAATAATATTAATAAAAGAAAAATAAGATATGATTTTTACTCTACTGCCGAGACATGAATACATATTTATATATATATATATATATATATATATATATATATATATATATATATATATAGAGAGAGAGAGAGAGAGAGAGAGAGAGATAGATATTTATATAGTAATTTAGAAAATATATATGGCGTTTAAGCTACACTGAATATTCAGCGTTTCATCCACTCTAGAATTCGTCGGGCTTATGCGCTTATTCTGTGGTGGTTTATCGTGTTTATATGGTACTCTTCTGTTGACGATTTTAGTTAGCCAATCAGCTTTCTAGTATCCACTGCGCCCCTTCCTATCAGCCAACGGGCATGCAGTTTATCGAACAAAGGATCTGTTTTCAAACTAGTCATGTTTGTGATGCCACGATCAGACCACACTCTCTTCTCCAAGCTTTCAAAAGCTACAGATTCCTTTTTGAATTCGCCTGTGGATTTCAGTGTCGAGACAGCCGTCCCTCGGCAAAGCACTACCAAGGTACACAAATGAATCACCTACTCCCAGTTTAGCACCAAAGACCATGATGTTCGGTTCCACGTATTACTGGCACGGTGCAGGAGTGAACATCACCTTTGTTTAAGACGGACTGATCCTCAGACAAAAGGCAGTGAAAGAGTAAGCAGAGATATGCATTATATGCTGCATATCACCCACAGTCACAGACAAAAAAAACAGCATCTTCTGCATACAGTAATTCCTTGAGCAAGACATGATGCAACTCAGTTCTGGTATGAAATCTTCTAATATTAAAAATGCGACCTGTGGGTCGAAACTTTAACATGAGGTCTCTGCCGAAACATCGATACGCATGAGCAAGTAGAGCGGCGCAGTATATACAGAAAATATCCCTTTTTTTCATCAGACAATATTCCGTTAAACGGACTTGAGCTTTCATGCCCCGGTGACGTTCCTAGAATATTCTACCAAAGGGTGGAGGGCACCCTACTTTCTCTTACATAAACCGCGAGCGTCACTGTTAACGGGGTCAAATACTTTGGTTAGATCCACAAAAACTTGAGACAGTGGTATCTGTTGTCCAATGCATTTCTCCTAGATTTTTCGGGCTGAAAACATAATAGCTATAGTTCCTCTCCCAGACCTAAAGCCGCTTTGAGATTCTGGAATAGCATTAGGGCAAACCTCCACCAGTAACCTTTTAATAGATGTCGTACAAGGACATTCCCATCAGCTTCCAATAGCATAATCTCACGGCAGTGGTCACAAACATTCTTTTGTCGCTTTCCTTTAAACAGGGTCACCAAATCCTGTGAAACTGTAGCCCCTTCCCAAATTTCCTTAACAAAACAAAGGATAGCATTAACAATATTCGCCCTTCCAATCCTAAGAAGCACCACCGGAACACCATCACAAACAGGTGCCTTGCCAGTGCTGATTTTTGTGATAGCCAACTGCACCTCAACCAGATTAGGGAAACGATACATTCTGAATATGATATAATATTGTGGTAGGCTATCAATTGCATATGCATCTACTGCTGAGGGAGTCTGAAACACATCAGTAAAGTGCTCCTGCGATTTTTTCAAGATATTTTCTTGATCCTTAATGACGACAAAACCATCTTTCCACATCAGGGGATATATTGAAGAGGTAGGAGGACCAAATACTTGCCGCAGGAGTCCATAAAATTCCTTCGAATTCTTTGCGTCAAACGTCTTTTGGATCTGCTCTGTTATATTCATTTCGTCAACCATGGCTTTTTAATTCTTCTTAACTCACGTTGCAATGTGGCTTTAATCTCTTTGTATTGTTGCAAACTAGTTCTATGATCAGAATGATCTTCACGAAGAAAAGATACATGAATTCTCTATTTGTTCATCAGCAACTGATTTATTTCAAGATTGTTGTCGTCAAACCAGTCCTTGTTCTTATGCTTCTTGAAGCCAAGAACTTCGGCACCCGCAGAATAAAAATTAAAATTCACCAATGTATCATTAGATGAGAGATTATAGAACTTTTCCGCTATACTCTTTTGAATTTCATGAAACTTAAAGTTGACAGCAACAATACGGCTAGGAATCTTAACGCCATTGTGAGGAACTTTCCTCTCACCAACTTGTAATCGGTGTCACATTCAGCACTGCGCATTACACCAACAGTATATGCATCTCGAAGTTCGCGTTTTTTAGTTATGATGAAATCAATTAGATGGCGATTCTTTGAACGTCGTGTATCTAAGTAGCTTTGTGCTTCATTTTACGGCAAAATGTGTTACAGTATGCAAGAATAAATTCTGAACGGAGTTTTTAGTAGATTTAGGCCATTAGCATTCATGTTACCAATAGTATAGTCACCAAGAAAACTCCAGGTGCCATGGTCTTTCCCAACATTGAAAACACAAAGAATAACAAGTTTTTATTTGTGATTGTGTGTGATGTCTTTCGGCGGTCAGAGCCCTCCTAGGTCACTGCGGCAAGCGGCCTCCAGTTGGGACGGTATAGGCGGCGTCGAATCAATAGACCGCTGCACCGTTTCGCTGTCCCTCTTTACACAGACAAGCATGTGGTGTAAGCTATTGGATTCACCGCGTCTCATAGCGGTATAATCGGGGATCTGAGGTCCGTCTGGTACAGACTTCAGCCAGGTATCCAGCGCCGACTTGAACGATGCTGTTTTGCAGTTCGTGATCTCTCTGATGTTACGTGGCAGGCAATTGAAGAGCGTAGGACCCCCGGAATTTAAACCCGATTCCCTGAGCCGTCGGATCCAGTTGTCACTGGTTAGGGGTGGTACCACACACCTTCTGCCACGTTTTGAGATATGGTTCTGTATACCAGCGTTGGGCACCTGGTTCTCCATCATACGCTAGGTATAGATGATTGAATATATTTCTTGCCTGCGTTGAATCGATTTGATATTGAACGTATCCAGCAGTTGCCAATAATTCAATTGACTATAACCAGGTATCTTTCTTAGAAACGACTTCTGGATGGCTTATAATGCTTGAATATGACCTTTTCTGTCAACAGTAATCAATATGCGACTTCCAGAGTGTCAGCATTAGGTTTTTTTGTCTCGTTATGCAACAACAGAGCGCAGAGACTCATAGGGTAGATGACGCTTTATCAAGAAGACTCCGTAGGTTCAAACAGTACAAATTGGATTTTATACGTAAAATTTAATTGACAAATTTTTGAAAACTTTGAAGTGTTGAATACAATGATAAAATCATTGTTTATTGATTTTTTTGGTAAGTCCTATATTTCGAGAATTTACGTGTTAGTCCCGTGGTACTGGACAACTACACACTCAAAACCACCGAACTAACACGTAAATTCTCGTTTCTTCGCCATAACACCAAAATGAAGAAATGAAAAAGAAATTTACGAACCGGACTTTCGACCCTGATGAGGGTATGTATTAGCGAAATATAGGACTTAAAAAAAGCAATAAACAATGAGTTTAGCATTGTATTCGACACTTCAAAGTTTTCCAAAATTTCCCAGTAAAATTTTACTTTTAAAAAGTGTCTTCAAAATGTGTGACCATCTTTACTTTGGATTTTATACGTTTTTGGGGATACATTTTTGTTTTCTTCTTGCTTACATGGACTACAGTTAGCAGGAGGGTAAATACCGTTATATCTATTTGATAATATTTTCTCTTCGGAAGAGATGGTAGGCATCGAAACCCTATAGGATAAGGAGATAAAATTTTCGAACGTATTCTTTGTCTTAATTGGAATAATAAATGCTCCTTGATTTGAATAGAGTTTTTTTTTTAATTTCATTGAACCACTATAATTCTATCTCTCTTTCTTTCTCTCTCTCTCTCTCTCTAGATGGAGGTTTATAAATATATTAGATATTAAGAGGATATATATATATATAAATATATATATATAAATATATATATATATATATATATATATATATATATATAATAACAGGATTACACAAATATAAAAGTCGAGGTAAAAAATCCAGCATATATATATATGTATATATGTATATATATATATATATATATATATATATATATATATATATATATATATATATATATATATATATATATATATATAATTAATTTACTAAAATGATCCGATATGGTAAAATTAAAGTATATCATAAATATTAAAGAATTAATATTTATAAAGTAATCACGACTAGATGTAAAAGCTCCATACATCCACGTAGGAGAAAGAGCTTATAATAAATTAATAACTCTTGCTGACATTTCCTAAAGTTGTAAACTGTACATTACAGTTGACCTCTTTTTTGCCCTATATTATTCGTGCCTTTTAATGTTATCCTGTCTGAGGCACATTGATAGTTGTTTACTAATTTATATTTAATTCTATCAACATTTAATCTTTTTTTCTCTCTTTCTCTCTCGCTTCATCTTTACTGATTTTCTTTAATTACACTTTGTTCTCGGTAGCCGTGTTGAAAGCATTTCGTTTTTTTCTTTTTTAAAATTATTGGAATTTTCCCCCATTTTCCTTGTACAAATTTGTGAATTATTTCACGGATTTCGGCACTGTCTTACTATATACTAGCAGAGAAAATATGTAGATACGGAAATATTAACCTCATATATATATATATATATATATATATATATATATATATATATATATATATATATATGTGTGTGTGTGTGTGTGTGTGTGTGTGTGGGTGTGGGTGTGGTTATATATTTATATATATACAAATACACACGCATTGACGCATACAGGCAACAACATACACACATGCAGACGGACAAGCAAGCACACATACACACAAACACACATTGTTGAAAAGCTTATGCTCGTTAAATATATATATAGGAATAATGATTAATAAATATTTCCAGGGAAGATTATATTCTATCTTTTTTTTTATTCAATTTTCACCCCAAACAAAGCACAGTGCCACTTTGAAGCAAGGGGCTATCATCAGGGACTTAATTAGCGGGGTCATTATGAAGGGAGATGAGTAGAAAGACGTTTGTTAACATTACATTTGAACTTCTGCATATCAGTGCAGTTGGGAAAGCAAAATCCCGGAAGAGAGTTGCAAAGACCCGCAGTTCTGGGGAAGAAACTATTGGAGTAAAAGGCTTTCTTGCACCTAGGGATCTCTACTGTAAAGTGATGGGGCTTAGTAGCTTGTCGGGTTTGTCGGGGGTAGTTACGTCGGGGAGGTACAAGTGTTTGCAGTTCGTCAGAGCATTCACCATTGAAGTATCTATTTTATTTGCTATTATATGAAAACATATCAAATAACTCAACTTCTCCTGTAATATTTTTACAATTCATGAAACGAATAGATTCATATTTTTTTTCTTTTTCACAATCAGATAAACCGGTATTACCATTGTTTTCAGCATCGATGTCAGTTTTCATAATAGTCAATTGTATTTTGTGAAAAAACCGTAAATTAATCAAGTCGGACAATAAACCGCGTGAATACGTTTGTCAATTTTAATAGACTCAATTTGCTGCCCTTTGACAGGAAATCAATTAATAGTGGCAATAGAGAAAACCAACATATACTCACCTGTGACATTTTCAGCTGAAAATCTTTTTTGTTAATTTATTTATTTTTAGCTTTTTAAAAAACTAATCGCTTATTAATTTTCATTACATTTTTATATAAGAATACATAGTTATTTTTCTCGTTTTCGGTTTCTATTTAACTATTTATTGAATTGTAATTATCTTTGATTGTATTAATTTATTGTATAATATTTTACATAATACAGTCATTTAATTGTTGCTTTCCATCATACAATAAGCAGTAGGATCAGAAGCCACCTTTCAATGATGGCCAATATTTGTCTGTAACACGAAAACATAAATATTATTGTAGTCTATCAGATGGGTTCACATATGTTATCGAGAATAAAGGTGTAAGTGCTTTTCTGGCGTTGGTACATAAAACAAGTTAGAATATATTCATCAGAAAATCAAAGAATTCAAGTATTTTCACCATGTATTGAAAAAAATGAAGTTTCAGTACTTGAAAAATCCAAACCTAATATTTCCGTCAATCAAAATTCGTTATATACGTAAAATGTAAAAAAAAAAACCCAGACGTTTTTATATGCCAATAGAGCATGCTAAACTAAATCTTTAAAAACAATATGAAAAAAATGATCATAATCTTCGATATTAAAAATAGATAAACATCCGAAATGTAAGTATTAAGTTAATATTGGCTGTCATTTTATTGAATACATATATGCAATTAATAACGATTATTTTATTCCGTTATTTAGTCAGTTGTGTACTTAACTTTTTTTAAAGGGGCCATACTTATTAGAGCATAAAAATAAACAAGCTTGCATAATGCACGTTTTTCTTGTGAAAAAGAAAATATTTGTGCTATTTGAGTAAATACGTCTATGGACTCGATTCCCACCTGTTTTTCTTCACTTAAAATTTAGTTATAATATTATTTTTTTTCCTGAAAAATTCAACAAGTATTAACTACGTTAATTTAAGTTGTATGTTATTCCGTGTTTTAGTTTGTAAACTCTTGAACGTGATATTGTTTGTTTTTTTTTTGCACTTTTATTCGAACGAAGGAACATAACAATAGATATTTCAGATGTATCTTATTGAAGTTTGTTGTTAAAATTACAATTTTGCTTTACATTAAAAGAAAATTATTTCAAATATTTAAAAATTTATAAATTTTTATAAGTATATTGTATTATTAAGATCAATTTACTAACCAAGTGTAGGAAAGTACGAAATCAAGTTAATCTTATGAGAGGAAGTAAACGCAATAGAAAAATAATAAATATGGAAGACACAATGTGTTAAAACGCAGTGCGTGTGTTCCAGAAAAATGATCTACAAATTAGAAAGATACAGATTCGAATACACTGCAGTGAATTATCATATATTAATATATATATATATGGTCACGATAATGGGCACGGTGATAACATTTAATCTAAAAAAAGCAACCCCACACTAACACACACCCATAGATATATGTGTGTGCATGTTTATATATATATATATATAGGCATATATATGTATATATATAAATATATATATTTATATATATATATATATAGAGAGAGAGAGAGTGTGTGTATATATATAGAGATATACATATATATTTCTCTCTCTCTCTCTCTCTCTCTCTCTCTCTATATATATATATATATATATATATATATATATATATATATATATATAAACAAGGGGGAAGATAGGGAAATAATGTGCGTGCCGTTCCATAGGAGTGTGTATGCAGCCGTTTGTATGTGACCGTAAGTAATATCATGAGAGCTCTACGTGAGCATAACCTACATAAACAAAAATAACATAAACCAGAATTTTGTCAATCTCAGTATAAACGGAATGACCTAACCACGGCTTATGTTACAGACGTTACATTCATTGTTGACGGGAAGGGCAGAATATAGATTAGATGCACGGTTGAACAGTCGAGATGATTTAGATTTAAATAGTTATTGATGTTGTTTGAAAGGGAGGCAGATATAGATAGTAGTCAATTCAATGAAGAAACAAGTATGAAATGGCAGCAATTGTAAAGAATATATGTAAGTCCATAATATGGTCTCCCAAAAATAAATAGAAAAATATATACAATACTAAAATGCATAAAATAAATGCATTCAAGTATAAACAATACCAGAATACATAAAATATAAAATATAAAGATATCAAAACGGTAATGAAAAAGATTAAAAAATCATAATATAAGATAAAAACGAAAAAAAGAAAATAAGAAAAAGAAAAAAAAATCGAAGTTCTCTAACTATGATGGCTTTTATGTCTCACCTGGCCAAATTTTAGCGTCTGACCAGCCACCCAGATCATTTCAATCAACTCGACTTTATGTAACCAATTAATGAGGAAATAGATTTTACAAATCTGCCTTGATCATTATTTGTTTTCTGATAAGAGGAAAATAGAATTAAAACTACACATCCACCCTAAGATGCTCATATACCCTTATATCGTTCTGATACGTACCCATGATCACTCACGCATTTCTACCCTCATATTCATCCGCACCCATACGCGCGCACATACGCACATATTTCTGTATAAGTCAAAAACGCACTTATCAACTCTCCAACACACAGGAATTCGCATATATATATATATATATATATATATATATATATATATATATATATATATATATACGCTTATCGAGATTTGTTTACAAGTAGAGAAATTCAAACAATATAACACTTAGCTAAGCTTATATATTTTAAATAGTATCCTACGTACAGAAGAACAAAAATACGAATAATTGTGTATACGTGCTTAGAAGTAAAGGCATATAAGTACAACTATGCAATATACACCACAGTTTAGACTTCAACACTTCTGAAGTTCAAATAGTCTATTTCCGCTGTTAGCAGTGAAGTTAGAATAAATTTTACGGAGAAATAGTGGGCGAAAATAGTTGCCATTCTGAGTGATCCTGAACTGTCATCTAAACTTAAGCGTATGTCCCATCGACGAAATGTTGCATCCCTCTGCCTGTTCTACAAGTAATATAACGGTAAATGCTCTTACGAACTGCAAGCACTTGTACCCCCGCGATGTAAATACCCCCGACAAACCCGACAAGCAGCTAAATCCCACCACTTCACTGTAGAGATCCTTAGATGTAAGAGAGCCTTCTACTGTAGTTTCTTTCTCAGAACCGCTAGACTTTGGAATTTTATTCCGGGTCCCTGCTTCTCCAACTGTCCTGACATGCAGAAGTTTAGTGTAACGTGAGCCGACGTCTTGCTGCCCAACACCCTAGACAGTACCCCTGATGTCTATGTCCCTTAATAAGGCACCGACAAAAAGTTGGTATGCGCCTACTTTGCGGTGAAATTACAATAAAAAAAGTAAGCGGTGTTCTTAAGAGGAAGCGCAAAGGAAAGTAGCAGAGAGGAGACGAAAAATAAGTGAAGAATGAAGGATTTAGTGGAGCATTCGAAATTAAACCTGCAGCATTTCTCACTAATACGGAATGAAGATTTTCCCTCATAAGTAATTACATGATCCTAGTTTTTTTTTTCTTACATGTTTGGAGGTTCGGCTCCATTACCATCAGTTACCTGAAACAAGAATTGGCGGGAAAATAATATAACCCCATTCTGGTACTGCTCGCATAAGACTGTCGTCCGGCTATACAGTGTATTATTCATCCTTTTCAAATAAAGCCGCTTATTAGGTAAAAACAAGGATGCAGGGACAAAATAAAAAGGCAGATGTTTCTAGATGCCGAGAATGTATCCTGGTTGAATGAGGTTCTGGAAGTTGTTAATGAATCCTCCACCTGCATGTGGTCATTTGGCGGTAGACGTAGGGATTCACAAAAATATGCAACACCATAATTCCTTTTCATTTCTGTCCGGAGCTCCATAATTTGAGCACGTATTTTCTGTCCCTCTGTAAATGAGAATAGGGGGAGCACCCCCCCCCCCCAAACACTAATTAGTTCGATTCAAACGGTGAAAAATCAATCGCCGGATATATAAATGATATGTTAATATCTCTCTCTCTCTCTCTCTCTCTCTCTCTCTCTCTATATATATATATATATATATATATATATATACATATATATATATATATATATATATATATATACACACAAACACACACACACACACACACACACACACATATATATATATATATATATATAAATATGGTGGGATCTCTCGATGCCATACTAGTGGGTCATTGTTACGCCTTTACCTTATCATGTGCTACATACACAAACTCCTGTCCTTTTCTCTCTTACTTTCCCTCCCTATCCTGCTCCAACCAAGTATTCCGACCTGTTCCACAAATCCCAAAATCTCAACATGAAATATCTCCATTAAAAAAAAAAAAACTTGATTAAACCTTCCACACTAACGTAATGTACTTGCAATAACCCTTATCCCTGAGTGGCCTCCGGGCCTTGATAAGTGGTGATCACTGTGTAAAAAAAACACCTAGAACATCATCGTCAAACGTAGACCCCTACTACCATATCTCCTTCTCCAACATCAGGGGTTTACGTTCCAACTTTCCAGAGGTTGAAACACAATTACAGGAGACGAAACCGGACATATTCTTCAAAGCGAAACTGGAATAGGGCCGAGCACTTACTTAGATAAGTTCATATTTAACGGATACTCTAACTTAAAAGCTAAATCTGACCCCCAAGATCGCCATGGGCATGGAATATGTGCCTATATTAAAGATGGCTTCCAGTGTGGAAGGGGTATCGCTAGAGAAGGTCGTAATTTAACTTGTATGTGCTTCCAGGTTGATCTTGCCTACACCATTGCATTAATATTTGCCGTCCATCAGCCACCTAACAGCGGAGTGACTTCAATGACCATAACGTGGAAATAAGACAGACGAACAGGGGACGTTCTGCCATGAATTTGCCATTGTTTATGACCTCACTGTAATTGTTCGCGAGCCAACCCGTGTGCCCGATAATACAGGTCAGTATGACAGCCTTCTAGAGCTTTTTCTCTAAACTTCCCCTGGGCTATGTTCATTTTCCGTTCTTTCTCCTCTAGGATCCTCCGACCACTCCGTCGTATCAGTTAAGATAAAAATGAAATGTAATGTCGCCAGACATACCTCTCCACCGTACTGTATATCTATACTTAATTGCTGAGTTGGATAGCTTCCGTACATTCATATCTGATCTACCTCTACATTCAATGTTTAAAAAAGAGGTGTCCTCTATAGTATAATACCTGACCGATTTGTATAAATGAAGGCATAGATCGATTCATAACATCTAAAAAAATTCCAACAAAAACCTAACAGCCAGCCATGGTTCTCCCCAGAATGGGCTGCTGCCATCGCGCACAGAAATCACTTTTTCCATAGCTACCAACATAATAGATGCACTGAGACTAAAACTGCTTTCAGGACCGCCAGCAACCACTGTTAAAGGGTAATAAAAAATGACAGAGAGCTATATGCCCAGTCCGTTAAATCCAAAGTAGCTGATCAGCGGCTTGGTTCCCACCAGTTTTAGCAAATAAAAAATAGGATACTGGACAAAATTGTGCGTTTTATCCCTACCATTATCAATGGACCTGAGGTCATCTTGTCAGCATCAGACAAGGCCAAATTATTTGCCAAGAACGTTGCAGCTAATTCTACCCTATCCACGAAGCCCATCAACTCCCCATATTTCCTCCTATAACACAGCACACGCTAGGTAACATACACATATCTATTCGTGAGGTCGCCAAGCTAATCAAGAACCTTAATTCCAGTAAAGCAACTGGCTCTGACGGCATCCCAATTTTAGTGTTAAGACAGTTTCAACCAGAACTTGCTCCCATACTTACAAAACTCTTTAAGCGTTGCCTTGAGGAGAAGTGCTTTCCAACAGCCTGAGAAACATCATTAGTGTGCACTGTATTTAAGAATTCGGGTTATAAGTGATCTTTCTCTCAGTACAGACCAATAAGTCTCCTGTGTGTCATGAGTAAGTTACTGGAATACATATTAAATAGAGAAGTAGTCAACCACCTCAGCAGAAATAACCTTCTCATTGACATACAATATGGTTTCCGTTCTGCAAGATCTACCGCAGATGTGCTAACGGTTATATCTCATAGGATTAGTGAATATCTTGACAAAGGTTTCCTTTCTAGGGCAATTTCTCTTGCCAAGGTATTTCATATAGGTCTGCCTCACAAGATTTCCAACTACGATATAACTGGAAATGTTTCTCCTATCATTAAATCATTTCTCTCTGATAGGCTCATAAGAGTGTAGGTCGTGGACAAAGATCAGAGGTCCACAGTATTAATGGTGGAGTCGCTTAGGGGTCCATCCTATTCCGAACTCTCTTCCTGATCTACATCAATAATCTTCCCAAACACACAGTTTAATCATTCGTTGACATCTATGCTGATTACACGTTAATAAACGGCAACACATCCAAGGCTGTAAATGATGAAGTTCTCTGATTTTCTCTCCTCTGATCTCGAGCACGTGTTTTTTGGGTTTTTTTTTTACATGGGGGTCACCATTAATCAAGCCTTGAGGCCACTCAGGCATAAGGGTTATTGCGTGTACAGTAATCAATGAGATAGTATTATAGTAATCATTAGTATTGGAGATTTGATATAGTGTCTTACTTAAGGGGGTGGTTTGTCAGGAATTTGTTTATGTTGGATTTGAAGACATCCAAGTTGTAGTCAGGTGAGAAACAGGCGAACAAAAGGGAGTTCCACAATCCTGCACTACTGAGAAATAAGCTCTGCTCATGGAATCTACGTTTGGATTTAGGCACATCTAAAGAGTGGGGAAAATTATTGAAACTAGTTTCAGACAGACGGCTATTTCTCGTGAAATATTGGCGAGGTGGGGGCGAGAGATTGGAGCTCAGACGAGCACTTGCAACGGAAATAACGATAAAACAAAGACAGGCTTGCAACGTCGCTTCTGTGTGAGAGAGGCTGCAGGGAAGAGAAAAGGGCACCCCCACCCAACCACGAAGTCTATTGTGTACACTGTCAAGGCTGGTAGGCTGTTTTTAGCAGCTCCTGCCCAGATGGGGCAGCAGTAGTCCATCCTTAGACGTTCTTGGCTTTTATACAGATAGAGAATTGCATCAGTAGTAAGATATCTTCTCGAGCGGTAGAAGGATACCACCATTTTCCCAGCGTCCCTGGCCACAGAATTGAGGTACGTGTTCTATTTCAGATTAGGAGTGAAGGTCAAACCCAGAAGCTTGTCAAAACATGGAACCTCCCCAAGACGAGAGCCATCAATTACAATTGATGCCAGATGGGGGTCAGGGTGTTGAGGATGTAAAGATAGGAGCTTGGTTTTGGATGCATTAAAAGGGACCAGCCATCTCTTCCCCCATTCTACCACGCGCTCAACATCAGAGGAGTGAGAATCAGAGAGAACTTTTTCATTTACGGTATTTGGCGTGTTGCCATAGAAGGTCGTGTCATCAGCATACATGTCAACGAATTGTTTAAGTATGCGTTTTGGGAGACCATTGATGTAGATAAGGAATAGAGTTTGGCCAGGATGAACCCCTGGGAGGCTCCAACATTAATACTGCAGGCCTCTGATTTTTGTCCACGGTTACCGATTATCATTTTTTCAAGCATCTGGACAAGTTTTTTCGTGAGGAATGTTTCAAAAACGTTAGCGATATGAAACATGCTTCAACGATATCATTTCAACTAGATTGAAGGAATTTACTTTACTGAAACAAATAGACTAAGTTCGCGTTGGCGTTTTTCATGACGGTGCTTATTTTTATTTTAATTTTTGTTTGAGTCGAAATATGTTTATCTGAATTTCAAGCAAAATCCGCACGAAATGTGATAAAACGACTAGACGTGGTGTACAACACACGAGCAAGACATGCGTATATAAACAAACTCTGTATTTGATTATTCTTTCTTGAATGCATCATGTTTCAATTTGTGAAAATGCATTATATCTGTGTACACAATGCAATATAGCAATCCGTGAAATCCTATTAATGATCAGAAAATGATGACATGCATAGTTGTCTCATTATTTTTGTTCCGATTCATAAAATCCTGAAAAATATCTCCAGTCAACATAATCGTATTATTACATTGCAGTTATTCTGATAAAATAAAATTCAACTTATAATTAAAAAAACATATATTCCTGAACAAAGTTTACCGCGCTTTAATTAATATAGAATAATATAGAATAAGTATAAATTGATCTGCTTATGTGAAATAAAGCGATATTAATATGTATCGTTGAAAGGTTTTATGAAAATATACAGTTTTATGTCATTTACCATGAGGAGTTAAATAACAACTCGTAGGTAATTTATATAATGTAATTATCTTTAGGAAAATAAAAAAAAATATTTTATACAATAGAGATAATAATGATTTTTTATTCAATAAGTGCAACATGGCTCTCAACTAATCTGGAGATGCTATTATTTTTTGTAATTTATTTTACCGAACTTTCTTTTGCAATTATGCATTTAATGTAAAAAAAAAATAAACGTAAAAAAACTATTATGTTCTTTTAACGTCTGGATTAACTTTTTATAATTTTCTGTAACAAAAATGACGAGAAAGAAAGGAAAAGAAGTACATTTACAAAGAAGCAAATGTGTCTTTACAGTGCTTGGGTAAATTTGATATTGATGCTTAAATAATCAATATATCTATACATAAAATAATATATACATTGATATATATATATATATATATATATATATATAGTCATCCACATACAGTACTGTTTCGCTGTTTCACAGCTCATCAGTGCGGCTAGACAGGCAACTACCTCAAGCCAGGATTGAAACCTGACCGTTTACACGGCAGTCAAGGCTTCTAACCATTATATATATATATATATGATTGTTGAGCTGGATTAAATCCGACGATATGAAATAAAATGGAGGTGGAAGGACCTGGATACTGAACGTTTCGCCCGATTTATGCGGGCTTCTTCAAGAGGGATGGTCATTGACGAGAGAGTCGGAGGATTGGGGCTATATATAATGATGGGGGAGAGCAGCGTGTTTTCCTTATGTAAATTAGATGTCATATATACATGTATATACATTTTATGAGAGAAGAACTAATTAGAGTAAACTAGTGTATTGGATTACGTCTAAAAGATAAAATGTCGTAGAGATTAAAAATTGTGTTTGGAAATATAGCGGTGATAGATTAAATAAATAAAATGACACGAGATTACGAAAGAATCTTTTTTTTTTTAAATTAGAAATAATTGAATTGGGATAAAATAGCGCAGTAACTTAAAAGATGGTATCTAAAAATAAGAATAGGAGGTGATAAAATGGAGTCTAAAAATAGATAATGATAAAATACAGTAAATAAGTAAAATAAAAATAAAATTAAGTGAGATTACGATTTTTTTTCGCGTTTAACCGGTGTCTAAGTTGTTTTCTTTGATAATTATTTTCGACAGAAAGGGAGCAACTTGGAAAAAGCCTTTTCTTTGCTTAATTATATTGCTGGAATGGGAGATTATAGCTGACTCAATTAAACGTCGTGTGGATATGTATATATGTGTTTAAGGAAAGTTGCTTTGTTAAAATCAAAATGGTGGTCGTTTTCCATGATGTGCCAAAATATGGCGTTGAGTGTATTGTTGTTTTTTACATGACTTTTGTGTTCATATATTCTTTTATTTAAATTACGTTGAGTTTCTCCTACGTATATTTTTCCACAATCAAGGCAGGGTATGGAATATATTCCGGCTTTGGTGCTAATGTTGGTGTTGGTTATAATTTTACGTGTTAGATCCCTAATTGTTAAAGAGTTTAGTTTTGTTATTTGAATGCCTGTCTTATTTAGGTTCTTATATATTGTGTCGTTGTTTTTATTAGTTGGTAATGTTAATTGTCTGTTGTGTATCTGGCTATTTAAGGAATGGTCTCGGTTTCGGTTATGGTAAATTTTTAGTGCTTTTCTTTTTGTATTTGCCAAAAAATGTTGAGGGTATTGCTAGTTCATGAATGTACGTTCGATATACTCAAATTCTTCCACGATGTATTCTTCACTACATATTCTCAGGGCCCTAAGAAAAAATCCTATTAGAATACCTCTTTTTACTTTATCATCGTGATGAGAGTAAAAGTGTATGTAATCATTTTTATTCGTGACTTTCCGATGGACTTTAAAACTTAGATGATCATTGTTATTTATGATGTTGATGTCCAGAAAAGGTATGGAGTTGTTATTTTCTCTTTCATACGTATAATTAATAGTGGGTTCAATCTTGTTTAATTTATCAGTGATATTCTCTATTTTGGAAGATATAGGGAGAAAAATTAAAATATCATCAATATATCTATAGTAGGCGGTACCCTTGGGCAATTTATATTTCATGGGTCCGGTTTCGATGAATTCTAAAAATAGACATGCCAAAACCCCACTTAGAGGGTTACCCATGGGCAGTCCAAATTTTTGTTTGTAGCAGAGTCCATCGAATGTGAAATATGTCATGTCAAAAAAAAAAAAAGATTCTTTCGTAATCTCGTGTCATTTTATTTATTTAATCTATCACCGCTATATTTCCAAACACAATTTTTAATCTCTACGACATTTTATCTTTCAGACGTAATCCAATACACTAGTTTACTCTAATTAGTTCTTCTCTCAAAAAATATATATACATGTATATATGACATCTAATTTACATAAGGAAAACACGCTGCTCTCCCCCATCATTATATATAGCCCCAATCCTCCGACTCTCTCGTCAATGACCATCCCTCTTGAAGAAGCCCGCATAAATCGGGCGAAACGTTGAGTATCCAGGTCCTTCCACCTCCATTTTATTTCATATATATATATATATATATATATATATATATATATATATATAATAGCAGGAGAATTAAATGAAGTCAGAAAACTATATACTGGTGGATATAGAATTATTCATTTATTAAATAATGGAATACAAGCCACATTTGGGAGATAGAAGGTACTATTTACGTCAGACATTTCGAAGCCTAATGCTCCTCATCAGAAAAGTAGAGATGGTGAAGATGCGGCTTCTAGCGTAGGGTCAATTAGGAGCGAAAAGGACTAAGTGGAATTATAGAATGTTGTGGAAAGCTTCATTGGATTCTGAATACACAAGAAGCTTGTTATATATAGTATGATATATAAACATATATATGGGCTTAAACCTAGTGTTGAGTTTAGTTTTAAATTTAAGGGTTATATGTTTTAGGGTTGAATTATGGGTATATTTAGGTTGCGTGGTAATCTTATATTAACTGTTTGGTGTGGCGTCTATTATCTATGGAGTGGTACTTTTGACAGGTGCAATCTATACCGCAAATAGCACCTATAAAACCAGCTATATTTTTGTGTGGGGGGTAGTTTCAAGGCTATAATATTTATTAGGTACTATGCGGCAATAATTTCTACTGTTATGATACAGGGAATGTGGCTATAAGGGGGCGGTGAAGGATAAGAGGTCAATGCTTATCGGTGCGTTTAACTTGGTGAAATCGGTTTAAGGATACATATAGTTGGTGTGGTGGAAGAGTAAGGGGAAATTTACTACTTATAAAAGTGGTAATAATACCAATACTAGAAGGGTAATAATAATAATTATAATAATAATAATAAGAAGAAGAAGAATAAGGAGAAGAAGAAGAAGAAGAAGAAGAAGAAGAATGATACTTATATTAATAGTAATGATACTAATAACATTATTACCAACAACTGTGATAAAAGTAATACCAATAGTAATGGTAATAAGAATGAAGATGGGGATAATAGTAACGGTTATGATAGCAATGAGGGCGATAATATAATAATAATAATAATAATAATAATAATAATAATAATAATAATAATAATAATAACAATAAATAATATTAATAATCATAGTGAAAAATACTACTGTCACTACCACTACCACCGCTACTACTACTAGTAGTACTACTACTACTACTACTACTACTACTACTAATAATAATAATAATAATAATAATAATAGGAATAACATTGTTAACAAAAACTACCAGGGGATGAGTAAAAACAAGGGATATAGGCAAATGGGGGGGTTCAAAATAACATAAAATAGGGATAAGGGGTGAAGAATAGGTGATCCCGTGAAAAGAAAATACATTTATATATCCATATACACACACACACACACACACACACACATATACACACACACAAAAGAAAAATAAAAAAATTAAATAAATTAAAGGTACTTGAGCGTGTTTGTAGCTTGGCATTATCCGGATAAGTCTCTTCTTGTGGAATTCCTTTTACACATTAAGCTATATATATATATATGTATATATATATATATATATATATATATATATATATATATATATATATATATATATATATATATATATATATATATGATTTTAAGACAGAGAATACGTTAGAAATATGTAACACACACATACATATATATATATATATATATAATATATATATATATAATATATATATATATATATATATATATATATATATATATATATATAGTATCTTCATACACAAACATATATACTGCTTCCACATCTGGGAAGGAGCTGCTAAATGTAGCCTATCCTGCCTTGACAGAGTGTAAAAAAGACTTCGTGGCTTAGTGGGGGATGCCCCTTTCTCTTCCCTGCATCCTCTCTACCACAGAAGAGACATTGTGCACCTGTTTTTATTTTTTTGTTATTTCCAAGTGCTCGTATGAGCTCCAATCTCTGGTCGCCCTTCGCCAACCTTTCACGAAAAACACCCGTCTAACGGAAACAACTGTCATTAGTTTTCCCGACTTTTTATATGTTCCTAAATCCAAACGTATGTCTGTTTCCCACCTTACTACAGCTTGGATGTCTTCCAGTCCAACATAAACAAATTCCTTACAAATCACTTTCTTAAGTAAGACATCATATCTAATATGCAATAGTAATGATTACTACGATACTATCTCAATGATTACTGTACACGCAATAACCCTTTTTCCGAGTGGCTTCCTGGCCTTGGTAAGTGTTGCCCTCCATTTAAAAAAGTAAGTAATATAATAACAACAACAATAATAATAATGTTGATAAATAAATAAAACTACAATAATGATAATAATAACGAAAATAATAATGATAATATTAAACACACCAATAATAATAATAATAATAATAATAATAATAACACCAACAACAACTTCCTTGTCTGATCGGTTGTTAATATAATATCCTAAAATGTCATGAATACCTAATACCTTTTTTCCTGTTCAAATGGGGTAATATTTCCTTATTGTTTCAATTCGGACTAATTTTTAGCGTTTAATTCAGACCGACTGCTGTTACAAATTCTGTTCTAGATTGTATACAAGCGGTTGCACATCATATTTCGATGGAATTTTATATACTATAAAAGAATGCCTTTCATTATTTATGCATGCAAGCTTTTATCTTATAAACTCACTCTGTAACTACTACTGCCAAAATTATGTAAAACTGGGATCGTGCTATATTGCATCTTTATGTAATTTTAATCCCGGAAGCACAGAAAGTGATATGCGCACATTTCTTTTTATTATCTACTTTTTTAAATTGATCGATACGTGGTTACGATGAAACTTGAAACCTATAACACTTTTACAAATGTATCTGTAAACAAATTTACCAACATAATCCTGTTCAGTATTAAATAAACGGAAACAGCTGACACAATACGAATGGACATATAAACTAAAATACCAAGAATAAGAATAAAAATCTATTCAGACTTTTAAGATATATGTTAGAATAAGCCTGTCGATAAGCGCAATTAGTAGATAAGTTTACACACCTTTGACATTAAATATTTTATTTCGATTGTTCTTATAACCATCACACATCAAGTCGAACCACTTTGTAATTAATAAGATTAATATATTGTTTGTAAAGTGTTGGCAAGACAACGAATATTTAAAAGCACACTCCTTGCTGAGCATATTTTGTTTAATTATTCTACGCTCGCCTCTCATGTAAGCGGGCGAGTCTACTTCTATGGGGGTGTAGCGCCAAGATCACTCCTCTAATGTAACTGGGCACTTTGGGTTCGACCCCACATCCACACACCCTCCCTTTTCCGGGGTGAAAATAAACTCGCGTTATGGTCCAATGTTTTCACGCTCTGGGGTAGTCCCGGGACGTGTCCTATGTTTGAGGGGATGGGTTTCTGGGTGGTCACGTCACCCTTCTTCGCCGACGCACCGATTGGTCTTCCTCAACCTCCATCATCTCAGTCATCTTGTGTCATAGACCTCCATATGTTCTGGGAGAGAGTCGTGTGTTTCGTGCTATTGTTGATACGTATCTCTGGTGGGCCATCCTGGCGATATTTTCGGCCGTGTTCGGTGGTCCTCAGGTATCGAGTTACATGGGGTATCTACGATGGGTTTATCCTTCGGAGGAGTATGCAATTGCTACGGGTTACCCGGTACTCCCATCAATGAGTACATTATAGTACTGGTTACCCTTTGTTTCCCCCACCGTTGCTGTCTTTGCTCACCGGCTCGGTTGTGTACCAACTTGATTTTCTCAGTTTCGATTCACCTTTCCTTTTTATTTGTCTATCTTTGCAAATAATTCGGTTACGATACTTTTGTGTCTTTAGGTGGTAAGAGTTCTGGATTGTGCTCCGACCACTCCCGCTGTAGATTAATTACTAGACACGTGCTTCGGTTTTCGGCCGAACCTTTTTTAAATGTCTGAATTTTTCTTGCAGTGTCAAGTGTCGCAGCCTCAAACAGCACCTTGGTTTGATGCTCCCGATTAGCCAGACCTGTCACCATTTGTCCTGTTACCATATCGTTGGAGTAGCTGAATTTTGATACGAATCCTATTCCGTTGGGGCACGTCACTGAAAAATCGTAGAATGTTTCCTCTGATCGAAGTCGTGCCACAAAATCGATCATCGATTCCCCATCCTTCAGTTTTATGGAGTAGAATTCTTGCCGGCACACCTCTTTGTGAACACTTCTGACGGCCACGAACTTTATGTATCGTAACAGCTGTTCCCCTGTGACGGAGTTCAGTATTTCTGCTCCTACCATGTCGAGCAAGAACCTGTTTACTTCTTCGGCACAGGCTGTTCTCAGTTCGTTTATTTACACTATTGTCTCCGCCAGTCTACACATCTCCTTGCATCTATTCCAGGAGCCAATGAATATCGCCCTGTCACCATCACTTGAGTTAGATTGTAGTGTAGATCTACCGTGCCTCCTTGTATGACTTACTCGGCTGTCTCCCTCTCTTCGCAGGGAGATGTTCTCTTGCTGTAGCCCAAGGATGCGTTGCAGTAATGTTTGTTGGATTTGTTCGTCCGTTTTCCAACGTTTTGTTTGAAAGCACACTCGTTGCCGTACAGATCTTTTTAAGTAGCTCGTATTCGCCTCTCATGTAAGCGGGCATGTCTATTTGTATGGGGATGTGGCACCTAGACCATTTCGGTGTTGCAACTGGGCGTGTTGGGTTCGATTCCTCCTCTACATTGTCATGTATATGGTTAAAGAAAAGATTAGGGGATTAAAATAAACTATTAAAGTAAATAGGTACTTACACTATCGACATTATCAATTATTGTTATGCACAATCTATAGGGCTCGAATACGACTACCTTGTATCCTACAAACAATGATAACATGTGACGTAGGAGAAATTTATGTTGAAATGAGTTTTTATGTTATTCCAAACAAAAAGTGTGTAATAATTGTCAATCTTACAGGGATTTAAGTTAGTTATATAATATGTCTACTGTATTCTATAAATTCAGTAAGCCACATAAAATTCAATGTTAAAATCGTGGTAAAAAGGTTTTAATTACTCCAGTTTTCTAAAAGTCCTGATATCAAAATAATATATAACCGTACAAAAATAATATGAGTCAATTCATGTAATTATGTCATTATTCACCCAATCGTAATCATCTATTACTGTAAAATTGATCAACCGCTTTCCGTATTAGGATAAAGGAATTAATTATTATTTGCAATTATACAGAAATGATACGTATATTGTCATGTATTCCAGTAGGAAAAAATATATATATAACTATATATCTCAGTCTCTAAATTGGCTTAGTCTATTCAGAGCATAAATAAAATATGGTTTGGCATTATACAAAAATAGGAGAAAAGAAACGGCCACTACAAAACTAAATAATATTTTCTTTGAATACATATCGCAGGTTCAACAAATCATATGGTTATCATTCGTGCTCCCTGGATGACCCTGCAATAAGTTCCTGGTTTGTAAGCGATTCGGGAATAAATGAATACGGAAAGGTCGGACAAAGGTCAGATGATATATACTTATTTTCTGAGTTGCGAGAGAGTGTCAGCCAATATTGCTGTTTCCAATCAGAACTGCGGAGAGCGCAGATTTTATGTGAAGACAAACGCATATATTTTACAACAAAATAATCATCAAAAGAAATACTCATTCCTCTATTCTCGCCAGTTCTATATAAACCTCAGACTATGTTTGAAATAAACTCGCTTATTTCAAATGTATATTGTCTTATGCGTTCATAAAATATGATAAAAGATATTTAGTGTTTGTTCTTTAATCCCTGACGTTATAATGGCACACAACTGCACAAAAATTTCATAACATAAAACACACGAAATATATATATATATATATATATATATATATATATATATATACATACATATATATATATATATATATATATATATATATATATATATATATATATATTGATAAAGAAATCATTATTCGGGTAGAAGTATCGTAGGATTTGCAAACACGAGATGCCACATACAAATTCAATTCATCCTAGGGTAATCATTTGTATCTTTCGAACACTATCTTATATGTATTCAGTCGTGATTTTGAAACAGTATATTGTATCCTGCGCGCAACCTCATCATAATCGTAACATCATTAAAACCACTGACCCCTCTTCTCTGTATATATATATATATATATATATATATATATATATATATATACATATGTGTATATATATGTATATATATGTGTATATATATGTATATATATATATATATATGTATATTAAGTCGTAATAGTGCTAGCAGATGTAACCGGGACGAATTCTACATGTTCGACAAGTTTTCTGATTACACTGACCGTAAATGGCTCACACATGAATAGACCAGAATGTTTCCAATTTCCTATACCTAAATAATAACGGCATTCTCGTACAAAATCCCTCGACTTTGCTTGGCTTACATCCAGGAATTCTCATATTCCAAACTACATTTGTTCCTTATATAAACGACCGGTTAATAAGATGAAAATATGACGTCACTAAAATGCATATAATTTCGCCCAACGTCAGGGTCATTTTATGTATAGGCAATTAGAATCGTGTGAGTGTGTGTGCGTGCATGTCTATGATGAAAATCTTAAATACTTTAATAATGGATTCATAACTGTCGGACTACTGCTCGCTATTATTTTACTGTTTTTCTCTCCCTCTCGCTCTCCCTCTCTATCTTTCTTACATACACTGCGCCTATTTCCCTTCATTAATAGTTCTGATTACAATCCTTACATGCATGTGTTCCTGTGAATATGTTATGTTGAGCAAGAGTCTGACAAAGCGATAGCATTTCTTCTTATACTTTTTCGTCTTTAACTTCGTAAGCTAGTATGTTTAATTATCAATTCATTTTTTTTGTTTTGTGTTTTTGTTACTTTGTTAACAATTTTAATTGGTCGGTTTTTATTTTAATAATCTAATTTTATTCGTTAGATACGTTTTTTTACACCAACTATATTTTACACCAACTATATTTTTTAATTATATGCAATATATCCAACCGTAGCATTCACATTTAATAATTTGTAACACATGTAAAAGAAAGGAGACTTCGAATTAATTTTTAATGAACAAATAAAACCATTAGAACTAGATTTAATCTAAAACTCTATCTGTAAAATATCAAGGGTCGTCTTTTGTATGAGTTCCATTAACATATACTAATACAAATTATTAACAAAGCCTTCCTCCAAAATAATCACAGTGTTCTAGAATGATCCCTCGGCATACAATTGATTGCAATATTAAATAAAACCAAGGTAAAATTTCAATATTAATTTTGGGAATAAAACTACACACCAAAACTAAATGACCGACTTTTATAAATTATGGAACACATCTAAGTATAATCTTTAATTACTTTTCCTTAATATCATGAGAAAGAAGTATAAGCCCTTCTGAAAAGATAGAATAGTATTGAAAATATTATCCAATTGCTTCATTTTAAAATAAAATATTCTTAGTTAATTTTATGGGCATCTGGCAACTGTGCGTAGCTCTATTAGTATATAAGGAATGGTAAAAATATCAATACACACAGGTTCCCAAAGGTAGTAGTTGATGGGTAGAAATCAGAAGCTCACGATATTAATGCTGGAGTCTCTCAGCAGCCCATCCTGAGCCCAACTCGCTTCCTGATCTACATTAATGATCTTCCAAGCTACATCCTTAGAACATTCTTAGACATGTATGCTAACACTACCATCTATGGGAGTACATTAATACATCATTGTTTCTTATATATATATATATATATATATATATATATATATATATATATATACATATATATTCATATTTATATTTATTGTATCTATATTATTTACTTTTAGCTTGTAGCACTATCAGTAAGCTCTCGAACTTTTTATATATAAAAATATTAGTATAAAACAAAAGCTACTAAGAGAAGCGCATCTAATAAATATAAGAAGATCGATTATAATTTATAAATAATAAATACATTTTATAAGTCCAAATTATGCATAAATATTAAATGTGTTGCACCTCAGAAACACCTGGTCTCCATAATGTGTGTTTCAATTTTCTCATTTTGGAACTGCAAAATACGTATATACCTCTCTATCTCTTACTCTTTTTCTCTTTTATTCTATATGTATGTGCGTGTGTGTACATGCATATAAATATATATATATATATATATATACATACATATATATATATATATATATATATATGAGCATACACGGCATTATAAAGTTTACACCCGTGTTCTCGTAAGATCATCGGAGTTAATTAACGTGTATCCTCCTAAATGGCAAATGGAGTACCATGTAGTAGCTCTGCCTTTATCTCGGTATTTGTTTCAAGTCGCCTTGGACATACATTTACTTTTCACTGGTACTTTACAATGTAACTTCTGGAGCGGCGTGGTGTTATAGAGAGAGGAGAGGTGCGAATGAACTCGAAATCCGGGCCATCAAAAATGGAACCTGGAATTGGATGACCTGGTCCTATGACGCAAGTAAGTTTATGGGTCAGGCGATTGAATGGAGGAAAGTTAGAATGAACTTAAACCCTGACCGAAAAAAAAGGAAACCCAGGAATAAGATGACGTAAATTTGTGAACGGATTACGGGGTCGAATATTCATAAAAATCAAATGATAAACAAAAGAAGGAGTCAGTCAGAGAGTGACAGCAGAGAGGGGAGGATAGACGACGCTGAACTGCTTGTCACGGTCGCAACCACTCTCTCTCCACCCACACTCTCTCCACCTACACTATCTCCACCACCACCTCCACCACCGTATTATGTGTATATGAATGTTTATTAAATACACCAAGTTGTTTTATAACAAAGCGTCTCGTTATTCATAGATAAATTAACAGCGGTCATTCCATTCACTAGACGACTTACAACTAACATATATGCATAAATGTCAAACGAACTATCTCTCTATCTATCGAGATATTCTAACATCTCGGACAGTTAAAATGCAGGCTAACTGCTAATAAAATATACGTCACCGCCATACCACCCAGTATATAACATATATCCGATGTGGTGCCCTGATCAATTTTTATTCTACAAGAATAAAAAAAAGAAACAAAAAGAGGAATCACAAAAACGAACAATACCACTAAAGCACAACGATAAAAAGGTTCCTTAAAAAAAAAACTTATTACGACGGACAGATTATTGTAACAAAACTCCCAAAATCAAGACATCAAGACTGTCAAATTAAAAAAAAAATAAAGGGGGGGAAGAAGAAAAAAACATGAACAAAATACAAACGAGGTTAGTCGAATTGGATTCTTTCTTTGCTTGTTTCTGCTCTACAGTTTTATTTTACTTGTAAATATTAACTTTGTGATATTTATAATATATTTTAAGTTTACCATTTTGATTACCTTGGTAAACTTATTGTAATTTATATATATATATATATATATATATATATATATATATATATATATATGTATATATATGTATATATATATGTATATATATATATATATATATATATATATATATATATATATATATATATATATATATATATATACATTTAAAAACACACCCACATTTCAATCTTTCGGTAAAGAGAAAGAAAAAGAAAAGAAAGAAATTCGGGATTGTTTGACAACATTAATCGAACAGAAAAAAACACATTTATTTTTTGTCTTTTAAATTGTTCTTTTGTTCTCATCTGATGTTGTTTTTGTTTGTTGTTTTGGTTAAGTTGAAAAAAAAAGATTGCACATTAAATCTTTTCAAATTTCGTACAGGGCTTAACCATGGAACTTAGGAACGTGGTGGGGGCCATCTCAAAAACTTTACGGGGTGAGTCCCTTCTAAAGAATATAAGAACTTTAGAAAATAGAAGAGATGGTGGATATATGGTGTGGTTGCAAGAGTTAGAAAAATATTTTAGAATAGTCGTTGCTGGGGACGAAGAAAAATACCAGACAGCACTAGTGACTACTAGGGGCCAAGTTGGACTCTTCATTAACGGATTAATGGCAAATAATGAAAGGTTAACTTGGCTAGAATTGAAACGTGCCGTAGGAGATTATTATGGAATAGTCGCAAATCCTAACAAGAACCTTATAGAATTAGCTAATATAAAACAAGGTAGAGACGAAAGTATTCAATACTATATGCAGAGAATAGTGAGACTAGCAGAAGGAACATATAGTGCTATGGATGCAAGTAATGAATTAGTTAAAAAAAAACAAGTTCTAGGATGTTTATAGAAGGGCTCAGAGATAAGGATGTTAAAATGCCCGTAATGAGGGATGAACCATGCAGCTTATGAAAAAGCTTTAGCAGAGGAAAGATGGAAAATTCGGCTCAACGCAAACCGTGAATGCGATTATGAACCCATGGAGGTTTGTCATGCGAGACGACAGGTTAAAGTCGAAGCCGTAGGTCCAGAAAATCCCCAAAACAAGATAGGTGGAAAAGATTAGAGAATAGGGGGCCTGTATATAAGACTAGAGAAAAGGGGGAAAAACTAGACAGGGCATAAGGTGTTTCAATTGTGGTAAGGTGGGCCACATATGCAGAGATTGCAGACACCGTAGGCAGGGAAACGGAGGCGAACCGTTCGTACAAGGCCGGACGGACAGAGCGAAGGCATACCGACGCATGTAATCGGTAACATAGGAACTGCACATTACGTTTCTATTAGAATAGATAGAAATAGACTCAGGGCTTTAGTAGATACAGACGCAGAGGGTTCTGTCATAAAAAAGTAGCGTTTTTAAAACACTTATACAGAGACCTGAGCTACATGGTAAATCAATGAATTCAAGGAGAGCTAATGGGTCCCCATTAATTGTAGAAGGCATCGCCCGATTTAGGATAAGGATAGGAAGTAAATTCATCCACCATGATTTCGTTGTGGCGAAAAGCCCCAATAGAAATATAATACTAGGTTGGGACTGGCTTAGGAAAAATGGGGCGAGGATGTACTTTGACTGAGGGGCGATAAAAATAGGAAATGGATATATAGCGTTAGAAGAAGATGCTTATATCTAAGTCATAGTAAGACTGGGGTAAATAACATTAACACCCCAGCACTTGCATACGTGCACAGCTCGTGCGGATATTAAAAACGGTCAAGACCTAGAGTATGAGGTGGCGCAAATAAATAGAGGATTTCTTAGTGATCTTAGTGGTCTTTCAGTAATAAATACCGTAGTAAAATTCATAGGATCCAAAAATTTTCCGCTTTTAATAATGAACAACACCAACCAGACGGTTACCTTTAAAGAGGGTGTAAGATACCTAGGTAAAGAGGGCTGGTAAAATAATGGAGATTACCATGCCAAAGACACATAGTGATAAGATCTCTGAAGAAAACTTGAAAGGGATAAAAGTGCCCGAAAACTTAATGTTAGAGCTCAATAAGGTGCTTAAGAGAAATAAGAACTTGTTCGTTACGGGAGATAAGATCTTGGGCAGTACCGATACGGCTGAGATGCGTATTGATACTGGAACGCATGAGCCCATACGGAAATGCCAGTACCGGACACCGCTTAAGCAAAGAAAAAAGTAGAGTCTGCAATAGGGACATGATGCAAGCTGGAGTAATCGAAAGATCAAACAGCCCGTGGAGTTTTTCGATAGTTTTAGTAGAGAAGAAAGACGGAACTAAAAGGTTCTGTGTAGATTTTAGGGCACTAAATAAAATAACAAAGAAGTATGCTTGAGCGTTTCCAGTTATTGATGATAGTTTAGCCTCGATTGGGTCGGCAAAGTACTTGTCAAAGTTAAAATTGAAGTCAGGGTACTGGCAGGTTAAAATGAATGAGAACGATAAGGAAAAAACTGCATTCACCTGCCACAAGGGGGTGTTCCATTTTAATGTAGTGCCATTCCGACTTGCGAACGCCCCCGGGGTCTTCAAGGAATCGATGTCCGTAGTATTACAAGGACAGGAAGAATTCGCTGTACCGTATTTGGATGACATTTTAATATTCTCCAATACAAAGGAAGACCATATAAAACATATAGATAAGGTGTTAGGTAGTTTGCGCAAGCATAATCTTAGGTTAAAAGCAACAAAGTGTGAGTTTTTAATAAAGAAATACAGTATCTGGGGTTCAAAGTTAGTGAGAGGGGTATACAGCCAGACATGGATAAAGTCAAGTCTATAAAAATGATTTCGACTCCAACCACTGTAAAGCAAGTAAGAGCTTTCATTGGTATGACATCGTACTATCGGCGATTTATAAAAAGAAAAGTTCCGATATCGCCGAGCCGTTAATCCAATTAACGAGAAAGCATGCACGATTTTATTGGGATGATGCATGTCAGTCAGCCTTTGATAGCCTAAAAATTAAGCGTGCAAATATGGTAACACCGGCTTATCCTGATCTGGATAAGGACTACCGACTGTATACGGATGCCTCTGCTCATTCGATTGGGGCATGTTTATCACAAATGGTCTATGATCCAAAGGAGGGTAAAGAGGTAGAAAAACCTATTTACTTCTTATCCCATAAGTTGAGTGATACTCAAACCAGAAGGTCAACGATAGAAAAAGAGGAATATGCGATACAGTATGTTCCGAATAAATTAAATCACTATTTGCATAGTGCTACGTTCACCATCTATACAGACCATAGAGCATTGGAGTATTTATTAAACTCACCAATTCAAAATAGGAAAATACAGACGTGGGATTTAAGTATGGCTGGCTATGATTGCACCATACGGTACCTGAAGGGGAAAGACAACATATGTGAGGATCTTTTATCACACGAGCCAGGACAATGATCCCCCTGTAGAAATAGACGGTAGGAATCATACGGTGAGTGCAATAAACTCAAATCATTTTGAGCCAAAAGATTTTGCATCGCATAAGGATGCTGAAGATTTATCGGTAACACACGAGCGTTCTACATTATCGGGTTTAGATGTAAGTAAGGAACAGGAAGCGGATAGGGAGATTGTAGATTTAAAGATGCGAATGAAAAACGGTAAAGCGTCCAAGATGGAACAAAAAAGTACATAATAATTGACGATGTAGTATATTACTTGTGGCAACCCGACGACGAACCGATAATTAGGTTACCGGCGCATCTAAGAGAAAGCGTGTTAGTTCAATAACATGATGATAATGGTCACATGGGGGTGGAAAAAACGTTTCACGCTATTAAGGAAAAATATTTCTGGCCTGGTTTATTTAGACAAATAAACGAATACATAGGTAAATGTATTCCGTGCCAAACCAGAAATTTGAGGCAACAGCAACCTCAAACGCAGGAGAGCCATTTGCCTCCCTTTCTTTTCGCTAAACTAGCGTTAGATGTTTCCGGGCCTTACCCAAAAACTCGATCAGGCAACCAATACATAGTGACTTTTATAGATATGTACAGCGGTTGGCCAGAGGCTTTTGCGGTTCCGAATAAGAAAACAGAATCAGTGGTGCATCTATTGATTGATTAGATTTTTCCCAGCTTCGGGGCACCACTGCAGCTTTGAACGGATAATGAACCTGAGAACATAAATAAAATAATGAAAAAGGCATTAGAGGACCTCAACGTGCATCATGTGACCACATCGTTGAATCACCCCCATACGTTAGCGGCTGTCAGGTTCCATGTAAGCGAAACGACGAAATTTTCACCCTATTATTTACTCTACAATAAAGATGTTGTTCTGCCGTTGGACAATATTCTAAGACCCCGTAGAGTATACTATGGTGATGAAAATCATGAAATCGCTCTACAGGAAATGCATCGAACCTTCACTTTAGTAAGGAGTAATTTAAAGAATGCAAGGAAAAAATGATAGATAGATCTAAGAAGAAAAAAAGCCGTAGAATTTAAGGTTGGTGATTTGGTGTATTATAAAACCACCAAAAGCGAGGAAAACTAGATGTGCGATGGAACCCGTACTACGTAGTGATAGAAAAGACTGGGCCGGTTTCATATAGAATTAAGGAGCAATTAACGAGCTCTGTAACGAAGGCGCAGCAGATCATCTCAGAGCAGCGTCTATCGAGGAGTCGGGGAGTCCCACTACAGAGAGGCCGTTAAGAAAAACTGCATTGTCTGTTCCAAATCAATCTAGTGATTCAGACAGCGAATCAGCCACAGTGTATGCAGAGGAGTCGTCATCAACGGGAGGGGTCGGATGAGGAATCTGACGTACCGTTGATGGAAAGAAAGATCGTGACATGGAGCATGACGGCGGGACGTGAAACCAATATAGATGAAATAAGCTGCACGTATCCGTCGTATGCAGCGCACGAGAGTAGAAATGGGGGTCAATCTCTCGTAAATAGAGTTAGTTCGAGGTTTGGTAGCGGAGAGGAATAACAGGAGAGAGGGAGTTGTTTAGGATGGGTTAGAAAAATACTCTGTTTGTAAATAAAACTGTGAATACCATCCTATTCAATAAAAGAAAAAAAAGAGCCCTTATCTCCATGTTTAAAGCAACTGATGTCTTAGGGAAAGATACAGATGCTTCTCATTTCAAAAAGAAATTGGAATGTAAAGTTAAAACTTAAATACTTTGAGATGAAACAAGCATAGTCTACCGGACGTCGGCTGCCTCAATGTCAATTTTTAAATTGGGGTGAAAATACCACCTTTTTTATTTGAAATGAAACAAAAACATAGATTGAGAGATACCCCGAGAAGAAGCAATGAAAAAAATGTGTCTGTGTGCGTGTGCGTAATAATGGATTTGTTTTACTAATATAAAATTATGTCCACAAAGAAAACATATATAGATAGAAAACTAAATTACTCAAATGCAATAACGATAGAAAAAAATGTTTTATTGTGGAACAGAAAAAGACGTCATTGAAAAAAGAAAAATAAATATAAAAAATGTAATAAAAAAGAGAAATATGCATGAAATCTAGAATTAAAAAAAGAAAAATTATTATATGTATATATACAAATTTTTGGGTGGTATGGGAGGAGTGTTATAGAGAGAGGAGATGTGCGAATAAACTCGAAATCCGGGCCATAAAAATGGAACCTGGAATTGGATGACCTGGTCCTATGACGCAAGTCGGTTTATGGGTCAGACCGTTGAATGGAGCAAAGTTCGAATGAACTTAAACTCTGACCGACAAAAATGAAACCCGGGAATAAGATGACGTAATTCGGCCGCAAGTAAGACCAAAAGCAAACATCGAGAGGGGCACAATGTGGGTCGATGACGTAAATTTGTGAACGGATTACACTATCTCCACCACCACCTCCACCACCGTATTATGTGTATATGAATGTTTATTAAATAAACCAAGTTGTCTTATAACAAAACGTCTCGTTATTCATAGATAAATTAACAGCGGTCATTCCATTCACTAGACGACTTACAACTAACATACATGCATAAATGTCAAACGAAGTATCTCTATATCTATCGAGATAATAAAAAATCTCGGATAGTTAAAATAAAGGCTTGGTGCTTATAAAATAGACGTCACCGTCATACCACCCAGTATATAACAGTGGTTGGAGTTTGCGCTACCCCTGCTACAAAAAAAATGGACGCTCAGGATCCACTCTCTCTGTATCCATAGTCTGCCAAAATCTGAAGGAGCCTGGCACACGAGCATATATATATATATATATATATATATATATATATATATATATATATATATATATATATATATATAGATATATAGATATAGATATAGATATATATATACATATATATATACATATATATATTTATATATATATACATATATATACATATATTTATATATAAAAGTATATATATACACACATATATCCATACTATATACATATATGTATATATATATATATATATATATATATATATATATATGCAGGTATGATATACGCATATATATGCATATATATACATGTATAGTTTCTTTGAATATATTTGTATATATATATGTATATATATGTATATATATATACATGTATATATATTCAAAGGAACTATACATGTATATATATGCATATATATGCGTATATCATACCTGCATATCTATATATATATATATATATATATATATATATATAAATATTATGGATATATGTGTGTATATATATATTTATATACATATAAATATGTGTGAATATATATATATATATATATATATATATATATATATATATATATATATATATATATATATAATACGGCATAATCACGTTGACACACCGGTTCTTGCCAAATCACCGAAGTTAAACAACGTTGAACCTGGCTAATACAAGGTGGGTGACCATTTTGGAATTTTAGGCGCTCTATGTGCTCTCCGCTTCCGCTGTTTCATTGTTTTCAGTCGTCCTCTATCTCCACTTGCCACTGGTATGGACTAGGAGAGACGTAGTTGGAGACTGCGCAACATGTGCCACACAAATTTCAGGCGCAGAGGTATCCATGGTCTGTTAATACTGAAGGAAACCTCAGAATTACATATATATATATATATATACATATATATATATATATATATATATATATATATATATATATATATATATATAAGGGAGAGCAGGGGGAAATATAATACATCCTGTTGTTATATAATTATATATAAATTCCAATGTGTTTTTATTAATAAGGATAATGTATGGTATTTTGTGTACATGTTACGAAGTGTAAGGTCTTAGGAGGGATGAAGAGACAGTCTTTGACTCTTATTAAGTAATGCTGATGAGAGAGATATTGTCGTAAGAGTTCTAGAGAGGGATTTTGTGAGAGAGATTGTTCGTTCCGTTTTTGTGTTATGAGAGATTGTTCATGTTATTACGATTCCTATATTTTAAATGTTCATTACTTAGATGGGTTGAATGGAAGAAGAAATCTCTTTGAGTGAGGAGATAGTAATCACTGTTCAGACATTGTGTAGACATGAGATGTCGAGACGTGTATGTGATGACATTTTATAACACAGATATATAATACAATTTTCAATTTACCTTTTTGTAAGAATCATAAGACAAGACACCGTTTTATAAAAACACAGATGAGTTTATTCTTCACACGACCGGCCGTGGTTTCCTCATCAAGAATTCAAAGCTTCACATTTTAGTTTCAAAGTGACGTCTCGCTTCCTAGACGTTCGAATTCCAAACTCCAGACTCTCTCTGAGTTTTTCACAGACTGTCTCTCTAACGCTCACTTCCTGTATTGAGAAATCCATGCATGTCCGGCCAACGTGACTAAAATTCACGTGCCATAAACATGTGTGGACTTGCAGTTTTCCTGAATATTCTGATTTTTCAATAACCTATTTTTTCTTTATTTTCACAAAGGAATTCAACCTACATATCTAATTTATTTAACCGATATTTTATTATCCAGATTCTGTCTTGCAATGTAATTGTTTATTTATTATTTATTTCATCCGAATTAACAATTTACTGGACATTCCATTTAAACCTATTGTTCTTTAAAACTTATGTCCAGTGTTCGATTTCTGTTTTCTCTATTTTTTTCATTTTAACTAATCTCTCTATTTTTATACTTACATGAAAAGGGGGACAACCCTTATAATGTAACACTATGATATATTAAAATAGCGAATCGAAATAAAACAATTGCTGATTAAACAAAGGTGTATACATAAACGGTGGTGATAAGCACACACACTCACATATATATATATATATATATATATATATATATATATATATATACGAGACTCAAACACACATACACACACCCAGATATATATATATATATATATATATATATATATATATATATATATATATATATATATATACATTGGTTTAGCTTAAAAACGATACTGATCTTGTGAACATTTTTTCGTTCCCTCTGTCAAATGTTTTAGGCAGATATGCAAACATACATACATACATACATTTATATATTGGTAGCTACAAATGTTCGACAAAAACCGATTAAAAAGCTTGCCTGATTTCTTTTTTAAAATTTTTACCCCTATCATGCCCCCTTAAGATTTATTATTTTGGGCTCAAATCAAGTTATTAAGTTACATCCATGCCCAAGGGACGTATATCTAAAATATCAGTTGTTTAAACCAAAAATAAGCGAAGAGTTTTGGTAGAGATATAAGAGATCAAATCGTTGCTTTTTTACCCCATTTTCAGCCAGATTTCAAGCCGAAAACAGATTACAAAGGTTTTCCGAAATCTTAATACCCGGTATATCCAATTAAAAATATAATGAATATAATTATCAGGCGCCTTTTTATACTATGCCATCAGGCCCAGTCTAAAACAGGAAAATATATATTGTTTAATATGGGATTCAGGAATTACGTACATTATTTACCCTTATATCGACGCTTTCTTTAACGGGCACCATTCTAGCTTCTGTGTCAACTTAGATGTGCTATTTTATAGAAAACTTTTGTCAACCAATCTTAACTTTCTGACTGTATATATGACCACTTTTAGATCCATTACACTATTCCACTATTTTTTCATATTTCATTAGCTTAAATTACGTTTTAGCGCATGCATATTTGCTTTGACAAATATACTAAGCGCCCTATTGGGATTTCGACCAGCGTATTTCCAATATGTAATAACCCAGTGCATAATAAGTAAAAACAACTTGTCATATCATAGTCTGAAGTTTCTATCTTGGTGATTATCCAGCAATAGTACAAAAATATGAAATAAGAAAAACATACTATAGAAACGCGATGGTTTCTTTTGTTTAAAGGAAAACGGTTGTCTTCGTATCTATTGCCAACGAATTTTTTTTTGAACTGTGAAAGTAACACATCTCATACAATTTGCTAATTATGTTATTGACGAGACACTTTCAAAATCTGTTATTTAACTCATTTCTTACATCAGCGTAACATTCAATTACAAATTCAAGGAAATAACGATGATTTAACATAGGTATCCTTGCGTTATGTAAATGCGACATAAACATGTTTGTTTACACTGTGTTAGGGTATGTCATAAGATAGTAGAGTATACCTATTGAACCCACAAGTAACGTTTGGTTGTGACATAGTCAATGGCTACGTCATATATTCGGCTGGCAAACGTTTAATTTTTCGTTAGTCCATTGTCGGGAGATTTATTCGCAAGAATTACGCATTAATTTCTCGACCATCATCTAAAGATATCACGAATTTCCGATAAAATTAAGAGAATTTCATCATTTTAAGTATAAATTCACAACAAATATAACAGAATTTCTAAAGACTTTGCAGCTTTATTTTCTAACTGATGTATCGATCATGTTTAATAAAAATGTAGTTACAGTCGTCCTATTAAAGAAATGCATTTACTTATTTAAGTCAAATACTATACCCATCGCTTATCTTCGTAAATTGTAAGTGTAAATAATAGCATGAATAAATATAATAGTTTACACTGAAGCATTACTTTATTTTAAATTATTTAGAAACCGTAGTGTGTTTTTATGTTATTGGGTTATAAAGTCATTTGGTAGTTTACAACATGTGTTACCTTATATGTAGTTTGCTACACAACATAAAAATAGATCTTATCGTAAAACTCCTTACTTACTTTAAATGTATATGGATCAAGTATCTTAATTAAATTAGGTTTCCTATTGTAATTGTTGTTTATTATTTTACACGAATATATTTAAAATATATAATTTTTCAGACCCTTTGTATAAAAGCGCTGAATGACGCGAAGGATCAACTTCTGTAGTTTTAGAAAAGTATTAAAATTGCAATGAAATAAATTTTAGTTGGATGCCCCGTCGAATATTTTAATGTTGCGCATGGAATCGAATATAATAATATTCATTCTATGGAAAATAGGGGCACAGAACAAATAATATAACTTAAATACTCGGACATATATGAAGTATATTGTGTTTAAAAATAAAGTAAACATCGCAAAAAGTTACGCAGATTTAGTCAAATATGTAATATCTCGAGTCCCTTTAGTGTGAAATTTGACAGATTGCACACTCATTTGATATACAAGAGTCCACATTTCAGTGGAGTGGGTTGGCATGACAACAATCCTAGTAGATACATGTTGTTATACTCTCAATAAAATTAAGATAACGCAAAGTTAACTCCTGTTTTGTGAATCCACATCAGAAGAATAACTTGGATCTAACCTACCAAACTAAGTCAATAGTACGCGTCCCAATGTCAATAAGTAATGAACTAAACTCTCATATTTTTGTAATGTATTTTCTATATTATTTCCTATTTTATACCGTTTTTATATTTTTCTAATTATTTTATTTATGTTTATTCTATAAATTATCGACTTTATTACAGAAAAGTTACTAAGGTTTTGTTTGTTTATGGAAAATATTACAAACTAAAACAGGTAATCGGTCAATAAAGTACATCAATCCAAATATAGATACACTTATCGAATAGCGAGGGGCATGTTTAAGGATGAGACTGAGTTCATATTGAGAAGAGATGGAGACATATATAATATTGATGAGTGGGAGATCGCAGAAAGGAATACATTTATGCATATACAGTTCTGTTCTGGAATGTTTGGGGTTTCCTGTATATACGGAGAGTGATGTTACAGGAAAAAGATTCCCCTTTTCTTGTAAGTAAGAAACACATTAGATAGACCGAGACGCGAACTTTGTAAGCAAGGTTAAGAAATAGATTCAGAAATGGAATGTGGAATGTCGTATTGTTCAGTTTCACATGAATTAGTTTAGATATGTTGTTGTAAAATGAAATTTTATTGTTCAATTCTTTTTATGAAAAATGAATTAAAATAATGTCAGCCAGAAAGTAAAGAACACTGCACTTTAAATATGTTGAAAATAGGTTCGGCAAAATAGGAGTTAGAATTCTTTGTCTACAGGAATGGTTTGGAAACGTGCCGAAATACGCAGGGCCAGGCCACGTGGGCCGATCACGTTTTTCGACACACGTATGACGTCATGGCAGACATGAATTCTAAATATAGGAGTTAGAGTCGAAGATGAGTAAGACAGAGTTGCAGACGAAGATAGGAGACAAAGCTGACATGGTCAGAGGAGGGTCCCTTTGAAAGCGAGGGAGAAAGTTTTAATCATGTAGTCGACTTTGAATTCCTGGATTTCATCATCATTTTTGCCGATCAAATAGAATAAAAGTACACCATTATATTTTTGTAACTGCTGTCTTCGTGTCGTCCTTCTACAAAGGTAATGCGTAATCATATTTAATGAACTTTGAATACCTCATCATAAGGAATGACTCTCCCATCTTCCGTGTTATAAGAATTGGTCACCCTCTCCTCGCAATATGTGGTATAAGAAGAAATATGGCAGAAGTAAATAAATGTATCTCTCTTCTCTCTCCCCTCATCAATATGAATGCCCCCATCCTATCTCTTAGAAGGACCAATCCCTACGAAACATATTCATCGTTTTGGTTACCGTCACCACTTTTATTCAATGTGAATAAATTGAAAAAATATCTTCGCGTTACCACTGACAACACAACGTAAGGGTCCATTAAAAAAAAAAAAGAAAAATGCTAGACGAAATGAAAAAATAATTAAGAAGGAAAAAAGAATTGAAGCACACGCACATACGCATAGAGTAAAAACATCTAGACGCAATACACACATACACACAATGAAAAAAGTATACATTCTCACAACAGAAAAATTTCGATATGCCGAAAGGAAAAATAACCGAATAAAAGTCTAAATGAAAAATTAAATGATAAAATACTATGGCATTCGGCTAGAAATTCATTTAAAATAATTGTTTTATTTTAAAGGATACACACACACACAGAATTTGAAAAAAAATAATTTAAACAATATTTAACTATTTATAAAATAATTTAACACCATACCTGTTTTACATTCCAATCTCTAACATTCTATTTTTAAATCTTACTTACAAGGTTCGCGTCTCGGCTTATGATAGTCTCATGTTCATTTTTCTTATGCTTTCTTATTTACTTTTAAATGGGCAGTGGTTTTTCCTGTAACATACTTCCTTATTACAAAAAAAGTAATATTTATTTATATCAGGCTTGTAACCTACTTATTCCAAAGTAATATAAATATATTATTTCCTACTTTTATAAAACATAACCATATTTTATTACGGTGTCACTATACACCCGGTGTTATTACTGGAGTCCTTTATATGTCAAGTAGATTATTTCCCAAAATATTTTCGTCGTACTTAAGCATAGTCAATAATCTATGACGGTACTTCGAAATAATAAGGTTACTTGTAGAGAAAGGTTCATAATATATAAATTACTTGATGTAATTTAATAAAAAAATGCAAATGTTCTGACATCTTATCTATAAATTTAAACAACTAACCGAAAGCAGCTGCAATTTCATTTTGTGTGTTAATCTTCACGTTCAATACTTTTTTCCATATATTTAAATAGACCATACGACATTGAATGCATCTGAAAAATATCTTACTAATTTGCATATTATATGAGACACTCATTTTAATTAATTCGCTCTAAGTTTATGACAGTTTACTTATGGGACGGTTATTACTAGTTAATATAATATGTAATAATATGCATACAGCTATACTACATTATTCATTCAAGCGTTAGTTTTTTTTAATCTTTAATTAAAAAATATATAAATACGATCACCTACATTTAAAGCAAGTGTAACTATTAGAAGTCTTTGGTACTTTTGAATCGACATAAATATTCGTGTAGCACAAAAGCTACGAGGAAAATAC
>NC_136487.1:165670351-165902851 GCF_053919585.1 Euprymna scolopes | reverse complement strand
TAAATTTTGTTATGTAATTTTAGAAAGGTATATATATATATATATATATATATATATATATATATATATATATATATATATGTGTGTGTCATTGTTTAATATATGCATGTTTATTTATTTATTTTCTATTGTTATTGTTAGTTTTTAAATTATTTTGTATCTCTATTCTAGAGTAAATTTTATCGCAGTTGTTCGCTATTTCTGTCCTACAGTTTAATAGATGCTGGGGTTCTTTAAAGTATAAGATAGCTACTTTTTCAAGAAAGCATAATCTACATGGATCGTTTAGGTCTCTGTACATGTTTTTACTTTTCTTAGTATTTCCACTCGACTATCAGCGAACGTCCACTTTCCTTGAGTTCCCAGTATTTGTTTGCTAGAGTTGTTTTTTTTTTATTGTGCTGGAATAATTGTGTCAATCAGCAACGCAACGCCGCTCGTATGTTTAGCGTTTTTAAACTTTTAAAAATATTTGCAAAGTGATCAAACAATAATTCGGAATGCATAAAAATTGTATCATCGATTCTCAGACATCGCAGTTTACGATTTAATACTTAGTTTGAAATAAGGCACGTGTACAGTGACTTTACTGGTATAAAATGTACTTGTACGCTATAGTGCTAACATAAAAAAAGCAATTTTACCTGTGACGCATATGAAAATCAATAAAACTGCCAGTCACTAAAGTAGCACGAATTTTTATGAGAAACCAGGTGATTATTAAGTAGATCATCCAGATAATAAAAAAGCATTACCTTTGCAGGGAGAAGTTAGCACAACTACACATTACATAAAATCATTTATAATTATTTTCCACTTAGAAAAATGTACGTAGAGAACCGTAAAAAAGATATAGACTATGTGTGCATATATGAAACATAAACCAATACATTATCGTCCTTTTTTGTCCTAGCGTAAAATTAACGTACAGGTGTGAAATAGGTTGATGCTTATTTGTCCTAGTTTAAAACTCACTTAAATTGATCTAACCTTCTGCATTTAGGCATCAGTGGAAAAAAGAAATCTCCCCAGCATTATCTATTATTTTTATATATTTAAAACGTGTAGTTAAAGCGTTAGTTTTCGAAATAAGAAATAGCTGGCGCAGAATACGATCTCAAATATAATTTATTCATATATATTTTAAAAGAACTGTGTATATTGAGTCGGTTCTTGAATTGGCTAAATCACTTAACGATTTTAAAATTACATTCTTATATATATATACATATATATATATATATATATATATATGTGTGTGTGGGTGTGTGTGGGTGGGCGTGTGTGTATTAAGATAAAAGTATATGGAGTCATTCCCGGAAATTATGGAACCAGTTTACGGTCTAAAATTCCCTTGTGACATCTATATTTAAAAGCGCCTCGTACGTGGTGCTAGTCCCTAGAAATGACTGAAGCAGATTACGATTTAAATATTACTCTATTTCATATACATTCTCAAATAGTTTTATTTGGAGTCAGCCAAGGAAAGGATGAAAACAGTTTAGGGTCTCCAAATAAAATCAGTATATTTTAAAGAGAATGCGTATAAAATCTGACCTTTAACTGGCTGCAGAATTTACCATCTAAAAAGTAATTTATGTCATATATATATTAAAGAATATTGTGCATATAGTCGGTCTCGAAAACAGCATAACAAATTACGATTTTAAATTTAGCTATTTACATATATTTTAATGAGAGGGGGTAAACTTCGTCAGTCCTGGAAATGACTGAATCAGTTAACGATTCCGCTATTTTTTATAACATAAATCTTTTAAAGATCGGGTGCATAGAGTATTTCTCGGAAATTGCTGAGGCAGTTTAGATTTTCATATATGTATATATATACATATATATATATATATATACACACACATATATATATATATATATATATATATATATATATATATATATATATATATATATGTTTAAGCGGCGGATTTAAAGTTTATTCTCGAAAAGGGTTAGGCAATCTACAATTTTAACATTAGATTATTTCATATATATTTAAAGAAGACATATATAAAGTCAGTCACGGAAATAGCTGAAGCAGTTTTCGATCTGAAAATTTAGTGTTAATATATATGTATACAGTAAGTTATAATACTTTTTTTTACATAGGCATCACCACATTATCAAGGCCAAGAGGCCACTGAAGGATAACGGTTAAAGAGTGTACAGTAGAAATTGGACATTATAGTAATCATTAGTAATGAGAATTTGGTAAAGTTGATAACTTATATGGAACGGCTAATCAAGAACTTATTTACGTTAGACTTGAAGACAACCATATTGTAGTCAGCCGGAAAGCAGGAAAACGGAAGACAATTCCACAGGCGTGCAGTTCTAAGAAAAAAGATTTGTTCATGGAATCTACGTTTAGGTTTTATGCTTAATGATATATATATATATATATATATATATATATATATATATATATATATATACATATACATATACATATATATATATTTACTATAAAAATAAAATAACTACATATACTAGTGTTTCATCCTTCGGGAATCTTAAGTACAGGCAGGCTGTCACGATCAACAGTGGTCGACAGATTCGAACTCGCCAACACGAGCCATCTCTGGCACGATTAGGAAAAACCCTATTCATTTGGCTACCATTAAGCGCGTGAAACAAGTTGAAGTTAAACATTTTCATTTTAAATTTCTTTACGTCAGTCAGAAAGTTTTCTAATCGTAATACGATGATTTATGCAAAAGAGCAAAATAAGCCGACTTAATTCAAATACAAGTGCTCAACGATAAGAAACGAGTTTTTTAAAGTGGTTGTCATAATTATTGTTTTTACTATAATAATTAATTACACAATGACACTAGTGTTTTATCCTTTCGGGAATCTTCAGTGCAGGGTTTCACGATGAACACACACACACACCCACACACATATACATATATATATATATATATATATATATATATATATATATATATATATATATATATATATATATATATATATATATAGCTTAATGTAAAGAAACAGAGAAATATCAATTCCACAAAGGAGACTCATCCGGATAATGCCAAGCTCAACAATAATTATTGGAGCTTATAAAGTAGGACAACGCGAGTATGAAATGAAGAAACAAAACTATATATTGGTAGATATCGAATGGATCATGTATTTAATAATAGAATACAGGCAAAATTTGTGGGAGAGAAAGCACCGTTTATGTCATGATAAATCGAAGCCTAATGCTTCTCATAAGAAGAGTAGAGAAGGGTGTGTATGTATATATATATATATATATATATATATATATATATATATATATATGTGTGTGTGTGTGTGTGTGTGTGTGTGTGTGTGTATCTATGTATATATATATATATATATTTAAAGTGATGGTTGTGTCGTTCCAACGAGAGAAAAAATGTATATTTAAAAGAGTGTAGCCATCAACAATTGTGGTTTTTTTTAAAGGTTTTCATCATATTTTTATTTTAAAATATTTTTATAACGCGTTTCGAGCTTAGAGTGTGCTCTCGTCAGATATTTTCGTAAAAAGTTTTTCTTTAAAATGGGAGTTTGTGGATATGCCTCCGCTGATATTAAATATGTTTTTCATAGTGGTGCGATGCGTGTGTTCAGTGTTTAGACGTTCTGTCTCCAACTTTAAGTGTTTCACTGTGACCGGTCAAAGTTAGTTTCAAAGAGTGTTTTTTAGTCCATATGGTGAAGGTTTTTATGGCTTCTTTAGGGTTCTTTTTTAAAGACTTTCTTTCCCCATGTATAGCATACACTCACACACAATCCCATACGCGTACATATATATTCATGTACATGTACACATGCACACGCACACAGGCACACACACAAACACACGCGTACATACATAGAAATATATGTAGGAGCATACATATATACACATATACATACCCACCTACACACTCACACACGCACTCGCATACATCCACCGCTAACAATTTTTTTTATTTTTTTATTTTTTATTATATATATATATATATATATATACACTTTTTTCCCCTACCAAAACACGCATGTATATATGCGCTTAATCATTCAGACATATGTACACGCACCCACACACACACACAAGTAAGATGGAGAATAATAGGTAGACGATATATATACACACACATACACGCACATACACACATATATGTACACACATATATGTATGTGCACATACACTCACAAACATCCACATACTATGTAGGCACATACACATACACACGCACACATGCACACACACAGACATATGCAGGGGCTCACACATACGCGTATATCCATATTCACACGAACACATTTACCCACTCATACATGTGCATACATATGTATATATACATACATACACACATACATACGGATGTGTATACACTCATCCACCCATATATATATATATATATATATGGGCACATGCATGCACAATCCCACACACACATACATATTCATACATCCCACCTTATGTATATATTGGTTGGAGTTTCCTTTCCAATCCATGCACATATGCATACATGGATTCGGTCACCCAAACATAAGTGCACGTATATATACAAGCAAGATGTAGCATAGATAACAGATGATATATAATTATACACACACGCATACACAATCATATGTGTACACCCACGCACATACACATATACACACGCACACACGCGCGCACACACACATACATACGTTTAATTTCTAGTCGTTTGTTTAGTTAAGAGAAATGGTACTGTACTGGGTATGGGCGCGCGCACCCGCGAAAGTGTGCGTGTGCCTTATTGTGCTTTTTTGTTGTTTCGTGTGTGAGGGTGCACACCTACCAAAGCATGCATGCGTGTAAGTGTATTTTGTGTTTTGCCTATTTATGTGTATAATTATGGAGAGACGTTTAAAGCGGGGTTAAACTTTGTTATGAAATTTTTTTCTTGAGTTAGCAAGTAGAAGTAGTTGTCAGTTTGGAAGATGGGCATTATCTCGAATCTGCCTCCACTGCATGCGTGTATATGTTGTGATACATGTAGGTGTCTATTTTCCGCGATTTTGATGTCGGATCGGTGTAGCGCTACTCTATTACTAAGGTTTTTTGTAGCGCCTATGTAGGATTTATCGCATGCTGGACATTTTATTACATAGATTACGTTTTTTGAGGTGCAATCTAGGTTTTTTTTTAATTTTTAATGTTTGTATGGGGTTCGCAAATGTGTATGTGTTTCCCTCTAATATTATGTTGCAGACTCCACATCGTTGTTTGTTGCATTTTGTGACTCCTTTTGTTGCGTCTTGATTGAGTTTGGATGAGGTAAGAATGCGTTTTATGTTTTTGGGTTGGCGTTTGCTTTTTATTATTTTTGTTGTTTTAAGGAAATTGTTTAGTTTGCTGTTTTGGTTAAGTAGGACAAGGTTTTTCGTTATCTCTGTGAAAAGTTCAGGGTTGTTTGTGTTGTGTGTGGAGACGTATGTTAGGATTTGTTCTTTGTTTCGTTCTTTAGGGGTTCTCAAATCTTCTACTGGTATATTTGTCGCAAGTTGGATCCCTTTGTCTATAAGTTGTGATGGGTATTTTCTTTTTCTTAAATTTATTCGTAGTTCCTTGAGTCGGATTTTTCGAAGGTTATTGTCCGTGATTATGGTGCAGATTCTACGTGCTAGGGTGTAGGGAATTGATTTTATGCAGCTTTTAGGGTGGTTACTTTTAAAGTGTAGGTATTGTTGGGTGTCTGTAGGTTTGCGGTAAATATCTGTGATAATGTTATTGTCTTTAATCTTTATCAGTATGTATAGGAAAGGTAATCCTGTAGAGCTTTGTTCTATGGTGAATTTAATTTTTGGGTGTAGGTTCTGGAGTATGGTGTGTAAGTCTGTGATGTCCCCCCATGTGGGTTTCCATAGGATGAAGCAGTCATCTAAGTACCTTTTCCATGATTCTACAAACAGTATTTTAGTGCTGTGGCCAAATTGATGTTCTATTTTTTTATATAGGGTTTCTTCTAGGTAGGCTAATGTAAGGGTTGCGTAAGTCGGTGTCATTTTCGTTTCCATTGCTGTACCTAGTGTTTGGATGTAGTTGGTATTGTTGAATTCGAAGGAATTATTATTTAGAATTATGTCTATACTATCGATAATGAATTGCTTTGTGAATCTGGGATGTAGTGTTTGTGCGTGTCTGTTGATCCAAAATAGTATTGCTTCTTTTCCTAATTCATGGGGTATATTACTATATAAACTACTAACGTCAAATGTAACTAATAGTATCCCGTTTTCTACTGTATGTGGTAAGGTAGTGAGAAAAGAAAGATGTGCACACTACTAAAAAACACTCGATCACCAAGGTGGAGACGCTTAAATAATATTGTTTAAAAAACACTAACTGCAGCAGCACATCTACGTATATATATATATATATATATATATATATATATATATATATATATATATAGAGAGAGAGAGAGAGAGAGAGAGAGAGAGAGAGAGAGAGAGAGAGAGAGAGAAAGAGACTTTTATATAAATTTGTAAGAGTCATTACGGAGATGACTTCTTACAATCTGCTAATTACTGACTCAATATTTATTTGGCTACGTGGCATATATATATATATATATATATATATATATATATATATATATATATATATATATATATATATATATATATATATCATTATGCATGTCTCTGGAACGGCTGAATCAGTATATGATCTCTAAAATCTTTATTTCATTTATATTTTAAAGTGTATGCAGTCAGTCTTGGAAATTGACGAGCAGTTTTTAATCTTAAAATAAAGTTTTTGTTTATATATATAAATACATATATATATATATATATATATATATATATATATATATATATATATGTTGGAGTGTGTGTTTGTGTGTGTCCGTGTGTGTGTGTGTGTAATCAAGGAATGGGTGTATGTGGAGAAAGATAAGATTACTGGAAATAGTTTACTATCTAATACTTACATTATTTCACATATGTTTTTAAGCGGGCGTCGTGCAGTCCGTCCCAGGTATGTGTTAACCTATTTCTGGTCTTTAAATTACTTTAATTCATTTATATATATATATATATATATATATATATATATATATATATATATAGAGAGAGAGAGAGAGAGAGAGAGAGATTTAAAAAGGGGGTATATAAAATCAGTTCTGGAAATGACTGTCAAAACTTACGATTTGAAAAGTATTTTATTTCAAAAATATATTTACAAGCTGGCATGGCAATGACCAGAGAACTTTACGATCAGGAAATCACTTTATTCATATAGTTTTTCGATTGTGCGGGAAAATTTATGGTCTTGAAATGTCTTTATTTTATATATATTTTTACTGGGACGTATATGGAAGCGCGACATGGATGGTCAATATTTCCATCTAAAAATTACTATAATAATATATATATATATATATATATATATATATATATATATATATATATATATATATATATATATATATATATATATATATATATATATATATATGTAAACAAGAGTTGTATATGGAGGTAGTCTTGGGTATGGCTTAAACAGAAGACCATCTGAAAATTAAATACCTAATTACACAGGCATGTACACACACCCACCCACACGCACACACCCACACACACACACACACACACATATATATATATATATATAAATATATATATATGTATATATAAAAGAGAGAATGTATTTGTTCAGTCCCGTAAATGGTTGAAGTATCTTCCGATCGGAAAGATAATTTATTGTATATATAAATGTGTATATATATACATATATATACATATATATATATACATTTATTTATATATATATATATATATATATATATATATATATATATACGTGCGTCTGCATGTGGGTGTATATGTGTGTGGGCGCGCGTGTGTGTGTGTAAATCTTATAATTTTTTTTTTAATTCTTCTCATATTATATTGAAAGCTTATGTTGTGGACAGGATTACATTTATTCAAAAATGTCATGCTTTTTCCTATTTTGTGTTGCCCCGAAGCAATAAATATGAAAATCCAGTATCTTAATAACATTTTCAGCACCGTATGAATAATGAGAGGCTGTAGTAAGACGAAAGAAAGAGGCCATGATAAATCTAGTTATGCTTGTGCTTATTATAAAATATTATCGATATAACACCGATATTCCAGACATAGAGACGATTTTCTTGTTTATTTTTATTACAAATTAGCCACACTTTATCAACGCCCGGAGGTCATTCAAAGATAACTGTTAATGACTGCGGAGAATCAATGGGGACATATTGTTTTAGTCGTAAGTATTGCTAATTTAATTAACGTTGGACTTGAGGACGACTATGCTGTAGCCATCTAGAAAGCAGGAATAAGGAAAAGAGGTCTCTCGCTTGGTGCATAGAATCTACGTGTAGGTTTGAGTATGGAAAAAGAGTATGGAAAATTATTGACAGTGGTTTAAGTTAGAAGAGTATTTTTTCGTGAAAGTGATTTCATGAAGCTCAGATGATTATTTGCCATTAAAATAACGATAAAGCAGAGACAGGCTCGCAACGTCTCGTTTGTGGAAAAAAGATTGCATGGTAGATAAAACGGAACCCCGATGGGCTAGGAACTCAGTTTTGAACACTGCAATAGCAGGATAAATTGCTTCTAGCAGTTCCTGCCCAGAGGTGGCACAGTGCTAAATATTCGGGCGTATTTAGCTCTTATACAGCATTGAGATATCTACTCAAGCGGTAGACCGATCGCACGCTTTACACATCAGCCTTGGCAACGGAGTTCCTGTTCGTGTTACATCCCTTATTAGGAGTAAATGTCAGACCCAGTTGCTTGACAAAACATGGGAACTCTCCAAGAAGATCATGTACATATTGAACCTTGGTTTTTGATGCATCAAATTAACCAGCCAACTCCTGTCTCATTGTGCCACGTGCTCAAGATCAATGGAGAAAGAATTACTGAGAACTTGATCGGTTACGTCCTCTGAAGTGTTTCTATAGATGGTGGTGCTGTAAGCATAAATGTTTACAAATGATCTTGGAGTGTAATTTTGGAGATTCTTACTGTAGATCAAGGAGAGAGTTTGGCCCAGGATGTACCCATGATGGACTTCAGCATTAATACTGATTTCTGCCTACCAACCACTACTCTTATAAACCTATCAGGGAGAAATGATATAATGTGTACAAAGATATTTCCAGCTCTACCGTAGCTAGAGATTCTGTAAAGTAGACATTTATGTCATACCCAATCAAAGGTTTTTAATGTCTCAAGACTTTTTGCACCAGAAAAGAAAACCTCCGTTGAGGGATTCGCTTATCCTATGGGATATAACTATTTGCACATCTGCAGTAGGTTTCGCAGAACGGACACACTATCTCTATCAGTAAAGAGTCTATTTTACTGAGGCAGGTGTCTATTTCTTTATTTACCACATATCTCAGCAACTTGCTCAGGATGCGCACGAGACTGATCTGTTTGTATTGAGGTATATGACCGACCATCTGAAATTTTAAATACGTGATATACTGTTGAGGTGTACGAGGGTCGTGCAATAAGTAATTACCCTGACCCACTTCCTCTAGCAGTAGAGCAACGAAACTTGGAACAGTTATTACACTTTCTCTGCATAGGAACCACCCAGAGTGATGCATTTCTCCTATCGTTTGATGCAGTTCTGGAGACCGTTTTTGCAGAACATCCCAGGTTGGTCCCGCAACCAGGACGTAACTTAAGAAATAAAGGTTGCCTAATCTGGGAAACGCTTTCCTTTCAAAAACAACTTCATGGCTGGGAAGAGGTGAAAGTCAGCGGGTTCAAGGTCAGGGGAGCAGGGAGGATGGGGAAGGATTTCATATCAACACGCCCGTGCTTCTGATCTGGCGACATGCGAGCTGGGGACGGAACGTTGGCCTGCAAGAGGAGGGTACCTTTGCTGATTTTGCCCCGCCTCTTGATATTAATAGCTTCCCTTAATTACCTCAAAACTGAAACATAACATGCTCCTGTAATTGTGGTAGTATTTGCCATGAAATCTGTTGTCACTACTTCGCCCTGGTCCCAGAAGACTGTGAGCAAGACCTTGCCAGCGGAGGTTGCACCCTTGCCTTCTTTGTAGGTGGTGAGTCCAAGGGTTTCAACTGCATTCACTGGGCTTTGGTGTATGGATCATTGTGATGGGTCCAGGCTTCATACTGTGAAATCAGTCTTCTTGGCCCATCTTCAAATTCATTGTCGAGCACTCGACGAGTTCTCGCTTCTGAAATAGTGTGAGAAACTTGGGAACGTATCTGGCAGACACAGTATGCATATGCAATGGTCGTGAATGATAGTTTTCACAGACCCTGTACTAATCGTTGCATCCTGGGCTATTTGGCGAATAGTAATGCGCCGACCTTCCAAAATGGCAGCCTTAACTTGACAGACAGATGCCTCATCAATGGCAGAAGGGGAGTGACCAGGTATGGGAGCTGTTTCCACAGACTTGCGGCCATGTTTGAATTAACAATGCCAGCATTTTACAAGGTCATATGATCGGGCATTATCACCATAAGTTTCTTTCATTTCATCAAAAGTCTCCTGTTGTGTGCGTCTTTTGAAATACAAACACCGGCTCACTACTCGACATTCAACAGGCTCCATTTCACACCTAACTCAGTTGAAACACGTGCAAAATAGAAACAACAACGAGATCAGACCTGTAATTTGCCACACAACCCGTAGAAATATAAATCATTTCACATGCAAAATTTCAGCTATTTCAGAAAACTGGAAGTGGGTCAGGGGCATTGCTTATTGCAAGCCCCTTGTGTAAGGGTGTTGAGAAGCAATTCTACTTGAGCCAACGTTTTAATAACTGTATCTGTATAGTGTCTTTTTATGGTCGAATCTTGTGAAGAACTATCATAGAAATGCCGTCATTGTAAGTTGCTTTACCGGAAGCGAGGTTTTGGAATAGAGTGGCAAATGTACGCGTATATATTTTTATTTTGCATAACGGGTTTCAGATACAGGCGTAAATACAGGGTGTTGACATCCCTTATCGTAGAATTATTTGCAAATGGTTTGGCTTTGTAAGATGTTGACAATATAACCTCAGGTCTATAGATTATGGTTGAGATAGAGAAAACAGTTCTATTCAGGATTTTGTGTGTTAATAGGCAGAACTAATGGGAACCAAGCTGCTACTAAGCGTCTTTGGATGTAGACGAACTGCCGATATTACTCTTTCGCGTTCTTGGATTTTTCGTTTGCGGTTGTCGCTAGCAGTTATAAGCAGGACATCTTCTACGTCGAAAGCAATGTAAAATGATCATTTCTGTGCGCAGTGACAACAGCACGTTTTCGAGAGAACCATGGCTGGCTGCTAGTTTTACCTGGGAGTTTTTTGATAGTACATAGCGATTTATGCATACAATTTACCATTTTGTCAGGTTTTAAAATATAAGGTAGGCGTTCATTTTAAATACATAACGCAGCGGTAAATCTCATGTATATGTACAGAAGCAATCCCAATCAGTCATAGCATATCGATATAGTACACATATTACATTTTGTTTATATCTTAATTGAGACAACATATTGGTCGGAATGCCTCAGTAAGAAAGGACTGAGGAGGAATATAGCTCAAGGCAGGTTGTAGGAAAAAAGTCTAAGAAACCTGCATATTGGCCGTCGGTTTATGGAAGACGGATTGCTTCGTGGACAATCTCAGGTTAAAACAATGGAGACATCGTGGCAGTACCTTCCCTTATTGTCTGCCTGGTTTTGTACTAACCATTCCAAATTGTGAACATACACGTCTGCAAAGACATGAATATTAGCCGAAGGATAAGCAGACATGATGTTGTCAATTCTTCCAGATATGCTCGGTCAGATAGAAAATATTATGGAGGCAATAAAAGGAAATTATTAACGCACGGTGATCTTTTGGGTAAAATTTGAATGTTAAATTAGGATATACTTTCATTGCGAACGTAGCAAGAGAAATAATCGGTCTAATGTTGGTCCGGTTTAGAAAGCATATGTATTGTCTGGTATTCTGTAATTGGATTTCTAGAAGGTTGGAAAGTAAACTGCTGATGTTTGAAGAGGAGACATGTTAGTGGGAATCAACCTTCGAATTTGAAAATGTGGGTTAAATCTATAATTTTTCTGGCGACATTTGCTGAGGGAGTTATTGGGTTTGTGGAATATGGCGACAGACTTGCTGTGGAAGTCAGAAAGGAAAATTAAGGTAGAAAAAAGCTGAAAAATATTAATAAAATAAAATAGCATCAAGTAAAATGATAAGCCAAAAAACAAATATTTTATTAAGGTGTAATTCATAAAATAAATATATTCCGAAGCACAACTTTATCCCCAGTTTGTTGTTTTTTATCTTTGTTAATCGTCTTTTTTATTTCCATGTTGTAAAATTAGAGAAAAAACAGTTTGTAAAGATCGGCGTGTTCTTTTAGGCGGTCGTATTTTGACCTGTTAAAAGTGTGTGCTTGCAACGCGAGAATAACGTGGAGGCGGTGTGTTCCATTATAGAGATGTTGATTTACTTTGAAGAACCTAAAATATGCATCAAGTGCGCTTGAAAGTTAAATCACAACGTAACATCAAGGAAAATAAACAAATAATTTAATCGCTTGGAATTTGTAATATAATTATTTTTTCTGGGCTAAACTCCATCCTCAGTATGGTGTTTCTTCGTTTTGTTCTCTTTTTTCTCTTGCAATATTGTAAATGTGGAGAAAGGAATGGTTGTTTGTAAAGATCCAGGCTTTATTTTCAGCATTTTTACGAGGAAACATTTAGCGTAAGTTTATTATGTGAAGGACAATTATTGAAGCTAAATCGTTTCAGTTTAAAATTTTGGGCCCATTAATTTATTTTTACATTATCGACTTGAAATAATATGCAGAATGCGAAATATTGGCTTTCCTATAAACAAGACATTGAGTATATGTGATATATTTTATAAATCAAGAGGCTTTGGATTGAAGATAAAATTAACACATTTTAATAAACTTTAAAATAGTTTGGACAAAGCGTTTCATTGAATTGCTGGCAATAAGTAAGTGCGAGCGACTAAATTATATATAAACATATATCCTCGACCTTATGAATTTTTAGCAAATTTCACCATATGTTTTTAGGAAAGTTCCTTTAAACAATTATCAGAGAGAAGTTGATAAATGTCATACGTTCTTCAGTATAATTATGCTGTAAGCAATAGTATGGTATATATTAGGATTTCAAACGAAATTATGTTATGTATTATTTATAATACAGCGGAATTTGATAAGTAAAATACATTAATAGTATTGTTATACTACATTAAACCGTTTTCATTCAGTTATTTCTGCAAATTTTCCACTTTAAACTAGCAAATTAACTTCATAATAATGAGATATAGAGAATTCGTAGCGTGGATTATAAAATACGTAGTTTTGCTAAGCATTGTAAATTACCGCTTGGCCTGCTTAATATAGTCTATCTTTATACTTTAATATCTCGTTTATAAATTATTTTTTGTAAAAAAAAGGGCATGAACTTTGACTGTAATCATAAAAAAACTTTAAAATATTTGTAAGTGGCGCATAGAAAAATTCATTAAATATGCAAAAGACCTACTAGCATCTCCTCTGTCCTGTAAGAATTGAAGTTCGAAAAAATCATTGTTAATCTTTGAAATTAAGTCACCGTTCTTTAAAATTATGTTATGATATTGTGTACACACTCATCTGTACATAATCGCTTTTTTTCACAATATCGTCGCAGAATATACGTATGTTCATACACAGGAAGCGGTATCAATTGTCGTTAAATCTTCTAACACGTAAATATGATAATGTTATTTAATACATGAATATTGAGTGCTGAAGTACTTTTGTTACGCTGAAAATTTAGATGTTACAAAAATAGATATATTTATAATCGAAAGAAAAACAATTATCTCCATCGGGTTTGTTTTTATTTAATACTAGCAGGTAACCCGGCATTGCCCAGTCGCAAAATACGCAGCAAAGTTTTATTGTGCCTTATACAGAAAGTGCAATATATACATGGGAGTAATATGTTATTTTCAAACAGTTTACTTTTTGTAAATAAAACAAAATGAAAAATACTCTAGCTGAGATTGAAACCGAAACCTAAGGACAGTGAGTCAATTACGATAACTTTTAGATCGACGCGGCACGATTTTTAAAATGGTTTTCAAACTTCTTTACATAAATAATCTGTAATGTGAACTATTTATGCATAGACATTCGTGAAACAGATAGACACATATAAAACCCTCATGGATCCTACGTGCAGATATCTTTTTATTTAACACTTTTAACAGCCTTTCTTATTGTGTAGAAATATATTAAAATTAATCCAACGGTAAGCACATATAACAAATTTCAAGTTTAAAATAAAAAAAAATAGTTGAGTATAAAGGTTGGCACTGTTATCACCCATACATATTCTCAAATTTGTCAATATATATTGCTTTGGGAATGCTGATGTTCTTTACTGCTGCTATACTTATTTGTATATCACACGAGTCAGATCACCTACTTAAGAAAAAGTTAGCAATTATCAAGAACGACAGATGAGTTAAAATATTCATGTATAAACCTTGGAGGAGTCTTGGTATATAACATATGCCAGTAAATTAAGGAACAACTATAGGGGTGTTATGTCTGTCTATGGTTGTATGCGCGCGCGAGTGTGTGTTTTAATGTATCGGTTCTGGTTTATGTGTGGGTGTGTATATGTATATGGGTGTGCACACACAGACATAACACCCCTATCTCTAATAAAACACACTGAACAATACCAAACCTACTTAACCTAAAAACCAACAACACTAGGAAATACCTAGAACCATAGTATATTATCTGTTCCAACACCTCGATCCCCCCAGTCAGTGAAGGAGAAATCTTTCATGACTGTGCAACTATCATCCCTTCTGTCATCCCCCTCCAATACCTATCCCCCTCCAATTGGCCCTTCCCCTATGGGGGACGAGATCTTCCCCAGACTAGGAACCGATCCTGGGTCTGGCCATACCCACATGGGGAGACAAATAGATAGAAACATTAAAAAATCCCCTATACATATTTTTAAATACACGCCTCTATCTAAACAAACATAATATAAAGAATACTCGAACAGTCTAAGACTGAAACGAATAATCACAATACTAAAAGCTAAGAATTCAAAAAATAAATATCAAAATAGAATGAAATCACCCCTACACTTATTTCAGAAGAGCTGGTCTCCCTCCCTCCCCACTCATACACATTAGTAAAGACCTTGAATCACAGTCACCTTCCTAGTTAAGCAAATAACCTCATAATACTAAAATGTTGTACACCCATTTTCAAACCAATAAAAGAAAACATACACACACATCCTACCCTAAAGGAAAAAAAACACACGAGCAGAAAGAGAGTGAGAGAAAGAAAACAACACAGGAGTGACCACAGCCCAATAAATGAGTAATAAAAATTGAAAATTCCAATGAATATTAGACACTTACGCGTTTCCACCTCTTGGAAACACTTCAAATGAACTACGAAAATGCTTATTTTTACATCTCCAACACATTTTGAAAACAATTTCTGAAGAGGGCGTTTCACAGAACGCCTGAAACGCGTTAAAAACGATTTCAATGAGTTAAAACATTATTACAATGATCTAAACATAATTCTCAAGGAGATACCAAGACACGGAATAATAAAATAATGTTAAAAAATACACATTGTTGGTGACTACTCCCTTATTTATATATATATATATATATAAATTGTTTACCTAGTAAGATATATATATATATATAATATAAAGCTGAACGTCTCTTGTGTGTGTCTGGTCACAAATACGCTCCTATATGTTGGACTATTTTGGAAAACTGATTACATATAATGATAAAATATGTATCGAGGATCAGGAATGGGTAAATTTGATCGGGCAGAACGGTAGTTAATTAAAATCGTGCGGTCTGCGTTCGCGCCTTGCCCCAAAGTATGGAAATAAAAAATGAAAAAAAACAGTTTACAAGGGTGTTTAATATACATGTAATTAATTCACCTTCAAAATGAACATTTGCACCATTAACGGCCGTCGCCGTTTTGTTAGTTTTTAAAACAGCCGCCTTTCGTAATATTTTCCACGTTTTGAGATTCAATATTGAAAGCTCCGATCCACTGTCGAATTGGAATTTAATAGCCTGCCGAAAATGTTAACCGTTACATATTCTCGTAGATTTTTATCTACGGCGTCCCTAGTTCTGGTTTTACGTACACGGCTTCTATTCTGAGTCTACCAACAGTGCGAACATTTATGACCGATCTTATTTCATAAATGGCATCTTTTTGTTAAAAATTGGCAATCCCTTACACAATGCATTTCACCACATCTGAAACAAGCGTTCGGTGCTTTTAGTTTTTCTGGGTTTTCGTGGTTAGTGTCTCTGTGCCATTTCGACGGGGTTTTTTAGTTACTTTTTTATATTCCCGATGCCTACTTCGATATTTCTTGCATCTTTTTTTTATAATTTTTACCTTTTCACAATCCTTAGTCTATTTTTGAAGTGTTAACTTCGGTTCATTTTCTAATTTTGATTTCCGCATTTTTTTTAAATTGTCTGTTGTTAGTTACGACAACACAAAGTAAACACAGTGTTTGTTCACTACAGCTACGTAGATGGCAAAATCGTCATTATCGTCTTTTACGACGTTCAAATATCTCCAACGCTTATGGAAAAGAGACGTTTTTGGCGAGAGAAGTTCGGTTAACAAATTTACCGTCTCATTGAATGATAAGTCTGCTGTTTTCCGAGGCAAGATGTAATACACGAATTTATCATGCTTAACCGTTTCCAACTTTCGTAGTAAAAGTCTGGTTTTCTTTTGATTAGACCAGTTGCTGCAGTCAATATTTAAAAAAAAAATCTTCATAACGCCGAAAATACGCTTCGGATGATTTTTCCTCTTCCTCGTATATATCGCGGTCAATAGTGTATTCTGAGAAAAAATCTTAATTGCTTTTCGCGTTCGCATTGTTCTTAACAATTCCTGTAATCAATTCCTCTGTTCGTAATAGATGTTCGGCTAACTGTTTTTAACTTCTAATTGACGCTCTGTTAATGTTTTTTCACTTACTTTTGCTGCTTCTCGGTTCATATTTTATATTCCGCTAACTGTTTTTGCAATTCCTTTTGCAGTTCCTCGAATCATCCCTGACGCTTTGCGGCATCGATATACAACTTGGTCAAACGTTCTAACGCTACTTTCAATTCGTCCATTTTGCTTTGTCAGCATTAGCAATCTCCAAACGTTCGCTGAATTAAAAAAAACCGTTTTATTTTTTCATTGTTTCTTCCTGCAGATAATAAAACGAAAAGAAAAAACATAGACATATAAAAAGATCATTGTCTAAAGAAAAAAAATCTAGTGTATATTTGTCTACACAATTTTAGCAGCGAAAACCACAGGTAACGAATTCTTTTTCCAGAAGTATTACACTTACCCTTTCTAAGTTGCGACGAACTTTGTAAAAGTACAAAAGCGCTATGTTTGAAAGTCGTGACGAACATTTTTCGTTTCAACACTTCTTTTTCGTAATGATCAGCGTTTTTTTTAGTTACCATGAACCTTTCAGTTGCAAGTTTTATGTTAGACACTTTCTTAGGCGTGAGAGCATGTTACTCCGACGTCGTTAATATTTTTAGAATACTATTTCAACGCGAGTATTTTTTAATGTCGGTACTAGTTTCGAATTTAATATGTTCCCTGTATCCAATGGCGTCAGTCTTTAGTTTTTTTTACCACTGATTTTAAAGGAGAGTACGTTCACCGAATCCTATGTCGCCAGTGTTATGGCTTGCAATAAGAAAGAAAGAAAAAAGAACAACGGAATAGAGTATAGACAATCTATTACTGGAACAACAATGGAAACCGGTTACAACTGAAAAGTGTAGTAAACGTTATCGAGCAGGCGAGGGCCGCTCTGGTGTTTAGTCCACACCTAGGATCAAAAGGTCTATAGTTTATATAATGGCTGGAACAGCCCATTTGGAGCGTGATTTCCCCATATATATATATATATATATATATATATATATATATATATATATATATATATATATATATATATATATATATATATATAAGGTGAAACGGTTATTGTTGAATTTAAATTTTGGGCATAATATATGTTTTAATTTGTTCATATATGCTTGCGATTATTGTATTCATTAAGCTTTAATGTGTATTACCAGTGTGAGTGCTCCGTAACTATGTACAGCAATTATATGTAGTATATTATCTCGTCACTTTTTCGCACTGCATATGTTATTGTTGCCAATGTGTGTGTTTGTGCAGAAGTGCCCATACTGATAAAAGCGTAGAATGTTATTACTGTGTACAAGAATTACTCAAAGTTTTTTTTTTGTGTAATGTTTTGCTAAGAGTACACTAAGGCAAGTTGAAGTTAAATATCCTTAAAAAAATCGAAGGAACATTAGAATGATTACATCTACTTATATTCTGTATTGTTCATTACACATTTCTCCTTGAATAATGAAATGACAAAATGTGCAATTCTGCCATTTTGGGGTAGTTATTTTTAATAGTCTTCGATTATAGCAATTGCGAATTAGGAAATTGGGCTAAGCCTTACGATAATCCTTGTTAAATTTCTCCTCTATTAGGTAATTATTCATGGCTGCAAGTTGGTAAATAAATGATTATCCTGTGACTTGAGCTTCATAAAATGAGGACACAAATTGGTGGATAATTATTTTAATGTTCATCCTAGTTGTTTTGCTGACTAAGGAGTCGCCTTGTTTACTTCCAAAGCCAAAAATTCGGCAGAATGATTTATTTTGGAAAGTACATCGTGATCAAGTTTTAAAATGCATACAAGTCTATGACAGGTAAGTTTGTTAGTTGTTTTAATAGTGTTAAAAATGTTTCTCAGAGAGGTAAAATCTGTAAGATTAGTAGACATTAAGGCGTAATATTTAGTCATTAAAAAATGAGAATAAATAAAGCATAATATAAAGCTTTACACATTTTATCAGCATAACACTGATTACAGATGATATAATATATATATAATTATAAAACTTAAATGGCCTTGGAACGAGTGATGTAATCCACGTTCCAGTTTACGACATCCCGTTTTGCATGCGCGCATAAACATTACCCCATAACAATGTAAAGAAATAAACACAATGAGCTTCTTTTGAAGATGTTGATCTTCGCACTAAAATATCAACGTTATTATTTCGAAATTATTTAATAACATGGGAAGAGTGGGGGTGTTTTGTAACTATTCTTAAACTATACCGCCGCTATTATCTTACAAATACACAACTTTAACCCGTTGACAAACATAAGAACAATTGTAGTAAAACCAAGACTACTACTACTACTACTACTACTACTACTACTATTACTACTACTACTCTCTATCCCCCTTTTCCTTCCTTCCTTTTTTAGTTTTTGTTTTAATTTCTAGATACAAAATAGTTGTGTGAATTTGTTGACAAATTTACTAATCTGTTTCAATATTAGTTTCATGTTATTTTATGTTATTTAGGTTTTACTTTTTTGCTTCACGTTTTATTAATTATTTTTTTGTTTAGATTTATGTTTCTATAACTCGGTTGAAGGATTCTAATATGGGTTTCTCATTATATTTCTCATTTCGTAGCGTCGTTGCTGCTAAATGACTTTCGTCGGCGTTCGGATCGTAAGAAAATCATGTTTAATTTTCGATTTTTCAGCCTTATTAGGAAAAACAGGTCACTTTACACGAATAGTGACGTCTTTTTCATGTTTGATTGATCTGTCCGTGATTATTCATTTTAATATACTTTCATAGAAATGTTTCTCTTATGTCAAAAAACATTTTCTTTATGTAACTAGTGTACCACTCATACATGAATTCCACAGCAAATACTGACCCAACGGGGCACGGGTAGTCTAGTATTTGTATAAACTCTGAAGTTCTCTAAAGTCTTAATGACAAACAGAACCCCTTAATACTCGCTGATTGCATTCACTGCAGGTATATATTTTAATAGGAATATTGGAACACTCGACTTGCTAAATCGATACAGAAAACCGGGGTGTTATTATTATTATTATTATTATTATTATTATTATTATTATTATTATTATTATTATTATTATTATTACGCGTACTAGATAGAAATTATAAACTTAGAGTACGTGTTTGATCCAAATCATATTTCCGAACATTGTCAATTCTTCAATGACTTGCGTTAAATACACATATATAGTAATTCTTACGCTGAATCGAACAAAAGCATAACTAATGCATATACAGAATGAAAGTAGCCTCCGAAAAAAAACAAAAAAAACACTAATTGATAGACCGGGAGAAATATAATATGCATTATTCGTCGTCTTCTTATCGTCTTTTTTTATTTATTTATTTTTTTATTATTATTATTATTATTATTATTATTATTATTATTATTATTATTATTATTATTATTATTATTATTATCATCATCATCATCATTATTATTATTATTATTATTAGCAGTAGAAAGAATAATAGTAGTAGTAGCATAGTAGTAGTAGTGTTATTATTATTAGTACCTTTGGTTGTAGCAGTTCTAATATTATTAGAATAGATTACACTAATAATGACGAAATGTTAGAAGGACTAATTTAAATGGACTAATACATATACCGGGAGAAATATTGTATAAATCAACATCATCGTCGTCATGATCATCGCTATCATCGCCACCATCATCATCATCATTAATACTACTTGTATTATTATCGTACTTGTAGTAGCTCCAGCATTAGTAGTAATACTGGTATTAGTAATTATGTTAGTAGTATTTCTAAAATTAATGTTATTGATAAAGCAAATAGTTAAGGTGTATTGTATGTTGGATAAGTATCTGTTATAGTGTTGGTTTTGATTAATGCAGCATTTTCTAGAATTACACAAAATGGAAAATATACCGTAGTTTTCAGGTCAATTGTTTTAATAAAATTTAATTTAGATAAAGAGATTACATTCATTGAATAACATTTTAAATGTACATAATGTAAAATAGATGATTGGATTGTTTCAAAACAATCCAATCCTTCATTTTAAATTATAAACGAGAAAAAATGCATAGCGCAGAAATTACGTTAGAAACATATTGTGTTGAAAAGAAATAATACGTTAAATGCATGTCAATATATTTAACATATTATTTTGTAAAACACTAGCTTTTCGAAATATCATTACAGATACACTGTTATTCGAAAATGATCACGTTGGTTGAACATAAGCTAAGTTTTTAAATTAAAATAAAATCACAAAATGAAACAAATATAAGAGTGATAGGGGTAGGTGAGTGTGTAAAAGTAGAGGTTTCATTGTTCATGTGTTTCTATATAATGTACGCACTGCCCACACACCTTTATCTAGTTCGACAATACATCGAGAAGACATACTGTTTGTACAGGAGAATTTCAAATGCACACTAAACAGTGAATAAATAACTCGATCAGTAAAAAAGAAACACACTTCAAGGAGATTCCTGAGTCGATAAATCCGTGATTGTTCGTAGATTATCTTGCTTCGTACAAAATGCAGTTATTATCTGAGTCAATCAAGAAGAAGTGATTGTTATTACGCGATATTATTAAAGTTAAATATTTTAGAAAATACTTCTGAAACAACACGAATCAGTTTTCGCTTCATATACTTTTTCTTTATCTTTGCATATTTAATTGAAGCGAATAATAGATACGTGACTTAAGAAATATGAAAACAAAAACGTTTATTTTTTTTATTCGTCTACATTTCATAAAGTATATAGTCTATTAAAGCAAGTTTAGAATTCCTGATGCATAATTATTTTTTATCATTGAATCGGAAATTGCGCGGAAAATAGAGAATTTGACGTTTAACTATTAACACAGATAAACTATACAGGTATCTGCAGATATCCATACAAAAAAAAAACTAACATATAATAGATAAGTACGTGAAAAATGAACGCCGATGCTCAAATAGTATAAACATTTTGACCCTTCCCTTTTACTTAAAAATCACCAAAAATGAGGAATTAAACAATATTAATGAAAGTTTCAGTATTTATGAAATCATGATCCCCGAAATTTGTGAACTCATTATTTTATTTAACTCTTAGTGGAAATATGTTATTTTGTTTAAAACTACCTTAATAAGTTATGGTTTTCTGTTGTAAAAAAATGAATGAATTTATGTTTGTTTTTTTTTAATGAAAATAAAGCAACGTAAATTATAAAATTAAAACAAAATAATTTTTACAGGAGTATAAGGAAAAATGCCCCTCAAGTTCGTATTATCAATTTGATAAAACTCAATGAAAAAATCTTTTCTCAAACTGCTGATTTTATACTTGAATTAAGCATTGTTTATTAAATATTTCAAACGTACAGATTTTAATAGCCAAAAAATATTTCTACTTTTTTATATTGCAGGTTTCGCATAATGTTTCTATGTAAGACTTTAATATTTTCCTCGCTGTAATGAGTATGAAACTTCTGGGGTAGGATAAATTTTATATAATATTGAACAAAAATTCAAATTGAAAAACAGGATCATAGAAAAATAATTTAAGTAAAGATTTGTATAAAATTATACAGACGTTCAGGATATGAGTGTACCGATGCACGTCTGCAAAAATACCCCTTACTCCTTTGAAATTACATGACGTCATTTTCTCACAGTCATTCGAGTGTCTGAAATGTTGGGCTTCCCTTGTAACAAAAATTTCGGTTGTCGCGGTTTTGCGAATATTAAAATCGCTCGCTTTTGGGGCTAATTAAGCTATTTTTGTATAATATTTTCTGACTTTATTTTACGAAATACTTTTTAGATGGATCAAGTAAAATATTTTTAACGGATGTTTACAATAGATTTATTTAATTCAATATTTAGCTGGATTGGTTGGTTCGCCGAGAAAAAGAAAACATTTGTAATAACTTTTTTTACGTGTACAAATATTTTTTTCCTTTTGGAAATTACTTTTTATCTTTAAACTTTACAATACAATCAAAAACTAGTTGGACAGCTACAATAAAAAAAATGATAAATTGGCTTCCAAAACTTGGTCCTCTATCTTTTTTCCTCCATTTTGGCGTACCTAACATTAGGCAATATAACATCGTGTGTGAAAATTCACAGCAAAGTGTGAAATACACCCTTGTTATTGATTTTATAGGGGATAACAGTAAGACTTACAAGTAAGGGTGTTATAATAAGTATAATATAAGTGGATTATAATGTAGCGGTTTAATTGCAACTTTACGAATATAAATCAAATCAAATAGTTATCTTACCTTAAAGGGATCCATTAGTATATACTTAGAAAAATACATATTAGACAAAAACAACTCTATATTGCTTGCAAATATAACTCTTTTTTCACTAGTAATAAACTAGGAAATCAAATTTGAAAATTTAGTTTTAAACAATATCATATGAAAATGTGCTTGGATTCATATGCTTTTTCCTGATATTTTGGAGAAAACTTAATTTTTCTTTTCAGTTTTTCATAAGAATAAATAGGATTAAAATGGGGAAGTCGTTCGAAAAATAATAATCCTCAAAATATCTTACTTCTACTTCTTGAATGATCATATTGCTATAATACAATATTAAATACGCATCAATAACACTTGCGTTAGTAAGAATGAGAGTGATGATGAGCAATTATATGATTATGGTTAAAATAAAATATGAAATTACTCGTATTTGAAAAGTAATATTTTCTGTATAATTGTTGTTCGTTAAGTTTATTACGAATTAACAATTTTATAGCGATGTATTTATGAATAGCCTTTAAGATTTACTTATTTACCAATCGGTGAATATAATTGTAAATTTACACCAAGTTTTCACGCACATTAAATTGAAATCTGGCATGAGCTCTAACATATACTTACATATATTTTGTCACATAATTTATAAATATGCACCTATAATATGTATATATATACTTATCTATATATCTATGTATATATATAAACATATATATATATATATATATATATATATATATATATATATATATATATATATATATATATACTAGATGTACCCTGCCATGCGTAGCTGTGGCTCAAATTGGCGCAATGGAAAAAGTTCCAAAATGAGAAAAATCATGTTTCTTATAGGCTTAAATTTCCATTTTGCATGGGTACAGTTTGTGGTTCCATTTTCTTAGCTGATATAGATATTTTCCGGTTTGGTGACTCTTGAATATGTAACATAACTTGTCCATGTGAAAAAACAGTCAGTGTATTGTAAGGCCCACAACAGTAAAGATTGTTCCCTGCGCTTTGTTGATGGTTATTGCAAATGACAATAAAATTGGAAAGTGCAATTTGCTAAAGTGTAATGATGTATCCGCTGGAATCATAGGAATGCATGGAATGAAGATATGTTCACCTGTGAAAAGTTCTGTTAAGATTGTTGTTTCTATGATATTGTTTGTTAATTTTTTTTTACTGCAAGCCATGTGCCATTGCAAAGCTTGGATTGGTTTATATTTCACACCATGATAATTAGTACACCAAATTTCAGTTGCAATACATGCGGTGGCATCCCTGGCAAATATAACTGTTTGATAATTAAGCACTTTATATGCTTTCACGACAGTGTCGATGGATTTGTATTTGACTACCTCACTTGGAATTGTACATTGAATAATAGCGTTAAGTTCATGGGCATCTTTGTATTGACCTGCAAGAATAGCTCATTTACTCAGTCAAATGGAATTCTTATAATTTTAATATCTGCAAAGACCTTTTAAACTAACTATTCTTTTGATGAAATAAACAGAAATTACAGAAGTTAAAAGTCAAAGAATTTTGCCCGTAACTCTGATCAGCTGGCACTTTTTCGTACCCAATTTCCCACAAGTGATGCAACAGTTTTTGTGCGGATCGAACAGTCTGCAAGTGTACATGCATATTTTGACTTAAGTTTAATGGCTTCACATGGAACAAAAAAGTAAAGTATTTGAGGCAAGCATTTATTTCATCTGCGGGTGTTGATTGAAGAATAACAGATAACATTTGTCTGAAATTCTCTGCAAGCAATATTACTGTATTCCCAAATGGTCTGACATTGCGACGCAAACTTTGCAAGGATCGACCAAGAGCCTCCAGTGATTTTTTGCGTATCATTGTGCATTCATCCTAAACAATAAGTTTGCATTTTTGCAATATTTTTCCCCATATTGGATGTTTTGGAGATGTCGAACATGAGATTTTTGAAAAATTGAATGTTTTAAAGTAGAATAAATAATTCTTCTACTTGGCAGCAAGGTCGCAGGTATTCCTCATGCAGCAAGGGCTAAGGCTATGTCATTTTGTGACCAAATAGCTGCCAAAATCAATTTAATTAGAAAGGTTTTACCAGTTACTTCTGGTGCTGTTGAAGGTAGCAGTCATTTCCAAATAACTTCTATTCTCACAGTCAGTAAATTAGGTGACTAAAATAGGAGTTATCAATTTTTTGACAATGCCTTATTCACTGTAATTAATTTAGGAGACTAAAATAGAATGAGGGATTAGAGATGGACAGATAGAGAGGAAGATATATAGATAGAAAAGAGAAAGTGAGAGGAATATAGAGAAAGAGAAGGAGATAGAGAGATAAAGGGGTTGATAGATAAACAGAGAGAGGGGAGAGTTAGAAACAGAGAGGGATGAGACAGAGGAAAGGAGAGAGATGGAGGGAGTTCGAGAGAGAAAGGGGCTAAAAGTTAGATGAAGAGTGTGATATAGAGAGAAAGATAGATTGAGAGAGGGAAAGGGAGAGATGGATAAAGAGAGATATTAAGAGAGGAAGAAAGAGGGGAGAGAAACAGAAGGTGAACTACACTTCACCGTTTTTTTCCTCGTTAAGTAGAGAAACAATCTTTCGAGACTGAGGCAATTTTAATGTTTTGTTTTTATCCAGAGTACCCCTTTTTTGTGGGGTGGAGGGGGTAGATTTTCCTCGCATTATAAACCGACCGGGTTATCTGTACTTTCACTTAACAAATCAACAAAAGAAAAACATATTGTAAAATTTGAATTTAACAGGAAAATACTATTTTAAAAAATAGCACGATATCATAGGTGCATAAGTGCCACTTTAGGTACTCCTTTGTCGTTGAGTTCCATGGCGACCAACATAATTATTTAATGGTCTCTCCTTGAGCCCCCCCCAGTCAAGGCTAATGCCTGCGCACGTAGCATATTGTTTATTTACTGATGTTTGCTTAGTAACTAAACGATTTATTGATAATTTCGTAACCCTTAAACGCATGCCGGAAGATTTAAATTGGTTCATTATTGTTGTAATGAAAAAAAAGTTTCATTCAACACAAAACCAAAAACACATATTAATGATAAATGATTTATTATTCTATTCATTGAAATTTACTAATTTTTAAATAAAAAAGTAAAAAAAAATTAATAAAAAAATAGTTGCTTATGTGCGCATGAAAAAGTTTTGTTTTTTTTAGATTAGGCCCGCCTTATAATCACCCCCCACCCCCTCATCTACAGAACAGCTTCCGGAATAAACACCACTTTTGGAGGGGGGTTATTTGCCAAATGTAACTGATATTTGTTGTCAGCATACTCACCCGAAAATACTCTTAAAAAAGGGGGTTATCCTTTACTGAAATGGTCCTGACGTCCGCTTCGTTCTGAGTTCGGGGAGAGGCCGTTTGAAGTAGGCGGTGTCGAGGCAGAAAATTACCCTAACCCTAAAATATGCGATATGTCACAGACAGATGTTTTTACAAATATTGTGAAACAAATCACATAATTTTACAGTGTTAACTAACCACGTGGAACTATTCTAATCATGTGGACTGTTTTTTTGTTTTTAAATTCTAATTATTTGAACTGTTTATTTTGTAAAATTCTAATTATTTGAACTGTTGAATTATCAAAAAATTGAACTGTTTATTTTTTCAAATTCTAATTATTTAGACTGTTTATTTTTTCAAATTCTAATTATTTTTTTTTCAAATTCTAATTATTATTTTTTCAAATTCTAATTATTTGAACTGTTTAAAATAAAAAAAAAAAACAATCTAATTATTGGAACGGGTTTTTTTTCTCCGAAGTTAAGAACTGGGCACTTTAGTGAAGGGGTAATTTTCTGCCTCGACACCGCCTTCGTCAGACGACCTCTCCCCGAGCTCAGAACGTGGCAGACGTTGGGACCATCTCCGTAAAGGTTATCAAAAAAAGGAGGGGTTCAGTGCCCGTGGCAGAAAAGTAGATTTATTTATCAATAAAAGTTGCGGAGAAGTAAATTTATTTATCAATAAAAGTCGTCATTTAAAAAAGAAAATTGTGGAGCTGGACCTAAATGTAAATATTTACCCAAAAAATTATCCCGAAGTTTATTACAAAAACGTTTTGTTTTCGCACTGTTTAAAAATTTGTTCATCCGCGCATGTAAATTAAAAAATATTTGTAAAAGTGAATAGTTATCAGTAAATGATTTAGTTTTTTTTTAATTTATTTATTTATTTTTTTACATTAGGTCCACCTCCACAAATGTTAAGAACGGCTTTCAGAATAAACACCCTCAACCTCTCCATGTTTACAACGGATTTCGGAATAAACCCCATTTGGGGGGGATATTTTAAAAAAATGTCGATAAAAGTCGTCATTTAAAAAGAAATTTAAAATCAAATGTTTGTAAAAGTGAGAAATTATTAATAAATGCTTAGTAACATTTTTCGGTGCTAATGCAGAGAATGATCCGCGCTATTTTTTAAATCGTGTTTTTTTTTTATTCAATTGCAAGGTTAAAGTCCAGATTAGGTACAAAACACCCTCCCCTCCCCATGTTAAGAATGGCTTTTTAAATAATAACGTTATTTTTTCAGCAATGATCACTCTCTGCATGAGTACCCATTTTTATTTTAAAATTCATAAAAAGTAAAACTTTTTTCAAAATAAATAAATAAATAAATGTTTGTAAATGTGACAAATAATCGTTTAGTTACGGCAACGTCAGTAAATAAAATATGTTACGCGCGAGGTGGCGGGGGACTAAGGGAACGACAATTTTTTCTACTGGTCGCCGTGGAACTCAACGCCCAAGGAGTACCAAAATGTAATTTTTTTTTGTCAAATAAATAAATTTTAAGCAATTTTTGCAATAAATAATAAATAGCAACTGCGTTAACTTTACGACTAACCCCAGCATATTATAAAATCCCTCACTTCCCCATATTAAAACGGTTTTCGGAATGAACAACCTCCCCATATTAACAACGGCTTTCGAGGTTTATGAAAGGGCGTTTTTTTTTTTTTTACATGGCGGGGGTAGGGTTTTTATAATTCGTTGAGGCATGTCGTAAAAATGAAATAGTTTAGAAACAGTTAAAACAAACTTTTTTATGTAAACAATGCCGTGAAAAGAAACGAAACAATTAAAACGTAATGTTTCATGAGTGAAAAGCCTTAACATAAATAAATTTAAAAAAATTGGTAAGTACATAAATGAATTTACATTTTAAAAATATGGGATTATTTTGTGTGTGTGTGTGTGTGTGTGTGTGTGTGTGTGTGTGTGTGTGCTAATGCAGAGAGTGATCCGCGCTATTTTTAAAAAATCGTTTTCCACGTTTAATTAAAGTTTATGATATGTTTTTATTCAATTGTAAGGTTAAAGGACAGAATAGGTACAAAACACCCTCCCTTCCCCATGTTAAGAATGGCTTTTTAAATAATAACATTATTATTTCAGCACGGATTACTCTCTGCATGAGTAAGTTTTTTTTGTTTTTGTTTTTTACTTATCGAGTTAACAGAAAATGAAATATTTCGTCAATTCGTGGCTGTGAAATGAATCGAACCGGAAGTTCAGTTTTATCAACAGAACAGATTCGCAGCAACTGTTTAAAAATATATTAATTTATTTAATATTTTAATTTTAATAATTCGCGAGGTAAATTCATTTTAATAACATAAAAACATACCTCTGAAAATTTCAAATAAATTGGTAACGTAGAAATATGGTTTATCCGTTTAGAACGAACCAACTTTACATATATATATATATATATATATATATATATATATATATATATATATAAATTTTATATATAAATTTTATATATAAATTTTATATTTTATATATATATATATAAATTTTATATTTTATATATATATATATATATATATATATATATATATATATATATATATACCGAAAAGGAGAGATAAAAACGGAGATGTAAATGAGGACATTTATCAGGAATATATTTCTGTATAAGAATATATACATGGAGCGCGCATATATGCTTTGTCATTTTAATAAAATATGTATTTGTTAATGTTTTAGCATGCAGAATATCTGCACACAGCAATACAGACATTGCAATATTTTTAAAAGCCATCGAATCTTTTATTTGCAAAGTGGGGACGGAGCTAAATGTAAACAACTTGCAGGACTCGTTCGTCTTTGTTTTTGTAGCTGAACTAACTTGACACCACTATCCTGCCTATGTTAAGAACGGCTTTTGGAGAAAAAAAAACACACCTTTTTGTGAGTGAGGGAGAGGAATTTTTTATTTTATATTTTTTTTACCGAAATATATTTCACAGCAACTTAGTTAGCTTTGTGACGTATGTGCTTTTACACATAATTAAATCTATCCAGATTACATTCAGTTGTCTCTCATATATACATGAAGCAAACAATTGTCTTATTTTCGTTTGTAACCCACGTGGATTTATGAATGGAAGCAAAAAATTAATATTAGATATTAGCATTGCAAGCCCTCAGCTATAAAAAAGTTAAAACATAAATACACCCCTATTAATAATGCAAATATAATTTAGACCCGTGTCGAACAAACAAACAAAAATACTAGCAATGTAAAGGCTCGAACCTGAAACAGAGTGAAAAAGGAGGCGAAGAAAAGTTAAACCTTTTCATCGAATTAGACGCATACCTAGAACATGGCGCTATTTGACCTGATATCGGACAAAGAAAAAGATGCAACTGTAGTAGAAAGAGTTTCCATTGATAATAGGTAAATAAAGTTGAAAAGGAGATTAAAAAAAATACCAAGATCTTGTGTAGGATATAAAAAGAATCTGAAGTCTTAGCAATATATTTATTATTTAAATAATCATAGGAGTTACCTTATTCATAAAAATGATTTTTAAAGAAACTGGCAAATATACTCTGTGAACGAAGTGCAAGAGTTATATAAACATTGCGCTTAAAGAGATGGTAAGAATCTCAAATAATATCATTATTATAATGTTTAAGCTTATAATGGAAGGTAAGAATTGAGGGAAAAATAAAATATAAGGCCGTTATATTCATGGCCAAAATATGTTAATTATATACCCCATGATTTTGGAAAATGAAAGGAAAATATCAATTAAAATTGAGTAATCACTTTCTCAATGTAACTTTCATTGTATTTTAAATTTTATACATGTTACCGTAATTAAGGTCTAACCATATACACCAACAAATTAAAATATTTTCTCGGAATTCATGTTTCGGTATTAATATGCATGCAATTCACATCCCCTCACACTATGTCCTAACTTGCCTTAAAATGTTAATGCGGAATACATGAAATAACTATCATTATATTCGACGATAAAACAGATGTTGCAAATAAAAAAAAATAAATAAACGACAAAAACGAAAGCGCTTGATGCTAGAAACTGGAGAGAGGTATAATATCAGCTTTCAAAAGAGAAAGATAATGAATCAATATATAAATAACATTAATGAACAAGACACGCAACTTAAATGAATGTGAATGAGAGAAGAAATGACACTATTGAAGAAGGTTGACAACGTTATCTGGAAAATCGAAGAGTCAGACAACTTGAAATAAGAAACAAGATGAACGAAGTAGAAAGCCAAATATCCAGTATTCTTTTATAGCTGTCATGAATATCATTAGCTCATTTTGTAGAGCGCTTAGATTTCTAATCGAAGTTTCTCTTAGAGGACAATCGTCCTCAACTCTGGAAGTTTCTCGAGCCAAATGGCAAACAAAGATCTAAGTTCAAATATAACATGGGCTATTACAACTCATTATCAGCTAACAGAGATATTATTGTTTACACATATTGTAAAACAAAACAACCCATTTTTCATCTGCCTTTAAACTGGGATACCATAATATATCACCAAATCATTTCAAAATGGAGAACAAGACTGATATATAAACATGCAACATAGCCCAGAACGGCAGACAAAAGTTTGCAATAAAGTGACAATGGCAGTGTATTAATTATCGCCTTGCAATGAGAGATAACCTCAGTATAATCCATAGAGTTGGTTAACTTACTCACCAATATGATGCCATTTCATATGTGAATATTGCAGGTTGCTGATTAAACTTCATTAGAATTTATCCAAGTCAAGTAAGAGCTGATCAATATGTTGACTTAATAGATGATTTGAATCCCCACCATCTTTTTCGATATGCAAAAATTGTTCTGTAAACACAGAATACCAGAACTATTCGTAACACACAACTGTAACTGAAGTATTCCTGAAGTTATATAAAACTACTTTGGCTCATCAAAGCAGACATATAACTTTTGGTGGGTATGTTTATTTTATTGAATATAGAAAAAAAATGCACCCCACTATCACATTACAATAATGCTGCGAGATCAGGATAAAATTAGAACAGTTCAAGAAATATATGGTATTGTGTCAGCAGAGATATCTGGAACTGAAGATCAAGATCTTTGTAATTAAGTTAAGTATTTTATGGTGCATTATCCACGTTAACAAGTTAATTCTAACTGTTTTTTTTTATGATTAACGGACTATGCCAAACAATTTTCTAAAATCAATCACAACAACTGCTTCATTTTAAGTAAATCAGAAGAATATTACTGATAACCAATATTTTTCTGTGATGTTCCGTATGATTTGGTATTTAACAAAACTACCAGGAAGATGACCAAATGAGAGCACTCAAGTAATTTGATCCCCAAAATGTATTTAGTTCACAAACCCAAGGTGACACGTTTTACGTACGGATTTTTTCTCTTTCATATTTCGAGGGACAAAGCTATATAAAAATTTAATACGAATTGAAGGTCATGCAATCCCTACATGTTGACAAGCTTTCAAGATGATACATATTAGAAAATGGTCTGATTCGGTCTGCTACATTTAGAATGCTACAACACCGAGTGAATGCCTTTCAACTATTCATAAACCATTAATATAGCACGGTGGAAGATCTCTTTTCTTCTAATGATGAAAACATATATAAAAGAATTTAACTTCATTAAGTAAAATGCATATTTATTGAGCATAGTTCTCCTGCTAGGCAATAGGTCTACTGGAACAAATAAATGACCCTGGAACAGATCATATGACCGGTCTTATGTTGACTTGCTAAGCAAAAAAACAGTTAGAGATTTTAATAATGTTATCAAGACTCTCGTAGCAACTCAAAAAGAATCCCCACTTAACTGCTGGATATATTACGATACTCCGGTTTATCAGGGAAATCTTTTTTTAATGTTTATTCAACATGTTTTATAATTACTTCAGATCTATCACTACTTTAAAAACCCCTGCTGCATAGACTGTTATTGCCGCAATGCGATTAAGTTCAAAGGAAACAGCCCATAGTATATACAAAAAACGTGAACGAGATATAACGGGTAACAATAACGTATTTTGTGGAAAACATTTAATAATTGAAGGTGATTTCAGGAATGTGTTGCCAGTAGTGTCACTATCTGTTAGAGATACCTGTCTTAAAGATGCACATTTTGGCAGCATTTCAGTATATTAATACATACACAAAACATCAAAACTAACAAAAAGGTACAGGTGTAAATAAGGTGCTGCATTGACCGTAGTAGTTGTACACTAAAGAGCAATAAAAATGTCGCTCTTGTAGATGTCATGGATGTTCCAGCTGATGCGATAGCAACGGGTCTCTATTTTCAGAAATATTCGATTGATGTAACATAAACGGCCTAAGGGAGTGGATTTCCCTCATTGGGGAGCCGCCTATGCTAAGATAGCTTTAATCGATCCCGAAAACTTAAAGTAAGTGATATAAAATATATATTTTATTTTATTGTCAAAATAGATATTGTTTGGAAGTCAGAGAGATATATTTTGCATTTAAAATTGATGACAGGGAACTTAGAAGCATAACATGACACTGTCTGACCTTGATGAAGTCAGAGCCAGATGTCGGACTGACAGCTGATGACCTTAGGGCTCATGAGCTTTTAATATTGACTACAATCTCAGATCGCGGGCTAAATCGCACACACACAGTCTGGGGTTTAGCGTGATTTGATTGGCTGAGGAAACTTTCCACCCCGAGCACATCGGGCCGATACGTCGAAAATTAGTCAGATTACGTTTTGATTCCAAGGAGCACAGATTGTGTGGAGATCCGCCGTTCCCTGAAGAGATTTTTGTTCACTTATTTTAAATTGACTATTCGTTGAGTTCTGTTGAGAGTTGGTTGGCTCTGATGCTAACAATTTTGTTACTTTAGTTACATGTAAATTGTGAAGGGAGAATTTTGGCAATTGAATTTCGTTGAAAAACTGTCTTGGGGGGAAAACAGCGAAAATCCTATTTTAAGCTTGACGAAACATTTTGGCTGGATTGATCTGTGTTTTTCATGTAGTGCTGTTGAACGCTGTTACGGAGAATTTAAAACTTTTGAGAGTTGTGTTTTATGTATTCAAGACGAATAATTGGAAATATTAAATTTTGAGAGTTGAAATAATTTTTGAGAATACTTATTTTTGTTACCTCAGTCTGGAAGGAGTTCTATTAAACTGGACAAAATTTAGTTGAGTTCAGTTGAGAATAATTAGAAGCATTTATTTCGGGCATCAAATTTATTTTTGGAGGAATCAAAATATTGTGTAAGTCAGGAAGGATTTCTTAATTGCGAAATAAGGGCCAAAGAGGCCGCGACCTGCATAAAAATTGGAATAATAATTAGCATCACGAACTGAAGTGTGGTACACTCAATTGTTCGCGAAAAGTGATGTATACATATATATATATATATATATATATATATATATATATATATATATATATTAGATCGAGTTTTCCATTGCGAGTAAATCAGGTGCGTGATGTTCACATCTGGAGATATTAAAAAAAAAAGACAGAATTACACGTACGATAACGAGGCGTTAACTGAGGCTCCTTGAAGGGCAACCCTGCGAAGCCGTCCAATATTAATCATTTTTGTTGTTGAAATGAATTCTGGTTGAAATTTAAGTTGCTGAATTTTGGCTGTAAGTGTCAGTAATGATTGAAGTTTGCCAATCCTTGAGAGACCTCGTGGTGCATCTCCGGATACGGATCAATTCGGAATTGCTGCCTGGGAGGACGCTGGGGTACGTGGATAGCTCCCTGTAGTTTATATTATTAACCGTCCATGAGGATACATTAGTTATGTTGGAATTGAGGTTGTTGTATGCACGGGCGTGTGTGTCACACGGAGAGAGAAAGAGGGTAGTATGGGAACGTATTCTGAAATATCGAGAGGAATTCGATGAATTAGGGGGCGTATCTAGCTTCCTGTATTTTTTTGTTTTATTATTTTGAATATCCATGAGCGTGAAATTTTAATGACAAAAAGTGCTTGACTTTTTGTAAATAGTTGTGTACTGACAGACGGAATTTTCCTCGCTTTGTTTCGGGGATGGATGTGAACAAGTTGGTGTACCTGTAGAGACCACGAGAGATGGTCTGATAGCAAAGCAGAATGTGAGAGCTGTGTAACGCGACGTGAGCAGAATCGCGAATTGTTGACGCTCGGTGTCCCTGAGCACCACGTTTGCTCTGCTTGTGGTTAGGGAAAAATAGCATTGATGAACGCTCCGCCTGGAGGACGGTTGGAGAGATCGACGGTTGTCAGTCATAGGTGCGTTAATGCAAGAGATATTAGGGGAGTAGAATAATATACCCGAATATAAAACTCTTGGAGTATAAAACATTAGTGTTTTTGTTTGAATTATCGAAGATGAGTCGATAGATCGAGGAACCAAATACGAGGTTTACCAAGTTATTACTCCATCCGTTCCATACCCACAGGACACACCCAAGTTAGGATTGATGGCCAGTTACAGAGTGGTGTAAGAGTATGTAGCGTTTAATATGCCAAGAGATAGATTCATGCTGTTGGATCAGAAGCGACAGGGAAATGCCGAAATAATGGTCTTGAAATTTGCCCGTCACAGAGTCCGTTGAATGTCAGTGGAGATCATGAGTTGTGTGTGTTGGGATTATTTCAGGGGGAAGAGAGAGTGATAAATAGCGTCTGCAAGGTTGAACTGACAAGTGAAGGTCTTTTATCACTGACTATAAGAGCAGCTGAAGGCACCTGGTTGGTATCCACGCAACAGAAGATGGGATTGTCCAAGGTATGCAGTAACAGGGCTGCTGGGATAATCAAGGTTAGACAACCTTTAACTATGGTAGAACTGGACAGGGAGTGTGAAGCCCGGAGGAAGGGCATAATATTACATGCGTATTATCAGGTTGAGGAACGGTATTTGTTAAAAGCAACTGACGTAAAGAGAATGGCCAATTGAATAACTTCACAGACCTCTGGGACCCACTGATCCATCGTTCACCGCCACATACCCGACTTAGGCTACCAAAAGCTATGGGAGGAGTTACATGAATAGATTTGAGTGAATTGCTGGCCCGATTAAACTGTCTAGAGATTACAGAAGATTGGGATAGGCTCCATAAGGCAGTGGTTACAGGTGCGGGAGTGAGTACGCTAGTAACGATAATTGTGATGGTGTTGGTGATTGGATGGTGCATGAAAAGAGCGAATATAGGAAGAAAGCAAGGTGATGAGCATCTCGAGGCTGATTTAACAGGTGGCAAGGGAGACACTGGTTCGAACTCGCCTGTGATTCTGGAAAATCCGGCTGCTGGTGTTAACGAAAACGAGACACAACCCGAAGCCATCCCTGATACTTACATCAAAGGAACTGAAGACGACTTTAAGTTTCTCTTCTTTTCTTTCTTTTCCTTTCTCTCTGTTTTACCAAAATTTTTGCAGGGCGCTGAGCCGTCGAAAGAAAATCTCAGCGATACCTGAATGACCGTCTATTGAGACGAGAAGTCCTTAGTGAAAGAAATTATTTAAATATGTTTATAAAGGATATTTGAACTGTGAAATAAAAGGTTAAGGTTCAATTACGACTGCTTAAGGTGACAAAGATTCCCCTAGGTTTATAAAAAGCAGATCCTTGTAGAACCCTTATTAGAGCTGCATACCCTTTAATATGTGCTGTTGATAGCAGCGAAGTGAAAAACGCTTGGAAATTGTTACTGACACTCTGCGAAAAACCAAAATTTGAACTATGATTGAATTGATGAAAAAATGGAAAATGGGGAATAACTCTTTTACAGCCTGAAAAAGAAAGGGTACAGAACTTTTAAACAAGGGAAGTAACTCTTATCTTTGAACTAGTAATGTGAATTGAACAAAAAAGAATATACAAAAAAGACTTGCATGTGAAAAAAAAGAGATTGTATTAGGCCTGAGAACTCTGAACTTTTACATTTTTATGATCTTATGAACTTTTTTAATTGACTTTCTTATGGACTTTTGAATGAAATAGGGGGAAAACCCTGATAAAGGGTTGGTATTAGATTGTGTGTATGTTATCTTCTTGACGGGTAATTTGATGATAGATTGAGGGATTTGTGAAAAAAATCTGATGGCGAACTGTGAAAGGGATGGAGAGGTGAATTGAGGAATTATACTCGGTTGGTTCAATTCAAACAACGACGTCTTATGGGGGTGAATGTAACGAAATCGACCTGAGGGAGCGAATCCCCCTAATTGGGGAGCCGGCTATGCTAAGATAGCTTTAATTAGACCGAAATAACAGCAGATATCCTGAAGACTTAAAGTAAGGTATATAAAAATATATTTTATTTCATTGTCAAAATAGATATTGTTTGGAAGTCAGAGAGATTTATTTTAGCATTTAAAATTGATGCCAGGAAACTTAGAACAATGACATAACACTGTCTGACGAACTCAGAGCCAGATGTCGGACTGACAGTTGATGACCATAGAGGTCATGGAATTTTGATATTGACTAGAATCTCAGAGTTCGGACTTAATCGCACACCCGCAGTCTGGGGTTTGACCTGATTTGATTGGCTGAAGAAACTTTCCACCCCAACCACATCGGGTCGATACGCTCGAAAATTAGTCAGATTACTTTTTGATTCCGAGGGCACAGATCGTGTGGAGATCCGCCGTTTGCTGAAGACGTGACCACCCTCCTTTACCCGTAATACGCTGTCTGTGAAGAGAGATTTGAGACTTTAAAAAATTACTAAGAAATGAACGATGTGTGTAAAAACATCTGTACATAATTTCGTGAATCAATTCTCGTAGAGTAGAATTTTACGGGTATGTCTTTCTTTCTACCTGATTCTCTGAGAATAAACATACAATCTTAGCTGAAGTTTCCAGACAAAAGGGTGCTTAGCCACCTTCATAAGAGAAAGGTGTTACATTGCACCCCTCAGGAAATGAAAAAAAAAGAATCGTCATGACACAAAGTATTACTGAATGTGTAAGAGTATATTAATAAATTCTTAATAGTATTACAGTAAGGATAAATACATATTCAAGAAAAGAATAAATCTCCGATGATGATAATGGTTATAAACTTTAAAATAAGCCAACAGAAGGCATGCATTCTTGTACTCCATCCTCACCGACATAATGTAAAATTAAGAGATGCAATATGGCTACTGTGAAGTTTATCACTGAAAAATACTTTGTTATAGAACAAGGATGAAAGTAAAATAATTGCATCGTTACAGCATCATTGTTTTTTTTTAATTAATAGATTTAGTATAGTCTCAACTGTTATTACTCCAAGAATGAATCTAAAGAAAATTGGTGCAATGTACCGTTGCATTTCCTGGAATACATGTTTTATTTGTATTATCATATTAACTGATCATCAATAAAACACATTCATTCTATTATTAATGGTGCTATATACCTTCAACAACCTGTATTTTCTATAATCAGATGTATGTTGTATGTGCAAGTGCTCGATCTAAACACAATATGAACTTTAAGTAATGCAAATGATGATAATCACCTCACAAAGCGTGGTCTAACATATATTAAAGCCTTCTGCTTATCGAGAAGGATTATGAAAACTCTCAGTTACAGTTCTGGGATTTAGAAATTAAGGTGTATAAAATATTATTTTAGAGAAATAACCAAAAAATGTTACTTTTCTTACATTTGAAATTCATAATTGTATGGGAAAGCAGTTTACAGAGTCTCCCTTTTTAAATTAATAGTTTTATTTACATTAATTAGATAGATGCAAGGTAACTTACATCTGAATTTAAATATACTTAATATGACTTACAGAAATTCTTCATTTCCAGTACATGTAATACACAAGGATCTGGGTATTATAACGAATTGAAATGTTTTTAATGAAATGACATTATGACAAAATCTTCAGAGTTCTTTTTTGTAACAGAAAGACGTTTTGAAGTAATAATTACATTTCATATCAATTAAAAAAAAAATAATTACTGTATTTCTGAAATTTCAAATCTTTATTGACATAATAATCAACATAAAGAGAAAAGTTGACAGTTGCAGATTGAACTGCAGTAGAAGCCACCAAAGCCAACTGCTCAATATTCTGACTGAATAGATAATATGGCAAGAATTGAAGATAGTGACCTTCGTCTACCAGTTATTCTACGACCTTCACTTTCAGGAAGTACAAACTATCCCCAAGATGCAATGCTAGTTTTCTGTAAATATGAGGAAAACATACCTATCCATTGGTTACACATATAATAAAAGTAGTCCTGAAATAGTAAACAAGTTGGGACCATCAGAACTTACACAAAAGAGACCTGACTCTACATCACGTTTTTGTCATGCACATCTAGCTGAACTTTTAAACTACATTAAAAACAGGCGTATAATGGGAACTTCTGCTTATATGTTATGTAATTTATGTTATTGAAATCTATAAAATATGTCTATCAAACTGATACATTTTTATAATGCTGCGAAATCAGGATCAGCTCAGAACAATTCAGAAATTGATGCAATTGTGTAAGCAGAGATTACTGGAATTTCCACGGCTTCTGCTATTATTATTATTATTATTATTATTATTATTATTATTATTATTATTATTATTATTATTATTAGTAGTAGTAGTATTATTATTGTTAATAATATTAATAATATTAATATTATTATTATTATCATCATTATAATTTTTATTATTATTATTATTATTATTATAATTATTATTTTATTATAATTGGTATTATTATTATTATTTTTATAATAATAATAATAATAATAATAATAATAATAATAATAATAATAATAATAATGATAATAAGTATTTACACGATATTCTGCTTGTTTATTTCCTCCTTATTCCGTACGTTTGATTTCTTAGAAATATATTCCATATATTTTTGGAAGGCAAACCTGCCTATTAAAATTACGCTATATTCGAGAATATAGACATTAAAAACTAAGTCCCCTATCTCTTGAAAGGAATATACGTTATATCGCTTTGATATAGCCATGGTTCTCGAATGTTATTATAATAATATATGATCTTTGTTGCAATTGTGTAAGAAGAAAACTCATAGTAACTTCGCCATGCAACAATTCTTCACCAAAGAAAGAAGTACGAAAAATGTCAGATAAAACAAGAGCATTGTGAAATATACATTGCCTGCTAAGAGTTGTTTTACTGGAAGCGTAGATTACCGATTGCCTCCTATAATTCGGTTTTATTATTTGGTATTGAACTATGCAAAGCAATACTACTTTCTCAGTAATTATGAACACTTATTGGTTAATCTCATTCGTGCCATTTCTATATTAAAGAATAATAGACACTATTTCAGCAGAAATGGTAATATACTCATTATTGTTGAGTTATATATGTCTTACAATTCGAACTAATATTTTCAGCGCTATCTAGAAATAATCTCAGATGTATCAAAGTATATTTCTCATTACGAAGAATTTTCACTGGTCCTGCTAGTTATTATTATTATTGTTATTTTTATTATTATAATTATTATTATTATTATTATTATTATTATTAGTAGTAGTAGTAGTAGTAGTAGTAGTAGTAGTAGTCACAACAAAATTTCACACGCGAAATCCTCAACGATAAATCTGCATTAGAAATATTTGGTGTTAACAATAATCTTAATGGCAATAAGTGTCCTCAGATTTCTGCAACTATCCATCTGCTTCGATGAATTTTGCGACTTAGTTTGCGTTATTACAAGAGGTATTAGTCAGGGATTGCTAGCAATAATTATAGACCCTCACTCTAATTTAGTTGTCAATAAACCTCTAAGATATCCTAGTCGATCATAAATTCGCGTTGTAGTTTACCATATGAACACATTCTAAGGCATCTATATACTAAGTTCTGTATAAGTCCAATCTTCTTAGAAGTAGGCACAAACGAACGCGAGGGCATATATAGGCCAGTATTATATATATATATATATATATATATATATATATATATATATATGAGGCTATTGTTTTCCAGATGTTTAGAAAACCAAGAAATTTTAAACATGTCAATACAAGAGTGTTTAATACCAAATTAGAGCAGAGTATCCCCTTTTTTTTTGTTTTTACATAAGCAGTAATATATGCTAAGCAGTCATGGGCATACTCCACTCAGATATATATATATATATATATATATATATATATATATATTTATATATATATATATGTGTGTGTGTATATATGTGTGGGTGTGTGTATTAATATATACATATATATGTATATAAGTATTTATATATACACATATATATGTATAATATATATATATATGTATATAATATATATAATATATATACATATATAATATATATATATATATATATATATATATATATATATGCTGTCTTTCTAATACATCCAGTCTTATATTAAGTATTAAGGACGGTTTTGCTGCTAATAGGAAGAATTATGCTGCATTTTCTTTTAAATGAACGTGTTAGCATTTATGAGTATACGTGCGTGCGAAAAGGCAATGCATAATGGGCACCTATTTTTGCGCTTTTTTTTTCGACAGTATGTTCATTACGCTAAGCGGAACCCATTTTTATATTTTATTTCATAAATAAACTAATATTGCGCATCATATTAGTTTTATCGATATTTATTTTATTTTTATGATCTAATTATTTCATGTTTTCCTTTTCCATTTGTTGTTCATCTATTCATAACTTGCATTATAGAAAGGACACAGGTAACAAGACGGTTCCCATAGGCATAGAAATCAATTGAATCCTGTGTTCGTAATGTTCATAATACATCTGATTTTAATTGCAAGCAACCACATATATCGAGAAAAGACCCGCAGTAACTTTTGTCAATTAGACAATGGGTATGCACGTAAATGTATACATTCGAATCATATGTAAGTTATTATTTCTATAAAAGGAGCATCCTATTATTAATATTTACAGACACAGATGAATACACACATAAACATATGTAATTATATATATATATATATATATATATATGTGTGTGTATACATATATATAAATCTAAATTTGTCTGTGTGTCTACGTGACTAAATACTTTATAGACTCTGAAACGACTGACATATTTTCTTTATGTATCCATGTAAATTTGTAAGGCTGGGAGCTATTTAATTAAGTTACGGCTGAGAAATCCTCATATAATTCAAGATGGTTGATAATCGAAACCGTTACCTTAATTTATCTCTCAACGGAAAATAGAGTTTCCTCATGTTATCACTTGGTAACAATGATAGAATAACGTTCCGTGCAATTTTTTTTCTGTGGGAAGTTTATACCGTGTTTTTTTGTGTTTTTTTAATATATATATATATATATATATATATATATATATATATATATATATTTATATATATATATATATATATATATTTATATATATATATATATATATATTAATTTCTCAACACGGTTGACTAATTGTAGAACTACACAGCGACATAGATTCTAACAATAGTGTGTATCCTGTCTTTTATTTCGAGTATTTTTCAAGAAATCATGCCCTACTAAAAGTAGACGAATCAAAGAAATTTGATTGTTGCTGACAAGCTGTATCCACTGTGGGCAGGCTACGTTGATCAGTAAGGTGTCAATAATTTTAGAAAATAGAAGGTATTTGAATTACCAAAGATACAGATAAAAATAAGCATGAACTGGCAACGCAGAATTCCCAAAGCAAGCCATAGAAATACTACTAGTATATATATATATATATATATATATATATATATATATATATATATACATAACTTTATTCGATTGGCAAAATTTTAGAATAATTATAAAAAAGTGAACCATATCGTAAATTCAATCAACTAAAAAATGGAAACCGGGGTGAGGAAAAGAAAAAAAATATATATATAATGGGGCAAGTTATATGTGCAATTAAATAAAATAAATAAGTCGATTAAAAAACGATCGTTAAAATATACCCAAAGCGCTTTTCGTTCAGACAAACATTTTCAAGGGTCATAAGTCTGAAAATTATTATTTTTTTTTTTAGAATATTTGGTAGTGATATGGAATACGAGCGGAGAGGAGGTTAAGAAAAAAAACCTGACTACCCAAATAATTCTAACTTAAGCCGGAGGTTTCTCTGCTTGCACAAAGTGGGGGGGGTTAGCAATGATGGCAAGTGCTTCGAGGACAGACAGGTGGAACTTTGTGCGTCTTCGGTACAAAACAGAAAAACACTCCGGAGAGAAAACAAGACCGCACTCCTTTTTATCGACCAAGTGTTGGCCGATGGACGATTCTATCAGTTGAGATTTTCTGGTAGTAGGTTGATGATCTCGGATGAAACGGGGAACATATTGGGCGATTCTGACCTGAAGACGCTGAGTCGTCTTGCCTATATAGACGGCTTTCTTTTATGACATCTATTTATAGAAAACCCACTTTCACTGGTCTTTATCTTAGTTGGGATTCTTTTGCACCCACAACCAGCTTCAGTTAGAATTATTTGGGTAGTCAGGTTTTTTTTTTTTTTTTTTCTTAACCTCCTCTCCGCTCGTATTCCATATCACTACCAAATATTCTAAAAAAAAAAAATAATAATAATTTTCAGACATATGACCCTTGAAAATGTTTGTCTGAACGAAAAGCGCTTTGGGTATATTTTAACGATCGTTTTTTAATCGACTTATTTATATTATTTAATTGTACATATAACTTGCCCCATTATATATATATATTTTTTCTTTTCCTCACCCCGGTTTCCATTTTTTAGTTGATTGAATTTACGATATGGTTCACTTTTTTATAATTATATATATATATATATATATATATATATATATATATATATATATATATATATCATACATTTTTCAAAATCGGCAATTTAGAATGAACTAACTACAAATGATTATATAATGCTATATTTTTGGCACACATATATGTGCATCAGATCAAAGGTCAACTCTCTCCACAAACGCACTTATTTAAACACCAGTCTTATTATGGCATATTTATTTTACATAGCCATAAACTCCTCTTAAAAATTTCACAAATTATTTTATCATACAAAACTCTGCGTACATTTATGTGTGTATTGTTCTGGAAATTGTAAAATCTGCGGAGTAGTTGCGTAAAATAAACGAAATTTTAGAATGCATCACATGTGACGCATTTTCTTTTAAAATAATGTGTTGTTTCTTCATGCTAAAAGGTGTAAAACCGAGGCAACTTTATTTAAGCGAACGTAAACACACGGGAATGGAATCTCCAAAGCAAATAATAATAGTAAATCTTGTCAGAGAAAGTAGATCAATCGTACATTTTCTCCAGAAAAAGAATTATAAGCATCTATTATTTCTATACTCTCAGTAAAATAAGGTGAATGTTCAACAACAAATTGTTAAATTGCATTATTTTCTAACAGACTTATTTAAAACTGCTGAACAATATAGAAACTGTTATTTCAACACACTTAAATATATCTTACCAGAAGTTTCTTTTCGCCGTAAATGTCTACTATTTCTTTTATATATTTTTATATACGGAAATGATGAAATAATATGGAATATATAAAGATTAAACTGCAAGAAATTTGTAAAGGAAAGAAACAAACAACATATTTTAATATTTGAAATACCCAAAACATATCATATTCTACTTTTTATGCCATTATATAAGAATACACTGTAAAGCAATTTTAGACGTTAGAATGGGGTTTCTTTTGTGCATATAAATATAATGTAAAACGATGCAATTTCCAGTACATTCTAATGTTTTCGCAGTAAGTCATTTTTACCACTTATTCGAAGGAAATTATAAAACTTCCTTAACTACATGTAATGGCTTTATTTTTCGTTTTTCCACTAAGACTTAAGGTTAGCTTGGAGACAGGAGCGTAGCTTTATGATATTAAACATTCACGTATTTTATAATAAACATTTATTCGGAACTCACACATTCACAAACTTTAAAATAAATAAAGTCTGTTGCAAATTCTTTAACGTCGTCTGATTAATAATGTGTGATCCGTTTGCATAAAAGTTGTATACAAAACTTATCGTTTGGTGTTTTATAGTATTTCCCAACTAAAATATTAAAGCTATTTCTTATGTAATATGCTAAAAATCGAGAATCGTATTTATATGTGTATTCCAACATAAGATTGATTTAAAAAAAAATAATAAGCGTGATTTTTCGTACGAAATTTTATGTTTATTGGCTAGATTTATGATATGTTGAAAAATAAACTTTATTCATTGTCTTTTACTTTAGAAAAATATATTATCGGTAAGCCACAGATAGATTTATCAACAAAGTTAATTTTGTTTTAGAAACAAAACAACCACTTCAGCTCCGTTGTTGAATTAAAAAAATAATAATAAACATGTTTTTCCCATGGATTTTAAGTCTTATTCGTCAGATAAATTATACGGATAATGTTTTCCTGTAAAAATGTTTTTAATTAAATTTGGTGCACTGGATGCCATGAATTTTTAAATATTATTATGCAATAATGTAATGTTCTATGCGTATTTCTCTGTTGATATTAATTGGTTTCGTGTAATACTAGTGTAGCATTTTTCGGTCAATCTTGTAGTCAATCTTAATTAATTGTGATCGGCAGATATAATTTATTTCTCTCTCTCTCTCTCTCTCTCTCTATATATATATATATATATATATATATATATATATATATATATATACATATGTGTGTGTGAAGTTTAATAATTGTTTAGGGTCTTAAAAAGTGTTTAAGTTTTTTTTGGACACATACATTGTCTACATAAGTCGGCTTATATTTTAAATGCACCACGATCCGCCATTTTATTCTGCTAAAAAGTACACAGGCATGACAAATTGGAACCAGGTACCAGAGTCGCAAAGACATAGTCGTTCAGGTAACAACAGTATTAATATACTCTCTTCTTATTATAGAAGATTGGAAGTTCAAACCCTGAAGTTCGAACGATGTTGAAGCGACATGAAATTTAGGTGCACTTACCTTTATAAGTGTCTGCCATTAAATTTACAGAATCAACATATGTTGTTTAAAATATATTTTCTCTTACATACGTATTTAGTATGATATGTATTGACAAAATCAGCCGATAATGCCACAAAAATCGAACTGATTTTCTGATATTTTCCTTATGCTCTCCCCTTACGATAAATATCATCACTTAGGCGTAATGGGCTGCTATTCGGGATCGCATATAGTAAAGATTAACACCATAGTTGTTTATATAACATTTAAACTTCTGCATACCAGTACATCTAGGTAAGCAGGCAGCAGGAAGGGAATTAAAAAGTCTAGCTGTTTGAGAGAAGAAACTGTTAGAATAGGAGGCTTTCTGGCATCTAGGGACAACAACAGTAAAAGCGTTAAGATCTTATAACCGAGCGGGTTTATCGCGGATATGTACGTCGAGAGGGTACATATATTATAAGAGGCAGAGTTATGACACATTGCGGCGATGAGGCAGGGGTTGGAACTTAGTTGATGAAGTGGGACCGATTTGATAGACAATTATTTTTTAGACTTTATCTAAGAGGGAGAAACAAGTGGTAGATGCACCATCCCAGACGTGGCAACAATACTCCATGCATGGGCGAACGCTGGCCTTGTAAAGGTACAGGATACTCTCAAGCGAAAGTAGTCTTTTAGCTCGATAGAGGGAGCCTGCCTTCTTTGCAGCAGCATTTTCAATGCCATCTATGCATTTGTTCCAGTTCATACTGCCTGAAAATTTTAGGCTGAGCGGTTTGAAAGTAGAATTATCAGGAGGTGTGCTATTTTTCAAGGATACAGGGGGTTGGAAAGGAGTCATGTAATTTTTAAAGTAAGGCAGCTTAGCTTTACTCGCATTAAATGTAACCATCACGTTGTCTCCCCATTCCATTATAGTCTTGAGGTAATTTTCTAGCGATTCTGCGATTGTCTTAGATTTATGTACATCTGTTCTTCCCTCATACATATTATAGAGCGTTGTATCATCAGCAAATATACCCATTTCGGACACAATATTATCAGGGAGGACGTTTATGAATATCAGGAATAATAATGGTCCAAGGATCGACCCCTAGACACTCCCTCATTAATCTCATGCTTCTTGGATTAACGTCTGTCAATAACATGTATGTTTCTATTGTCTAAGACGCATCTGATTATATTTATTTACGTTCAGTTATAGCATACGATTTTATTTTCATTAGCATCTTTATGCAAGGCTTTGTCAAAGGCCTTAGATATATCAAGGACTACTGGCCTGACTTCGCCCGCCTTATCAAATACATTGTAAATGCGTTGAGAGATATCTGCAGTAGAACGACATAGCCTGAATCCATACTGTTTGTCAGAGAGAAGAGTTGCTTTTGCGAGGTGGTGAACCAGTTCTAAATTAAGTAAGGTCTCAAAGATTTTAGCGAAGAGTGGGATGAGATTAATGGGGCAATAATTCATAGGGTGGTTTTTCACCAGACTTTGCCAATCTTTGATTTTTTTAAAAATCCAATAAACAAAAAACCTGCTGTTATAAAGCGAGCCAGATGCCGCTATCTTATTCAACAGAGCACAATACCTTAAATGTAGAAATCTAGTAAGCATTAACAAAGAAAAATCTTCTTACCTAGTTGTATATTTAAAATATTATTCGTTCGCGTTAAAATGTAGCAATATATTTTACAAATGAACGTCTTCTGGAGACATGTCAGTGCATCGTATTGTTATAAAATATGTTTGATTGTTTAGACCAAAAATCTCAAGAAGAAAATCATGTGAACAGTACACGTTTGTTATATGTTTCAGTTCAATGTTTACTTTTTGTGTACGAAATATATAACTTTTGATCCATAGACAGTGATTTAGATGAAAATGCTTCTATGTCAAGATACATAATTACAATCGCATTTAATGGGAAAACCATATTTCCTACTTATATTTTAGTTTGGAATTATTATAAATCAATTAGTACAGAGCATTATTATGTAAATACGAGAAACAAGACATGTGGAATCAAAGATGCCCTTTAATAATTAATCAGCTTGGAGCTATAAAAACTTACTTTAAAGCGACCTGATGTAATATTAAACGGCATCATCTATATCTAGCTGAACGTTTTAAAGACATTACAGGCAGACATATACTGGGTATTTTATTTGTAAATGTTTATGGTATGACTTTCCCAAAAGAGGCCCACATAACTGGCACACGATCATAATGTTGCGAGACCAAAATAAAAGCAGACAAGTTAAAAAAACTGATGCAATCATAATCAAATATATAAAGACCTGGAAATCAAGAGCTTCATTATTTAGGTAAGTGTATAATGGTGCATGTTCAACTTCAATGTAATTGTTTTATTATGTGCTAAAATATCGCTTAATTATGGGTGTTTGTGGGTGTGTGTTTGTGTGTTTTTAATTTTCCAACTACCCTGGAATTTCCACGAGTTCTGTTAGCATATTTTAAATTGGTATCATTTGCAAGTATTTAACACGGAACCCTGGTTCCTATAGAAACATACTTAATGTTCCTTAGTGGAAGGCAGAAGAGAAGATTAAATGATATCAACAAAAGAGTTAGTAATGAAAAAGAGATGATATCAATTTAATGAAGAGAAAAATAAAATGCTTTGCTATCCGGTAAAGTACGAACTGTCTTAACTTCCTGCTCATTATACCTGTGCAGAAAAAGTGGAATTTACTCAAATGGGAGACAGTTTGACATCACCAACGTTTAATAAAGAATAAAAAGGACTTCCGCATCCTATCATATATAATAAGAGACAGAGGAATGAGGATATTTGATATATATATATATATATATATATATATATATGTATGTATATGTATATATATACATACATGTATATTTGTTGTTGTTCCTTCTTATGAAACTGATTTTTAATTTAATTAAAATTTGATTTTTTAATTAATTTTTTTTTTTTTTAATTTTTAAATTGAAAATCACTTTACTTAATATTGAATTAGCTCCAGGACATTTTACTATCGAGCTTATTATATATCTAAATTACAACGAGCATTTCCTGTATTTTAATTAAACAAGTAATTTCACTGTTACATTAAAATACACTTAGCTCTTTAGACTATTATTCTAATCTCCTTTAAATTATATACATGTATATATATACACGTGTGCATATTTCGCTTACAATTCCAGATTACCATAGTGATATATATATATATATATATATATATATATATATATACATATATATATATATATATATATATATATATATATATATATATATGTACAGGATGCCCGTAATGTAAATATACAATCTTACAAGTTATTATACAGACAGCCTACAGCTACACAAAAATAAATATTAACTATTAATACAAATATAATACAATAAAACATAAAGACTGTATCGTAACTTTACGGACACCCTGAATATATATATATATATATATATATATATATATATATATATATATATATCACTCTTAGTTTTTTTACAAACAGGTATTAATGATGGCATTGCTATACTTCTTCAAATTTGTTAAAGTTCATATGATAAGGTTTAATAATAAATTATATAGAATTTAAGTTAATAGATTTCATCATATATTTTGGACCTAATTTAAATTTATATCCTGAAAAATGCGAGATAAAAAAGTTACTAGAATAAACACATTTTCATGCATTAAAACATAATATGATAGACTCATTATAATTCTTCGATAATGTACGGTTGAATTGTGACACATCTCCCGTGGTAATTCCCTCAGCCACTTAAAGCTCATGAGCCCAAAATCGACTTCTATCGCCACAGGACCATTTTTATAGACATATACCTGAGGGAGTATCCATAATCACATGATGTTACAAAGTCTTAGCTTTGTACGACAGCTAATTCTTTCTCACGGTTCAAAATGTTTAGATCCAGAAACAAGCAATAGCAAGATAGCCAGCAATAAGTTAAATTGCAGACCAGCTTCCTGCGGGTACTGGCCTCCCGCTTTATGGTTTTGTAAATCAGAGATTTGCTTTTTCTGGAAAGATTGCCTTCACCACGGCTTATGGGAGCCCTCACCACCCCATCACACACATAGGAAAAGCACACAGAGTGCTAGTTTGCCGTTGACCCAGAAAAGGGTTCATTCGCCCTTTGAAAGGACTTGTTTTTAATCCTTCAGGGAGACTACCCACCCTCCTCAGCAAACAAGTCTTTTGGAGTAAAAAGTTTAGTCGCCGGTGACCCGACCATGAGACAGGTAGCACTGGGTAATCTCTCCAGAAATGTAATACTGGGCTGTAATTAGATTAGGTAAAATAAAGTGAATATATACATAGATTTAGTGACATTAAGAATCGATTATAAGTGCATAGCTTTGCACCAAGGTGCTTATATTTCATGAAAAGTCAGACCCACATAGAAAATAACATTACAGCCAAAAAAATAACATTACAGCTAAAAATGAATATGAAATAAGACAATAAAGCAACGGATACATTTACAAATGTAGTGACATATAGGTTGAAAACGGAAGTTTCTGTTGCTAATAACGAATAACTTCAATCCAATGGTCATCTATAAAAATGATATACCACTTGCTAAAACGTTTTATATTAAGCTAATTATCATGTTGTATAAAGAAAAACACAAGATCAAAGATGAAAAATTCAAAAGACCAAATAGCTGATAAGATTCAAGCTAGATAACGATATGTGACTGAAGTTATATAAAGATTTATTCAAAGATAAATGCGTTAGCACAACCAATAGAACTATAGTTGTATTTCTTATAATTACATTCCTTTTGTTTGTATTGGTGCATTATTGCCGCTATCGGAGCTCGTATATTTCAATTTTATTGTTTTATTTTTTTTCATAAAACTTATATAATGTGTAATGTCAAATAAAAAGAATATATGAACAAAACTTTTCATTCGGTAAGATGTCTGGTTTAATTAATTTGATTTGACTTAGGGCGCCCATTCAATTAAACACTTTTGTTCTGTGAAATAAAACTAATGTCTCTGTTTAGCCTATAAAACTAATTAATCAGCATGTTTTTGTGCCTGCCGCCGGCTTGTGCATTATTTTAATGTACAAGTCTTATATATTTGCATTTTTTCGATTGGTTGCCGTGTCTCGGGTCAATAATCAATGGTCTGATTTAATATCGATTTCTACATAAAGACTCATGAGTTTACAATAGAAACAAAAGATTAATGTTATGTATCGCATATGAACCAAAAACAGATTGAACACGATAATTTCTTAGATAATCTTGCGGCGATTCAATAACCCTTATCTGAATTTCAATTCCTCAACGTGAGCTGGCTGTGCTAATGTTGCTTGGCGTGTGTATATTTTTTATAGAAAAAATATCAATTGTATTCGTCATACACGTTTTAACAAATTGTTAAATATATAACATCCTCTTCGGAAGATATGGCTTTGAGAATATATTGGTTAGATGCATGATATAAGGTTGTATGGGATGGTGCTTAAAATGTTGACGGTCCTATGTTCTCTCTTATCTTAATTCCTTATACAACATATATTGTTTGGTGTACGCACTTTAAAGCTGGTTACACCAATATTATATTTTATAATATCTAAAATTCCCGTTGTGTTCATTCCTCCTAAGTGGCGAAACGGCTGATCTTCTCTAGTGTAATTTCATACAAATGTAATTTATATTTTGGCGATGTTCCCGGATATGTTTCATAAATAATATATATATATATATATATATATATATATATATATATATATATATATATATATATGCACACACACACACACACACACACACACACACACACACACACACACATATATATATATGCAAATAATCACTTGGGCGTATTATTTATCGTAATATATTATATTACAAAAGGATTGATTCTATAATAATACATACAAAACTTCAGGAATTAAATTATCATGTTAAAACGCATTGTACAGAGAGGCACGCTCTGCGTTCAGTATATACATGCATATAAGTTGCATCTCGTAATTGTATTACGATCATTGCTACTATCAAGTACTTATCAAGTGGGATAGAAGTCCTTGTAAATTCTAGATACATTTTAAAAGCTGCTGTTCGGTTACATAGTATGTTTTCTTACTAATCCATATTTATATGGTTAAATTGACTGTGAATATTGTGTAACAGTATTGTAAACGCAAGTGTATGTAAAACACTTATACATTTTCATGTGGAATTCAAAACTGTTACTGTTCAATATGGTACGAATGTTCCTTGGTAAAATTTTTGCGAATTCATGACGAAAATGCTATTTTACATAGGATGGGATATTTCAGCGTGATTAGAGAAATGTCTAAAGACCAAGAGCTCATCTTCGACTTACAATATGCCGATGATGCTGCCTTAACTAACCATACCTCAAGCGGAATTCAAGGCATTATTGACACATAATCTTATAAGTACCACTAATCTGGCCTCCTTTTCAACACGAATTAGACGAAAATCTTGCCAAACGTGTCTCCAAGTAACGCTCCCACCATCATTGTCAAAGATATCCCTGTAAAGAATATCAGCAGTTTCACGTAACATTGATATATATATATATATATATATATATATATAAATATATATATATATATATATATATTTATATATGTTGATCAGCATCTCTCCCCCCTTTCTGGCTTTCTTACTCTTTCTATTTTCTCTCTCTGTGTCTCTATAAGAGAATAGAGAGGGAGAGAGAGAGAGAGAGAGAGAGAGAGAGAGGTGAGTAAACGTGGAGGTAGACACGTTTACCAGAACCAAAGGTCAGCTGACCAAATTACGTATGTGTGACGTGGTCGGCTAGATCTGTGAGATTTGATTTGAGTTTTCAAGAAGACCGACGTTTTTCCGTGGTCTCCCCCATTTAACTGGGGAGGGGGGAGAAGAACGCTGACGTATGTGAAGAAGAACCACACAAGCATATTTCACTTCCACTTCTGCAGGGCCTCTGGGGAAAGTGAAATAAAAACTATAACACCCATTCATCGTCTTGGAGTGATAAATCTTCGTCAAACAGGTATCAAGTCTCCCTCCAGGATGAGAAATTTACAGATGGTTCAACAGCGAGAAGAAGCAGAGGTAGGTTCAGAAATTACATGTCACACACACGATTCCCTTTTTTGATAATCAAACACACAACTATTTATATTAGAGACAATCACACGGAATCTTTGATGTTATATAGTGTACACACCCAAACGTAAAAAGTGCCCCTCATTGATTTAAATGGCACCCCTAAATGAAGAACACTATATAACATATTCAAATGTAACGAAAGCTCAATTTGGTACCCCTCAACGATAACCTCGATGATAACGAATATATAACATATATATATATATATATATATATATATATATATATATATATATATATATATAAAAACGAAAATGTTTTTATGTATGCATGTTTGTATGTATATATATATATATATATAAACATATATATATATATATATATGTGTGTGTGTGTGTGTATATATATCTGTGTTTGTATATCTCGCAAATACTTTCGACAGAGGTCACAGATTTTCGCAACATAAGTATTATTTTTAAGCTCCTACCTTCGGCCGACAAATATCGAAAAAGTGACCAAAACAATTATTCCTTCACTCTAAAATAATCAGTTTTGTACAGGGAGGGTTAAGCAAAAACAGTTCTCTCATGACAAGTTCGGTTGTAAACATGCGCAAATTACATCGGAACATGATTTAGTTTAAATATTAAAAAACACGGCCCAATTTCGTCAACGCCTTTTTAGCTCAGTTGCTGAGAGGGCGAGGTTATAATCTAAAGTTTGTAAGTTCGAATCGTGGTTTGAGGTGTCTATTTTTCGATTTTTTTTAAATTTAAATATTGAAGCAGGGTTATTAAAACCATGTTTCACGTTCTATTTTTTTATTTTTCAGATGTTTAAAGAGGTTTTAACGTTCGTTTTACTAGTTTCTTTTTACATCACATTCGCGTTTTCCTTTTTTGTTTTTGGTTTTTCCGATTTTACACTTAACATCGTTCGTTTTCCTTACGTAAATTTTTTTGTAGATTTTTTTTTTAGTTTAAACATTTTTTTACATAAAATATTTGATAATTTAATATTTGATATGTAAAAATATTTAGTTCGTTTATTCTTATATTTATATAACTCCCACCTCGCCCGAGCTCACACACCTCTAAACACACGGGCAACGCCGGGTACCCCCCTCGCTAGTCTCCCATAATTCCCCGATCTTAGCAATGAAGTTTAACGCCGCCTGAATCTGCTTTTACTGCTTTTGGTCAACTAAATATACGTGTGTTCGCCAAACTTGATCTCAAGTGTTTCTGTGGACAACGCAGCCATCATACCCGCATCCCTGTACGGTTGCGAGGTTCGGTATTTCCACCATATAAGGCTGATGGAATCATTTCAGATCAGCAAATGCTGTGCTTTAATTTGTGGCAAAACGGTGTTTAATTCAGAGATTCGCGGGAGAGCTGGAATCACTGTTTATCCGTTGTCAACGTCGCTGGTCGGGCCACGTCGTCAGGATGCTCTCACACAGATGATTTCTTTTTGGTCAGCGCGCCCCCGGCCGACGAAACATCGGTTCCCGATATAAACGCTACAGTGACTGTATAAAGCTCACTGTCAAGAACTGCACTATTCTCTGCAATGTTTTGGCGATTTTGGTTGTGAAAGGGAGTTGCTTGGTGTTCCACATGTGATAACGGGATGACGTACTTCAACAGTGAGCATGAGTGAGCAGCTATGGATCGTGGAACACTGAGACACCGACGGGCGGTCGCAAGTCACCATGAACACTCAAATCATGTCTTCCTGTTTTATATCTGTGGTAAGCAGTGCAGATTACCAATCAGGGTGCACAGCCATCAAATGAGTCACAAAGTCAATTAAAAAATGATGTAGACTTCATCATCCACATGGATGAACTACGATACTTAAAACAATTAGATGCAGCCAAAATTAACGTTCAGCCATTTTGGTTCTAACAGCCACTGTTTGCTTATCCAATTACATAGGCCTTTTCCTACGGTTTAAAAGGAGTTGCATTAGGATATGCTATTTTTGTAGAAAGATTTTTTCCTGCTATATAATTCATGTAGTATAAAGATTGAATGAATATTCACTTATTAAAAATAGCATATATGGTCTTCACGTTAGACTAGAATGAAACAAGAAATTAATATTCCTCCTATAGTTTTAGTGGAGATACGTTATGTAAGATATTTATAAGGGTAGTATTTAAAGTATATAATTTGCAATTAGTTAATCACTTTAGTATTGACTATATAATTATTTATATTAGGGTATTTAAAACATTTTATAAGTTTTATACTTAGTACTATAATCAGCATGATTATTAATATGATATTAGAATTATTATTAGTATTTTAATAATAATATAAAATCCATGATGATATTTCTTCGGTCTGAAATTGTGATTTATAAAACTTGTGTTAAAAGTAGGTTTAATTTTGATTTATAAACATATTTTCAGTGTATCCAGGATTGTTAGTACAAAATAGAAAAGTCTATTTTTACACTGACCTTACATCCACCGTAAAAAAATAATTCACCATTTTGTGATGAGAGTAACGTATTTTTCTGACAGCAGCATAAAATTAGGGTTCATTTATTATCGCGTTAAAATCTTGTTTTTAATTTATTTGGACTAAAAATGATAGAACTGCCATCTTATGCTGGCACTCAAAATTAATAGTAAAAACAAGACAGCTATCTATTGTTAAAATGTCCTGACGATGATCTAGAATATATATTTATTACTGTAGGCGTGTTGTCGTTATGAAAATACATTTCCTAGAGCATGATAAAACTCGAATCAATTTCGTAAGTAACCGAAACCTCACCGAATAAGTAGAATACAACACACCGCAAGTGTACCTATCTTTCAGCCTTCTAAATGAGTTATGGACTTGCAGTGTATGTGCGGCTTGTTTGGATTATTCGTAATGTTGTAAAAATATCCCATGCATACAGATGTTATGTGCATTTCAAGTCGACTACAACAATATTAAATTTCTTTTACGGAACGGCAATTGCCCACTCTTACCGACGAGTTCATTTAAATAAATTCCCTAATGCAAAGTAAGATAATGAAACTGGTTTTTCACTCGATTGAAATATTCATGAAGCCCCAAGGATCCATGGGAGCACTGACAACAGTAGGGAGCTGCGTGAAATAAGAACCAATATAACATTGGACTTTACTGTTTTATTATTCATGTTATTGAATTGCATCTATCCGCTTATCTTGCGAGCAATGGATGTTTCCCGCCCACCCGTTGCAGAGGGATTCATCCAGGAAATCCCAAATATGAAGAATGCCACTGGCGTGATGTAAGGAGTTCATAGTAGGTTTTTTCGCGCTGTGAAAGCACATATATTTTATATTAATGATTTCCTCTCTTTTTTTGAACTTTTTATTGGGTTTATATATTTATCAAGTTGGGCTTCATAAAAATATTTTAAAATAATTAATAATTTTTAGAATGCATATTGTAAGTAACGACTTTTATATCTAGACGCTAATGGTAATATAGCTCAGTAAAATATACTAATCTATGAGAATGTTTCCAAAATTATTAAAAATATGAGAGGATAGCAATCTATATGATAAGAGCATTGTTACAAACATTGTTGTATTGTGTCTATGTTAGATACCCTGTTGATATATTCTTGTATACACAACATATAAACGATCATTCATATATATATATATATATATATATATATATATATATATATATATATATATACACCTGCTTCATTTAGTCACATAAATTATAATACGAAAGTATAAATTCTTGCGTAAACTTATAGTATTTACTTACAGAGGCTCAATAAGTAGGAAGAGCTAATGACTAAGTTATAAAATATATTGGTCGATTAAGCTACGCAGAATATTCTGCGTGTTATCCCTGCTAGGATTGATAAGACTTATGCGAGAATTATGTGGTTGTCTCGCGTTTTTATATCCGCACATTCTACTGAGTTTTTAGCTAGCCAATCAGCTTTCTAGTTTCCACCGCACCCTTCCTAATAAGTCAATGAACAGGCAGTAACAGTACAAATACCCAATTGACCTCGGGTTGACAGTTTCTTTGTGTGTGCTATTTTAGCGGGGAGCGTAGATATATAGTCTCCTGACCTATATATATATATATATATATATATATATATATATATATATATATATATATATATATATATATATACATGAAGAATAAAACATGTATACATACATTTGAAGCCAAAACTGCAACATGATTTTTTTCTTTTTATAAAATAAACGTTTATTTTATAAAAAGAAAAAAATTCGTGTTGCAGTTTTGGCTTCAAATGTATTTATACATGTTTTATTCTTCAAATTTCACTCAACACTTCTAACGGATATACACAAAAAATAACCACCCAGATTATATATATATATATATATATATATATATATATATATGGATGTGTGTATGATAGTTTATTTATATGTGTGTTTATTTTTATTTGTTTATTTTGTATTGTTATTGTTAGTTTTAAAATTAATTTGTATCCTCACTCTAGAGTAAATTTTATCCTGTGAACACAGTTGCATGCTATGTATCTACTGCATTTAGGGTATTTAAATTATAGGCTAGCACATTTTTAATGAAGGCATAATCTACATGAAAAGTCTAGGTATCAACATGTGCTGAACTCTCTGAATTTTTACATTCTACTCCCGGCGAACGCCCGATATCCTAGAGTTCCCAGAATTTGTTTGCTAGAATTATTTTTATTCGGTGTTTTTTTTTTATTATTGGATATAATTTTGTGGTCATAATGTCGAGTTTGTAAATCTAAGGAACCCATACCTACGTAATATTTCTTGTTATTAAGGATTTCTTTTGCAAATATTGTGGTCTTGTAAAGTATGCTTTTGGTTTGACACTTATTTTGAAGAAAGCAAAGTGTGCGGTATCTACAGTTGAATTTATATTGTTCGTTATTAGTATTTTTATTTTCAATTCTAGTATGGTTGTCGTTGTCCGAAATTGGTTTATTATTATTAATATTATTATTATTATTATTAGTAGTAGTAGTAGTAGTAATAATAATAGTAGTAGTAGTATTTCTACTAGTTACTTATGGGTCCTTTGTGTTAGTTTTATTTTGTCATCGTGTCCAATTGTATTGTTTATTTTGTCGTTGTTTTCATTGCTTTAATTTAATAGTTTGTAATTATATGATTAATTATCATCATCCATACATTTTCGCAGCAGCTGTATGATAACTTTACGTGTTTTTTATTGTAAATGTTGTGTAAGGGATTGGTTGCGGGGAAGTGCTTTTCGATAAGATCTAGAAATTGTCTTTGCAGGTTTTGCTTTTTTAACATTTGATTTCTTTTTCTTCTATTTTTAATTATATTATTGTTATTGGCATTTTGTTGCTTATATTTAATATCAAGATTTTTGTGTCCACTATTTCTTAGGGCTGTTTCATACACATGGGTTGACCTGTTAAGTACATTTTCATCGCTTAAGTTTTTGATGAGTCTACTTACGATCGAGTAAGAAATCTGTTTTATAATTGATGCTGTGTGATTGGACTTAGGGTTTACGTATATTGGATTAGTGTTATCTTTTAAGTAGGGGTCATATGTGTTTTTATCTGAATTAAACGTGACGTCCAGAAAGTTAGTTATTTTAATGTCAGCTAGTACGTCTAATTTTAGGACTAACTTTTTTCATTTCCTTGAGTATGATTTTCAAAAAGTTATCTCCCTTATCTTTGCTGGAGTCTTTTATTATAGACATCTCTACATAGGCCGATATCCGTAGTATCAAATATGCTTGTGAGGTTATAGAGAATGAATAATCCCACAATATATGATGCCTTTGCAGAAGCTAGGGATCCCATCGCCAACTGAAACGTATTTGCAATATTAGTTTTACCCATTTGTTATTGTTATTTACTGGAACTGATTTTCTACATTTTTTAATGATGTTGATTTCTTCCGAGGATATATCGGTGTATGTATCTCACAAATAACAAATTTCTTGGAGAAATAAACATACATACATAAACTATCACATACACACACACAAACACACACACACACACACATATATATATATATATATATATATATATATATATATATATATATATAAACTAGCATGTAAAAACATTTAACCTAGCTTTTACATAGCTCAGGACACTAGATATATACGCTCCCCGCTAAAATAGCACACACAAAGGAACGAGTACATCGGCGGTCAACTGGACTTTTTTTTCCAGTAAGCTCCTGCTCATTAGCTGATTAGGAAGGTTGCAGTGGAAACTAGACAGCTGGTAGGCTAAGGAACATCTCAATAGAACGTGCGGATATAAAAAAGCGAGACAACCACACCAATATTGCATGATCCTGATAGATCCTAGCCTGGATAAAAAGCGAAATATTCTGTGCAGCTTAATAGCCATCTATATTTTATAACTTCTTATATATATATATATATATATATATATATATATATATATATATATATATGAACAAATGATTAATAAAATATGTTAAAAGACATCTTGAAAAAGAGTTAAAACATATTTAATTTTAAAATAGGAAGCACACGAAAAGTGGATAGTCCTTAATCCGCGGAGTTTCGAAGAAATACCCTCCTTCTCATCAGAGGGCAGGAATTAGCAAAATGCAGGATCGGATTTTGCATATAAAAGTATTTAATGAAACTACAAGTAAGTCAAAGATCTTACTTGGTTAAACAAATGTGAGGTAAGGGGAACAGGAGGCAAAAGAAAAAAAAATACAAAAGATTTCACATGAATGGATAGTCTGGTGAAGGGTAAAAATCCAAAAATGATAAAATCCAAAACGGCCGAATTTAAAATTTCAATCAACTGGGTAAATTCCAAATGGTCCAAATCATCCAAAAGGCAGAGTTCCTTGGAAAAAAGCGCAAATGGAATAAATTCCAAATCATTCAAAGAAAAGTACTAGAGATAATATTTGAAACACGTCTGTCAAGGCTGGATGAATCAAAAAAAATTAAGGCTTAAAAAAAAACGAAAAACGGTGACAATTTAAATTTGAAAAGCAAGGTCAAACTGACCCAGACAAAAAGCGCGAAAGTGAACGTTAATAATTCATAGTTCATATTATAAGCTCTATTTCCTTTTCGGTTTTATTGAGCTTTTTATATCCGGCTGAGTTTATTTTACTTGTAAATATTAACTCTTTAATATTTATAATATATTTTAAGTTTACCATTTTGATTACCTTAGTAAACTTATTGTAACTTTATATATATATATATATATATATATATATATATATATATATATAGATATATATATATATGTATATATATATAGATATATATTGGGGTGTGTGTGTAAGCAATGTTATAATATAACGTCTAGATGTGTGAATTTCTTACATATTTAACTTATATCCAAATTACAATCATCCTAAAAATACTGCTTTATTTTATCTTAAATATGTGGCGAAAACTTTTTAAAATATGTGATTACAGAACTTTTATAAGAGTATTGCCTGATCTCTATTTTTCATGCTTTCGCTCCTCTAATAAATGTCAACCATTAATTTTTGTCATCGTATGTCTATATGTTCGAGAGAGAGACTATTGTTAATTTCTACATATGTTTTTACGTACTCATACTTGCAATTCTCTATTTTTACTCTCCGATCTTCTTATACGTATACCATATATAGTTATATGTTTAGGTTATAACGCTCACTGGAATATGTATATGTCAGAAGACATGTTTTCTCTTAATGAATTTATGAAATATCCATTATTTACTGAGTTTATTATATTTTCTATTTGACTTCTCTTCACTAAATTTAATATGATTTTCTTTTTATTTTCGCTGCTTACATGTCTGTGGCTTAAAATAAGATATATTTACTAAAATCATGTCAACCACTTCTATAGTATTAAAACTGGATAAATGGTGATTCACCGTACTGTTTCACACACATATATATTTATGAATTTGCTGGTATGGCATTATATGAAAGCCAGTCAGTAATGTAAACATAACTATTTGGGCAAAGAAGCCAGAAAATGTTGGAATAAAGTTTAAAAAATAAAATATGAATTAAAATGTTGTGTTGTTTGCACACACAAACACACACATACATATATATATATATATATATATATATATATATATATATATATATATAAAGCTGAATGTATGTGTGTATGTGTATATGTGTGTGTCTCGTCACGAATAGGCTCCTATATAATTGACTATTTTAAAAACCTGATTCCAAAAAATGATAGAAGATGTATCGAGAGGCAGGAGTGGGTATGTTTGATCTGGCAGAACATTGGTTCATGAAAATTGTGGCGGCTGCGTTCGCTCCATATCCACAAAGTATGGACATAAAAAAAAATTAAATTAAAAAAACACATTTACAAGTGTTTTGGATATAGATGTACATAAGAATACTTTGATTCGTATGTTTTAACTTAAATAGGGATGGTATAATAAAATTGTAGTGTCTGCGTTAGCGCCTGCCCTCCATAAAAGGGAAATAATCACACACTTTAATAAAGACTTTATATATCTATCTGCGTAAATATAATTTGATAATTATGTGTCAGTTTGAAGAAATATGGTACAATAAAATTATGCGATGTTCGTTCGCGCCAGACCTCCATAGAATCGAAATATGTTGCAAAGTTTTACAAGGTTAATCCACAGATATTGTTATATAGTGTTTCAGTGTGAACAGGTCTGGTATAATAAATTATGGGGTTTATTTATTTTATTTTTACTTTCATCATATTTTGCTTTGGTTTGCATACACCCAAATTCGAAGCTATCTCTTTACAACCCTTCCTTTTCATAACCAATCATATTTTATGAATCAGAGTCCATTTTCTGTACGCTGGTCTTGAACCCAGTCAACGACGGATACATTTGCTAGTATATATATATATATATATATATATATATATATATATATCAGTATGTGGGTATACATACATGTACCTCAGAGAAATGAACGCGTCTGTCATACATAGTTCCGGTTTTCCCTTAGGCAATGTGGTGTACCTTCTATCCTCACTCTTGAGAGTTACCGTGGAGCTGATGCCCTCTCAGCTGATGTATGCATTACCCAGCGGCGTTTGGAATATGTTCGTAATCGTTGATACCTAAGCCCCATCCCTGGGCAAATGGGGCGTTGAATGTAGACGCGACACCCATAAACCGTGGTGTGAGGCCTCTAGTCATATATCTGCAAAAAGACTGATTTTTTTTTATTTGGTAACATCGTTTTTTTTACCTACATACCAGGGGCTGTTTCCAGATGAGACATCTGTGTCGGAGCAGACCTATTTGGGGACTTTACTGCTCAGCCAGGAGTCTGGGAAGATGCAAGAAAAAATGCATCAAAATTGCATTTTCTGATCTGGCTAGTTTACTGCGTCTAGCGTTTGTTCACCATAACATGAACAAAACTATGAAAATAAAGCAATATGCTAATGGATGCTTGTCACGTAAACTTTTGGAACGCTAGACCCCTATTACATTAAGTAACCAGAACAGAGCTAGAACAGAGAACCGCTTTGGTCACTAAGGAGCTTCAACGACTGAACATAGTTTCACAAGCCCTTTGTGAGACCCGGCTTTTTGTGAAGATTATTTAATTGAAAATGAGTCTTCTAGACTGGAAAACCCAATGGAAAGAAACATTAAGGGGCGTGGATTTTGCCATCTGCTCCTCTTTAGTTGAGAAACTTGACTATCCAGCTTGTATTACTGACCGTATTATGAATACTACTTGCATGTGGACGATACTTTACTTTTCTTTCTTATTAAACTCCAACTCAATCAGCAAATGCTGATGTTGTCATGCTATTCTATATAGGGTGTTTCGAAGAATGAACAGTTTACCCTATTTGGCGACTGTAAGCAACGTGTAGAGCAACAACATCTTGTAGCAGAGAAAATTGGATGTTAGTCTATTGGCAAAGTAAATAGCAATCGCCTGAGATGTTACAGCAATGCTCTGAGTTCAACCTAGCCATCTGAATACATACCTCCGGCAGAAACCAATATAAATTGACTTGGATCTACCTAAGATCCAAACATGGCTATATGAAAGACCTTAAGTCATCTTAAAGATGTCTGCAGTGTCCATGTGTTGCGTATTGTCAATTGTGATTCTGATCACATCTTGGCGCTTGACAAATTTAGGCTGCACGTTAGAAAGAAGGGGCGTATGTAAGGCAAAAAAAAACCCAAACCGAATAAATGTTGCAATCTTTAACACCTTTGACACTTTGGACAACATGCATTTTGATGGCACTTAGAAGAACGTGAAGGAACAAGTATGGAGAACTGGCCTGGATAATCTCGGTGAAGAGAGAAAACACACTGATTGGTCTGATGAGAATCGTGAGAACATCTGTAAACTGATCGAAAGAAGAATCAAATAAAGTTACTCTTTGATCCATATCTGAAAAACGGATATCAAGTTGAAATATCATACAAAGCGCAAAAGTACACCCTAAACGGCTCTGAAAAAACATGGTGGCCCATTATCTCGACTGAAATTCAAGATGCAACCAATTAACACAGCACAGCGGAATTCTGTTGCCTACTTACGTAAATGTTTGATCCTCCTCTGCTTCCGTTGTCTAGGTTAAATCAAAGGATGGGTCAGCGGTGATTAAGATTACTTACGCTATTAGGAAACGGTGGGATGAACATTTATCTGATATATTATATATGGTTTTCCCGGCGAGACCACTACGTGATAATCAAGTCTTTAAAATCCTAACAAATGTCATTGACGATGTAAAAAGAGAGTCTCTGTTGAAGGTACTTAGAAACCTGGGGTGTCCAGTCACATCCATCCACATGCTAACAGAACTAGATCGGACTATAACCGCAGGAGTTTCATTTAATGGGAAACTATCAGAATAGATCACCGTTGACAATGGTGTCAGGCAAAGGCACATACCTTTCTCAATATATTTTGCGGTTGTACTTGCCGATGCCTTTCAGGATTATGACACTGAATTTCAGAACGATTCGAAGAGAAAATGTAATACCCGATCTACAAGCTTCTAAATACGTTTACGTGAGTTGTTATATGCTGATGACGCTGACCTTATAAATCAGACTGAATAGAGCATGCAGCTACTGATAGATAGTATAATTATTGTATAGGCTGTCCAGGATGATATTTATGTTTTCGTCAACTGGGGCACTGGTGTAAATAATTTTTTTACATCTTGTTAGGTAATGGTTGTGTTATTTATTCTATGACTTAGTAAAATTGGTTAAGTTATCCAGTAAATTTTAGGTACATTTGCTTTCTACATTAGGATTTATGTGATTATTGATTGTTATGGGAACTTTATAAATAGGAGTTTTTACTTTAAAAAGAATAGGTGAAGGGAAAGTTTGGGGTTGTGAGTTCTACATTGCCAGCTAAGTATCCAGGTCTATAATCACAATGTATTTTATGGAGTGTTTGGTCGTCTATTATAACATTGTTCGTGATTATAAGTTTATTAACTTGCGTTTTGTATTAATTTATAGTTTCTTGTTTAAATATTGTTTGGTAGCATAAAATGGGTTGTGAATTTTAGAAATAATCAGACTTGTTTAATGCCATGTATATGTTAGCGTTTCGCTTTTTCTTTTATAATATTTTCGTGATTTTAAACTTCATTTTCTATTTTTTTCAGATTGTTAGTAATGATTGTATTAGCTCTTTTGTTTTTATCTTACCCGTTTTTACTGGATTCAGCTTGGAGTATGCATTTAAATTCCTGTGTGCGTTGTTATTGTTTTAATGTTAAAATAATTTCGTATATAAGTTCCTTTTCAGCTCTTTTCATTTGGTGCTTATTTGTGTTAAAGATGTGACAATCCAGTCCTGGGTAAAGAGACCAACTTGCTGTTCGGTAAGTTCCGTATTTGAGATATTGGTAAAGATTTCTTGTTTTTTGATGAAGGAAAATACGGCCTTTTTACAACGGATTACGTGTAAGTTGGAAAGATGTTTCATACGCTATTTCAATATTATTAAAGATATAAGATAAATGGTGTTGACTTTTTCCTGTATTGGTCAGATGTGGCACTGTGCTTTAATTTGTTTTTATTTAGTTCATGCATTTCAGAAGTGTGGTATTCAATTACTTCTTGGACAAAAAAATGTTTCGCCTGACGATGATGACTCTGGAGTTCTGAGTATAAGGTTGTTTTTGTGCATATGCATCGTGATATTTGAGTGATGTCTATTAAGGCAGTATTTTTTTTTCAATCAGACATATTTTTAAATAGCACTGATCGTTTTTGTTAATGATATTTCTTTTCCTAATTTCTCGAATATATATTATTATGTCTCGGTCAAATTTGTTTAGGAAGATTCCATATACATCCATTTATTGCTTTTTTTGCAATTACTATAAACTGATTAAATCTAATATTCTTCAGGCATTTTTAATTATTGTTTCGTTTTAAATGTTGATGTTTTATGTGCTTCGGCTAAATTATATTTAAAACACGAGAAATACTGAAGCGTCTCGTGTGTAAAAACTTTTCAACTGCTTAAAGGAATTACCAACAGTTAATCATCTGAAAAACAACGGCACTTCCGGGACTCATAAATCAGGCTTCGAAACAAATGTAGTCTAACAATCCAAATGACTCCTGAGCGAATGTATCTCGAACAATAGAAACATCATGGGCTTCATTGAACACATAGCCAAAACAGTGTTTAGACGATTAGCGCAACACATTCTTGCTAAAGCTGGATTTACCAACACATAAAAAATGATTGGGCACAATCACAATTTAGGGTAACTCTGGTTAAAAACACGAAACTCATTCGTATGCATTCAAATGTAAAAAAAAATCTACAAATACTTTAAGCACTGCATATAAAAATAGAATTGCCATTTTTTTTGATTTGCCTGGATACATAACAATTAAATATATATATATATATAAACATATATATATATATATATATATATATATATATATATATATATGGGGGTTGTTTGTGTTTGTGTGTGTATGTGTATATATACATTAATATATTTATATATACATTTATATGTATACATATATATGTATATATACGCACATAGAATGCATATATATATACACATATATATATGTGAAGAAAAAATAATATGCATACCTATATATACATATATATATATATATACACATAAATATATATACGCGTGTGTGTTTGTGTGAGTTGTAATAGAAATTTATAAATAAGAACTCTAAATTCCATACCATTTTGTAAATCGCACATTTAATACATGGTGCATATATTTTATCGACGTTAACACTTTTTTCTGTTTCTCTGTTGCAAGTAATTATGATGAAATTGTAACTAACGCATTGAAAAGAAAAAGACTTACCAAAATAATGGCTAAACTCCACGGAAGAAACTCAGTTAAAAGTACTTTCTTAAAGAAGATTCCCGAAACGACTATAGATTTTTCCTATAGGTAAGATAGTTTAGCTAAAACCCAGTTCTATTAATAATATGTCACTGAATATATATATATATATATATATATATATATATATATATATATATATATATATATATATATATATATATATATATATATATATAAGGTTTCAGTGTGGGCTTACGATATAATAGAACGCGAAGATGACTAACTACTCATATGTATAAACATCCATTTCGTAAATAAAACTTATTCTTTTCATTGGGATCTTAAAATAAAATGTCGAGACATGGTTCTGTACGAACATAAGTAAAACTTACGTTTTCATACGTAGCTCTATTAGATTGTTTTTAATAATAATGCCCATCAGTGTTGCATTTTCAAATAAAGGTAATATAACTACTAGCAACGTCTCTGGCTTGGCTTTTATTAAGGGAAAATATACAATGAATATTTAACTGTTGAAAGTAAATATTAAAGTTGAACCACATCTATTTACATTAAACTTAGCTCGTAATATAAAACCTGTTTTTGGTCATAACATTTTTTCGAAATTTCTCAAACTGTGTTTTCCTTACGAAGATAATACCTATTATTTCAACCTTATATCATTGATCATATTTCTTCTAATTTGATGGTCCTGGATATGACCTTAAACTATAACCAATGGTTATGCCCCAGCTTGCAGGCTATTGAGAGTGTGGAGCCACCCTTTAATTTTCATTGTTCCCTGGTCCACTCCGACCCGGAATGGTAGTACCTGTTAGGGTCCCAACTATGGGTTGAATAGACACCGACTGGAAAACCACACATATATTGTATTAAAAGAAAACTCTTCAAAATCTTGGGATTCGGCATTAACTAGCCTGAAAAAGGTTAATATGCCGTAAAACAAAACCAACCAACCAACCAACCAACCAACAAACCAACCAAACATTTAGTTTGATGTAACACCTATTAAGATATTTACCTGCATACTTTTGGTTGTGAAAATGTATACAGTAAACACAATATATGTTATAGAAAACGTATGTGAAATACTTAATGGAAAATATCTTTTTTATTTTGTTTTAGTCTACTAATTTTTTTCAAGAATCGATTTCACATCATAATAATTATTAAGATTAAAATATTTTCAGAAAGTAACATAAATTCTCGACATATTTTTTTATATTTATAAGTAAATAGAAAATATTTATCTTTCAGAGCCATAAAATGTCACAACACTGAAAACTAATATGTCTATACTCATGAGTATTTTTTATATTTTTTATCGATTTAGGTTAACATTAACGTAATCAGAATCGCATGATACTCGATGGTTTTATTTATACGGCCATAAATATTTATATATTTGCAATAAATCTGATGAATTCAAGTTTTATGATTACTAAATCTTTATTTACATATTTAATAAGTGTTCTATATATGTCTATTTAATTGTGTGGGAATTGTTTCTTTTTATTAACTATAATAACGGCTGGCGAATTTTTGAAAGCATACAAAAATGTATCCCATGTGTTTGTGGGAGTATATATATTTCGTATCAGAATACGTACGACGGATATCCAAAAATGATAATCTTAAAAATAACATTTAAAGAAGAAACATCTAATTTGTACAAATCTTCACTCCTTAACATAAAATGTGTAATTAATTAGTTATATAAGTGTACAAAATCAGGAGTTTGCTTTATTGATGAGATGACTTTTTCTGATCTGATATTAAACTGTTCTATTTAACCCTTAGCCAGTATATGAAAAAGTCCATAAATAAATGATAGATTCTCTACAGTGCGAGTCAGGTAGAAATACATTTTGAGGTAGGTGGGGATGCTTGGATATAGGTAAAGCTGCCACCTGGTGCACAGCGTTCGGTCCGTAACGTTGATTGCAACGTTTTCGAGAACAATGAACGTATTCGAAGTGTAAACACATTCATATATTCTCGGCTCTCTCACACCCCCCCCCCACACACACACACACACCCACACACACATATATATATATATTATATATACACACATGTTTATCCATATTTGCGTATATATGTATACATATATATGTACACACACATATATACATATATATATATGTATATATATGTATATATATATTTATATGTATATATATATATATATATATATACACACACACAAGTCTTTGATTTCTCGTTCTTGTGTCTCTTTCGAATGATCGGAGACACAAATTCCAACTATACTACCTCTTTTACTTTCTGTCCTATATAACTCTGTCAAGTTTTATACGGTCGTTATATACGTATGTGCCCGTATAAATATTATATTAATAGTTGATGATGTATAACTAATCCATACAGTATGTTTTCCTGCTGGATACGTATGTTTTCCTGCTGGATTCAGCAATCAAGTTTTAACGGATCGTCAACTACACATATTAATACGCTTTGTGTTGTACTTAATAGAAGCCGTACATATTTACAATGTGCCATCACATGACAGGGTTTGACATAAGGGTCCTTTTAGAAGCTATATCTCAAATGTCTCATACTTTCGGTTTGTATGGTTGAACATGATCACGCTGAGACTACCCTGCCTGTTAAATCCATCGACAATGCTGAAGCCGTCATATATTTAGCAAGTGTATTGGGCTTCCATTTACTTAAATAAATTTATTTGAATTCAGCCAGAAATTCCTTGGCTTATAGTTGTTTGGTCTATTATTATAGCTTATTGCAATGGACGTTTTGGGTTTATTGATTATACCACATGTTTGAACTGTTAGATAATGTCTGTTGTTTAGCTAGCTATTATTTCGTGATGTGTACATATCATGTTGATGTCTGGATGTTAGAGTATCATCAAGTATCTTTCGCACATACGATTCTGGCACGAAAATGTTTACAAATTTGTATTTTCTCTGATGAGTACTTTCCCTTACGAGCTGTGTTCATGTTATTAGTCTAAATCCTATATGCATAAACATAGCCTGCATTAATTCTTCTATTTTTATTGTAATTCATTAAGTTTACTGATATAAAATAAGTTGTACCAATGTGTATTTGATTCCAGTGCGAATAACTCTCGTGCGTACATAGCATTCTAATAATAATTAAAATGATTTATTAAAATGCAAGCATGTTTTCACTGGTATTCGAATAAACAAACTATATTGCTTCACTTGAAGTTTAGTCAACTACAAGAAAATAATGCAAGGAATCTTTTAGGGTGATTATCTAATGTAAAAACCAATTCGTGTCATGAATACGGCTCATTTATTCCTCGGTAATGATATTATGAAAGGTAATAAAGTCGATATATAAAAATTGATCTTACAGTGGCATTCACAATATATAATCGTTTTATTTGAAAAATTTATGAGTAATATAGATTATTGAAAACATAATAAAAATAAATACTCAACTTATATCATATGTAGAGTAGTGACGTATTCAATTCCTGTATTTGTTCATACGAAATTGTTATAGTAAATCGTACCTTAACAAGTAGATATTCAAAAACAAATATACATCTTTTAATGAGAAGTTAAAATATGTGTGTCTTACCTTTAGATTTCAATGACATGAGATTAATCGAAATAAAATGCGTTGTGAAAGCTCAATTCTGTAATGATTTATGTTAGATAATACGAGACATTGTTATTCTGGTATTTTACGTAATCATTTCTTTATGCAGCATCGGCAGATAATTCCAAAATTTTATTCTGACCATTTGTAAAATAGTTGTTTTACTATATAACTGTATTAGAGCATGTATTATATCAAAACATTGCTGGATAATAACTAAGGCAATTTTATGAATCGACTTTTGAAGCTGTTATTAGATTAAGAAGCACATCACCATGAGGAATATATTAAAATATTGTCATGCCTACACGCCGAACTATTTTAACGACAGTGCCTGTTCAGACTAATACAGACTTAGATACATGTTCATAACAGATTACATACAACGGTATTAAGTAAGAGGGCGATTTTGGAAAAATAATGATGAGACTCTGAATAAAAATGTAATTTACAAAATATAAAGCAATATCATTTAAACATATGTTGAAGTTCATGAGTAATTTATATTCCCCATACTGGATTAAGAAGACAATTTATTCGATATATCTTTATTCTAGAAATATCATGTCAAATTACATATATTTCTGCAATAATCGGTTACATAAGCACAAGAATTAGCTGCTGATAAAATGTTATAAAGTGTGTTTTATTATCATCTTTGAAAACCCGCAGATTGTAGACTTTTCGCAAGGTATTAAAAGTTGCTCTAACAAAATTAATCCGAGATACACCATGAATGTTGTATTTTTTGCTTATTTTTTATGAAGCAACTTGCTGTTATATGTTATTTAGACAACTCTCTAATCGATAGTAAACGCCATCAGTCTACAAACACTATATCATGAAAATAGACTCGTTAATTATTCAGCTTTCAGTTATAAGAAAGGCAGAAATATTTATAAATATCATAAGAAAACTAGCTATTATGAATAAATGTTTTATACAATTTTTCAAATAAAAGAGGGAGCGAAGGTAATCTAATCTCATTTAATCTAAGTTGATCAGAAGACTGTGGAAATAGAATGTATAAGATCCAGATTTGTTACAGGTAAACGAAAGCTATATAAATAAATCTTATGGAACGCGCAGGTCTGTTATATATTTTTCAATAAGTATTTATACATTATTTCCTATCAAGACATTACAAATGAACCCAGAAAAAAGCTAAGTACATAAATTATCTAGATTCTAAAGTATCCAAAGTTTAAAATCATTATATTGGCACTGGGTTACCTCATAAGACTAAGACACACACGTTTACATACACGCACAACTCACAGACACTGAATGTATATATATATATATATATATATATATATGTACACACACATATATATGTATATATGTATACGTATATACATATATATATATATAATTAGTTAATGTATCTGCATAAATATTATGAGAAAATATGTATGATATATGTATTTTTTATAGTTTATATCAATCAACGGCGCTCAGTATTGAGGAACAGAGTCAACATCTATATAACACTTCATTTACAATATTTTTTTTCTTTTAATAAGGAATAGTAAAGCTATAATGAATAATAGTCTTGGGGTGCTTTGGCGATACTTAAAGCGGGAAACTTTGTGTAGCTTATATTCCATAAGATCACACTTAAAGATACACCTACTCAAACACATACAAAAACAAGTATACACACTCATTAACGTATATATATATATATATATATATATATATATATATATATATATATATATATATATATATATCCAGGTTTTAGATGCCCAAAAGTCGGGACTAATGCATATATCGAGGTTGTTAGATAGTGCTCAATAAAAGGAGCACATATTTTGTTTCAGTTGAGGGTAAACAGATACATGCAGTCGCTACAAAAATCCATCTGTTTCAGTCAATGAGACTTCGTCCGCCAACCATGAACCACTGAACGCCACAATTATAAAAGTTGAGAGCTCTCTAAAAACAGAAAAAAAGATAAAAAATGGAGAGACCGCATTTCAACTTCATGGAAAATTCTCTCTCTCTCTCTCTCTCTCTCTCTCTATATATATATATATATATATATATATATATATATATATATATCTTAAAGATATGGTTTTTGTGGTGCTTAATTTACATTAGTAATTTACAAAGAAAAGAGGCAGTGAGAGGTAAAGTCGTCATTTTACCTGGAAAATATTTTAATTCCTTGGAAGAATTCGTTTAATCAATTTGCTAATTTCGTCGAATCTATTAATGAATTTGATTTCGCTGTAAGGATTAACAGAGAGCAATCACCAAATTAATGTAACGTAAAAAAGGAAAATAATGAAAGGCGCCAACTTTTCTAAGCCGAATAGATTTTATCTGATTAAATCTCGTGCGTAACGAACTCTTTTAAATTGAAATGATAATGCAGTATTGTCCTGTTTTGGAAAAGGAACGAATGCATGAGCAAATCCAAAAGCCTGGCCGATCCTGTTTTACTTTTAATGCAACATCTTGCTTTTGATTTACATACTTAGAAACACCGCAAGGTTTACCTTTTATTCAACAGAGAAAAACAGTGATTAAATCTTGTAGTTGTAGTAGCACTGGATGCTTGTGGGAATTCGTATATATTTGCGGTTTCTATTTAAGACTTTCATGTGATTAGGCGTTTATTAATAGACCCATCAGCTTGAGGTTTAAGAGTACAACGTGGAACGATAAAAGTGTCTCCTATAAAAGAACACTACAGCTTTTTAACAAACTTTTATTGAAAAAAGAATCGACTCACGTAACTTGATTATGAAGTAGAGCTGATACATATACGATGAAGCCCCCTTCAGCTCCATCTATCAACTCGATACGGGTCCTGAATTGAGGAGATTCACTTAAAGAAGACAGCTGGCAGGAGCTCAGCGAATACTCGGCGGATGGCAGTGATCAGTCTGGCTTTGGTTTTGTGCGAGGTCATGCTGGTGGTGTTCTCGCCGCATTTTCAAAAAAAATAGTTCAGCAGGTTATGGTCGGGGAAGTAGGGCGCAGTAAGGGAAGGGTTCAATGTTGTAGCACACGTTCTAATGTCACCCCTCGGTCTCTGTGGTGTTGTGGGCGAACGCAGAGACTTACTGCCAAATCGAGAGTCTCCAGCGACCACGTAATTGCATTAGTGGATCACTACACGCTTCAGCAAATCTCGGTACACTTTCGTGTGGATTTACAAGCTGACTTCGAAAATTTTAGGTGGCATCTTGTGGACATTACTTGAAACCACAGTAAAACCTAAAACCCTGGCCGGAATATTTTATTAGAACTAAACTTTTGTTTAAAAATCATATATACAATGGTGCTTATACAATCCTTTCTTGCATAAACATATGAGCATTTTCCATGATAATTACATGCTTGATAAACTTAGTATTTTCAAGGAGACTAATAGTAGAAAGAAAATCCTTGTACCGATTTGTTGACGTTGCTAAGTGATGAAGTATCGATGGACGTTGTCTGTCAGCTAATAAATAAGGCACGCGGCTTTAAAAAGATACCATAGGGACGAGCGAGAAACAACCGGACAAGCCTTGACAGAGTACAAAATAGACTTCGTGGCTTAGTGGGGGATGCCCTTTTCTCTACCCTGCAACCTCTCTCCCACAGAAGAGACGTTGCGAGTCTGTCCTTGTTTAATCGTTATTTCCATGGCAGATGCTCGTCTGAACTCCAATCTCTGGTCCCCCCTCGCCAATCTTTCACGAAAAACACCCGTCTAGCTGAATCCACTGTGAAAAATTTCCCCCACTCTATATCTGTGCCTAAATCAAAACGCAGATTCCATGAACAAAGCTTCTTTCTTAGAACTGCACGCCTGTGGAACTCTGTTTCGTCTGCCTGCTTCCCTCCGGACTACAACTTGGATGTCTTCAAGTCCAATGTTTACAAATTCCTAATGAACCGCCCCCTTAAGTAAACATTTCAGCAAATCTCCTCACTAACATAATGTACTTGCAATAACCCTTATCCCTGAGTGGCTTCCGGGCCTTGATAAGTGGTGATCACTGTGTAAAAAAAAAAAAAAGACTTAACTATTTCTGTGGGGTAGCTGAGTAATATAAGAGGGTGACTGTTACCAAACCACACGTGATGTTCGAATATTACATCAGTAACTGTTTAAATTCAGCGTAATTAGCGCTTTTTATCACGTGATAAATCCCGGGAAACTCTCGGTGGTCTTGCTGATTCAATTTATTTGGTTCTTGACAAAAAACAAAATAAGAGACACAACTTAAGCTGGGCGAATTAGGGATTGATAATAAAATTTAATAATAATAGTTTTCTGTGAGGGAACTTATTGCGGGACATGTGGTTGTTTGCATGATTTATTTTTACAAGGATGTCACCACTTATCAAGGCTCGAGGCCACTCGGGGATAAGGGTTATTACATGCAAAGTAGTCAATGGTATAATATCGTAGTAATCGCTAGTAATGGAGATATGATACAGTGACTTATATCAGGGGGTGTTTGATCGTTTGATTGTTTCGGCTAAACTTAGGTCAAGGTTTCAGAGATTACTTGTGTAAGAGACTTATGACTGAAATGAAAGGTCTTAGTTTGCACAAGTGATTAAGTAAATATAGAGAATTCAATTTTTTTTCGATACATTGGCTTAATTAAAATGCAGACCTCGTTGTGGAGCGTGTATTTACCAGTTGAGTGTTAAGAGTTGAAGAGTTGAATTAAGTTGAGTCTGTTCGTCGCACCACCACTGCTACATCTCGCCTACTAACGGAGAAGTAAATAAGAGAAACTGAGGCAATCAGCCGTCGCGGAGGGTTTTATTTTCTTTTTCTTGGCGAAGTGTTCACACATACTGCGGTGCTTTAAAAGAACCATCGTGTGAATTTTTTTTTTTTACATATATCAAACTTTGTAATCAAGAGTTTGTAAAACAATTAATCTTTATACACTAGGATTAAGACTAGAGTTATTTTGTTAGTTGCCAATTAAATTTTGACTCAAATAACAAACCATCATTATGTATTGTAGTTGATTTATTTCACAAGACAGCAAGCACGAACAAGTAGAAGCCGACCGAACGCTGAGCTATTCTCTGACTCGCAGTACTCATATTTACTTAGACACTTTGATTTTTTCCCCTTTCTATATACATTAAACATTATTGATTCGTTTATTTTTTATTTGTTTCATTTTACAGGCAGCTGGGAAACCAAGTTAACAGGAATCACGCATACATCCTCGTCAACCTATAGACGATGAAAACCATGCTACTGAAACTTCCTAAGTATTCCGATATCGGACCACGCAGGACTACACTTATGTACCGGTGAACGCATAGGTCTTCCCCGTGTTATTCACGTCTTCATGCTAGTATATATATATATATATATATATATATATATATATATATATATATATATATATATATATATATATATGATATAGAAATATGTTAAATTTTACATTTTTCTATCACATTAATTGTTTGTCTGCTACAGTTGATGTCCCATCCTTGTGTACTGAGAGGAAGCTTCTTCCCCCCTAGCAATGAATGTGTTACCCAATACATTATAGTCTACATTTCACTGTAGAGTATCTACTATTGGTTACATTAACTATTTTAACATATGACTTAACGTAAAAAAAAAACCAAAAGTCAAGTATTTTAATTTGGCTCTGTACAGGAACGCTCCCGTCCGACAGAAAAAAAAAACTTATTTTTGGTTTTATATTATAGCCCTTACTGCATGTGCGATTATTTTGACGTTAATTTGTTTAGTGCCGTAATGAAATTGTGCTTTAAACAGAAACCGCCATATCAAAGAACCTACTGTCAATTATATATATGATCATGCGAGATATGTGGTTTTGCAAATCTAAAAAGGTATTATATTCGTAAAATTTGTAAGCAAGTTAGGAAATATACGTAAAAATTCCACGGTGTTTCTACGTTTTAAATAACCAGTTGAAGATAATTTTAATTTTTTTAGAAACGTGTATTCTCAAAACCCTAATTACTTCTCAAACAAAGGGATATTTGAAGAGTAATCTTTTATAAAAATGCAATGTGGACCAACTCAAATAATTCTATAAAGCGGTATTGCTATAGAGGGATGTTCAGGATATATTAAACTATCTATAATATATATCTAACCTGGGTCTTGTATATATGTATGTTAGTATATCTGTCCAATCCCTCGACAGACTGGACGGATTTTCAGTAAATCTGTATCCTTGTAAATCTGCATACTGCGGACGAGAAATATCGAAATATTGGCTAAATACATGATTTCCTTCACCCTCAACTGGACACCTTTTTTTAGCAACAGCAAGGATTTCACATTTTTTTTGCGTTCTTTTCCCACTTCACGGTACGGATTCGAGCCTGTCTCTAAACTACCAAAATGTTTGCTGAACACACATCTGCAAACATCTGGCAAGTCCGGGTCCCAAAAGTAGTTTCAAATAAAGAATTACAAAATAGATAATATCTACTGAAGATTTGGCTATACGGAAACAATAGCCACACGGAGTTTCTATGGAGTTTATATAAAACAAATGTCAGCATTGCTTAATATATTCGCACTTTCGGTGTAATTATCGACAGGGAAATGAGCAAAGTAATATACAAGACAACATTGGGAAAAATTATTTGGAGATTTATATTTCAGAGTGTAGATATACGAGTTGGGATGCTGGTAAGACTCCATTTGATGGATTGGTTAAAAGTAAGAGTCTGTATATGGATGAATATATAAAGTCTTCTTTCTGCGCTCAAACAAATATAATTAGTAATTTATATCACCTGCTACTGAGTTAACATAATTCTAATCTCTTTTTGACTATACTAACGAAGCACTGTTGAAGTAGCCGCAATACATTAATATAGATTATTGCAGCCGAGGCCGTAAACAATTGCAAATGGATAGAACAATAGAGTATTTCTGATTAATTTTAGTTCTATCTCGTACAATTTTTAATGTCCGGCATCTCTTAACGCACAATACTAAAATTCGGTACCCTAACAATTGCACGCGACAAATAAAACTACTAGAAACCATACTAATCAAAACCTTCATCCACATTTTACAGTATCTCATGTAATATCGGGATAAATATATTAACATTATTTAATAACTAACAAGACAATAAATAAACTATAACATGAAAAATTAAATCAAAACTAAAAACAATAATCCCCTAAAAATACTGCACCCAATTAAACCGATAAGAAAAAAACAAAAAAATATTAATCAATACACTAAGCCCCAAACGAAAAAAAAACAATAGCATAAAAAACAACAGCTCATGATTATAATCGGAGGCACCGATAGAAAATGCTTAAGTGGAATGTGGCTGGACAACAACTTTTGGGCGCCATCTATAAAAAATTTCGATCGAAATAAAAAATAACGCTAAGCAAATCGAAAAGATATTTTAAAAAATCGGAAAAAAATAATAACTCTGCCATGTTCAATGAGATGTGCTTGAATAATGAATGATTTGCTGCAAAAATATACAACTATGCGAAGAGTTTTCATAATTTTATTTTGCCAAAAATGAAACAAAAGGAATTATTAATTGTATTGTATTGATTTATAACGTAAATGTGTTATGCTTCGGTTTGCAAATGTTGACGGTGTCAAACCTTAAGGTATCAACCCTTGTATGTAAACTGTGTCCGAATAAGTATAGGCTCTAAAATATTAGCACTGTATTCTCTCTTAATGAACTAATATTATCTGGGCATAGAACTATAATACTTAAAGTAAACAGAGCCTATAACAAATTTACGATTAGAATAACTCCAATGAGTATATAACAAAGTAGTCCAGATTTAACGTTAGAATTTGAAATTGTGTTGATGAAACCCACTGAACACATGAATGAGCGAGAATTTTGTAACCATTTTCTGTAAATAATGCATATATATATATATATATATATATATATATATATATACATACATATACATATATATGCATATATACATATATACATATTTATATATATATATATATATATATATATATATATATATATATATGAATTAATTGGCTGTTTTTTAATAAGATTTCAAGGCGCCTTAGGACACCGTGAAGTTTTTATCCACCCTTTGTCGGAAACATAGCTTGTTCAGTGTAACGACATTGTATATTTCTATATTAATGAAATATATGGTGCGGGTCTTTTATTGAGCACTTCTCAGAAATTTAAGTTCATTAGTTGTCACTCTTAAAAAACTATATTTGGTTTATATATATATATATATATATATATATATATATATATATATATATATATATATATATATATCACGGTATAGGATGTGCAATTCCAATTTACTGTATTTCTGCAATAGAACTTGTTTCAAGTGATAGAAAAGAAACATAGAATTGTTAAAAAGAGAGGAATAAAAAATAACATTATAGTTCATTACCATTATATAACGGAAGAGATTGCAAGTGACCTTCAGTTGTATCACACTGTTACCTTTTGTTGTGTTTAGATCGGACTATTTGCTTGATTAAAATATAAAACTGCCTTGCATAAAATTGATCAAGATATACACGCATCCTGTCGTATTTCTTATATATATATATATATATATATATATATATATATATATATATATATATATATATATATATATTTATATATATATATATTTATATGGAATAAAATGATCTCACAAAACGTAGTACTGTCTTAATATTTCCTAATGTAATTAAGTATTTCGCTTATTTTGCTAAATTAATAAACATCTTAATTAATATAAAATTGATTGCAACCTGAAATGATGAAATTTAAGCAAAGATTTATGTACTGACAAGTTGAATTTTACAAAGTATTTAGGACCACCGTAAACACAATTAATGAAATCTGTGCTTTCAACACGTATAACTTCTTCAGTTTTGTCTGAGAAAAAATATATATATATAAAGAGAGAGAGAGAGAGAGAGAGAAAGAAAGAGAGATTTGAAGGTAAACTTTGTGTAGATGCTATGAACGTAAGTATAAATATCTCTTTAGTCTAGTCTTACCAGTCCAACATTATTTGTCAGCAAAATTTTCAGTTTAACAAGATTTTGTTTTAACTAAAATATGAACTTCCTGCGGTAAATGAACCCAATATGACAACAGGAATTGTATGATGTTGATGCCAATACCAAAACAGTATTTACATGTATGCTCTCTTATTAATTTGCAATGTTAAAAAGTTAAGGTTTACTGTAGTATTCTTAAATTATCTGTACGAAAATCGTGATATTGTTCTCGTATAAGTATTCATACACGCGTGTCATATTAAATTAGCATCAATACTAAAAGAATAGATAATCTACAATAAGCATCTAATACACATTGCATGTAAAATATTAACCACTGTATGTTTCATAATAAAATGTGCATTTTTAAGAGCGTCATTTATATTGCATTAATATATAATATATTTTATAGAGCATGTATCCAATAATCGTTGTGTTTTAGGTTTTGATTGTCAGAATTGCACAGCAATCAATCTCCTGTACTGGATTTTGTGTTAAACAAGGAAGTGGTCCTTCATCAACTCCAAAAAATATCTACCCAATAGTATGCAATATTGTTCATCGTTCATCCATACCTACAGATTATGGGCTAACAGTAATATCTCACATGGCCACTGAATCTCTTGACGTGGGCCTTGTTTCTAGGAAATTTGATCTTCGTATAAAAAATGCGTTTGATAGGGTAAGGCGTACACTACTACACAAAATTTCTTAGTTACACAATAGCTGAAAATTAACCGATTTTTATCTGATCGGATGAAAAGAGTCATACATGATGGGCAGTAATCAGAAGCTAGTACCCCTCTATTTCATCTCTAGATTAAACAGTCTAGCTGATATTTTATTTACAAAAACACCCGAATATAATTTTTTTAATTTTGCATGCAATATATATTAAAGGGCCAGTTTCATACATGCTTCTGTAGCACATTTAAACACATGTATTTAAAAAAAACGTGTTATTTACAAACTTCGACGAGCATGAAATACCTATTTACGATATATTCCAGAACCTTTGCGAATTACTAGAGTGCGTATTAATAGTAAAACCCATCCGTAATTGAGTGCTTGGTGACTGAATAAAATCATATCGAAATTAGATGTGGAATGCACAAGCAGATTTGTGCATTTGATTGATGAACACGTGTGTAAATTTTATTGAAAAGCAGATGCCGATTATGCTTCCTCGTGTAAATTATAATTTTCGATTAATTAATTAACCATTTCTTAGTAATTAAGACATATAAATTAATTTGCAAACTTCTTGTAGTATAATGCAATCTCACTCTGTCAATGTCCAAACCATTTTTATTTGATATCTGATGTAAAATCCTGTAATGACTATGTTTGATTTCAAGTTTAAACTATGCATGCATTTTGTTTTTGAGTTATAATTACATATGTTTATGATGAAAAGACGCCTTTTTTATATTATGAGATTTAGTATATTAATTTTAATTTAATATACATTTGTGTAACCTGGAACACTGGCGGATATATGTCAATGTTTATTTCATATCTTTAATCGGGGATCCTACTTTAATATGTAGGTGTTAAAACAATGCATCAATATTTATGATTAAGAAAAAAATAAGTAAAGTTTAAGTAATTTCTAATTCTAAGATAGTCTACCATCGGAATATATTCTGATCTGTTTTACCATTTTCTTTGCTAAGACATAATTCCTTACTAAAGAAAGTATGATTTAGCTTATATAGAATGAACAACTTAAAAGAAGCTCAGCAATGTCGTAGAAGTGATTAATATTCTTTAATTGTTTCGATTACCTATAGCGTTATAAAAGATGGTGGAAATGTTCCCTTTTATATCTCTGCATTTCTGAGCTTGTTTAACAAAGTTTGCAGCTACTGCTTGCTTATGTCCTCTGGTGATTCCCCTCATAGCGTTGATTATGTTTCCTGAAGTGTATCTAGATTGTGCCGATACTTTGCATATTTTTTTAAAAAGTCTGTCTAATGCAAAAAAATCACATGATGACAAGGCCGGGATACGTGGTGGCTATAACCTTTTACTTCTCGTTCTTTCGTCCGTGAAAATGTCACGAACTCGTGTCAGTACTCTATAAGACATGTGGCATGTAGCGTTATCATGTTGGAAAAAAAGAATTTCGTTTTGTTCTGTGTGTCAGTTGGTTGTTAAGAGAATGATTAGAGAGGTCGGGATACTTTTTTACTGGAACGCGTAATCTGATAAAAAATGATTCGAGACCGAGATACTTTAACTTGGCGCATCCTGTATTTGTGACCAAATCTTTTCAAGTGTCTCATATTAATTAAAATTACAAGTTTTCCAATATGATACATCTTAAATAGATGGGCGGGCTCATTCCAAACACTTTTCTATATCTATTATGCTTTTCACCACTATAAAATAACATTAATGTTATAATATTAAACATTCTGTGATAAATAGTTTTTCATTTAAGCGACTAAGGCAAGGTAAATTAAACACTATTTATCACAAACATTTTAAGATAGGGATAAACACTTAAATAAGAAAAAAGGACACCACCATAAATTGCAGACATTACAAATCGCATCTGCTTTCACACTTGCAAATTACTCCCCAATCAATTCAGCTACAACACGACCCACATGCAATATCCGATAGTTGACCACCTACACATCCAAACCTCCTAAAGCACAACATTCACTAAATCCAAAACCACACTTTTCCTGAAAAAAAAACATGCATAAAAAAACACATCTTATATTTGCAAGAAAATTTTCTTCAATACTATAAATACCTAATAGTCCCAACCAATCCACCCCATCCATCAACCACAGCATTTATATTTGGCATATGCAGGTCTGTCTTACCCCGGATAATCCTTCTCCCCTCAAACCTCACTAACAATATTCACCCGTAACATTCTCAAATGCTGATATATTTTGTACTAGACTGATCAATGTGATGGTGATGAGATGAGAACGGATGTGTCTACGTTCTAGTGCCGTATTATGTAAAGACATGCATTTAGGTGACAGACATTCTGATGTAGATACCTAATGCATATTCTATCTTATTGCAGTTATTTGCACCGAAAAATCTTAGAAGAAATACTAAAAGGTGTAGTCCGTACTACACAGAAATTTCCTCACTTTAACCCAAATCGTCTGTGCTGAATTCCCCGCAACTTTGTTACTGTGGCAGAAACTCATGCTTCGAAATCGACAGGAGAGTCCATTATATATATATATATATATATATATATATATATATATATATATATATATATATAACTCTTCTTCGAATTATATATAAAATTCTGTAGAAATATATTTTCTTATAATATTTACCAATCCTTATTTAATTACCGAGTTATATAGAGAATAAATTACAAACAAATTGGAATATAGTTTTCTGGCTGTTATTCTCTCTCTATGTATATATAGTCGTATAAGTATCCGCTGAACTGTAAAATTACACTGAGTCGTAGAAATTTCCAGGTTGGTATCTGGAGGTGTTTTAATTCACTGGGATATTATTAGATTATATTGTTTTGCACGTCAGGCTATTCCGTTTTGTATTGGCTTTTAAAGTTCAAATTCCTTGCGCTGGAGTAGAATATCTCGTGTCTCTTTAGCAAGTTTAATAAAGAAACAAAATTGCATCGAATGCTTGAAGTATAGGATACAATGCTCAGCTATTATTCTGATTCAAATAAAGTAATGTATTTGAGTGATTTGCACTTTTATTAGACTAAAACGAAACAAGATTAGAAAAAATGTCGATTATGAAAATTTTATTTTCTATAAAAATTGTGGAATATTACATTTCATAATATCTGACACATAACCACAATGAAAAACATAATAAAACATAAATAAGAAAACACAGATGTCAGAAAAACATTAACAGAGTGAAAAACAAATAAGACAAATATAACTTGTATACAGAACTAGATATTAAAGTAAACTCGTATTTCGAATTTGAGGAATCACATTGTATTTTTTATGTACATCTGTTTCTTATATTTCACAGGAGATAAAACGGTATTCAACCACTTTTTATATCTTTTCTTCTCTGCTAGACTATGAATCATATCACATTACACGTTCTTTCTTTGTTTCGACACTTTTTTGTTAGTATGGTCCATAAATATCAGATATTGAATTATAGTAAAAAGACATCAAAAAATGTATGGCTAAAAATGCTTATTATATTATTTCAACAATATAAGACAAAGTTGTCGTTAGAGACATCTAAACATATTGTAACTATTACTAAATAAATGTCTGTCTCTTCAATTTTAATTCAGATTGCCTAAGGAGCACGTACACATATGAACATATAACAGTAGGCTTTTACCTATATAAAAGAATTACAATTCATCTACCTTGAAACAATTAGAAAAAGTGCTTGTTTAGTGTCTTCATATTTTGTTAGAATTGTCATATATTCTAAACAAGTTTTTTATAAAAAAGTAAATTATAAATACATTATTTACTATATAAGATATTTTCTAGTTGCTATGAATTAAATCCTAAATTGTTTCCTACGCTAGCATAAAAAAACATTGACTTATTTTTTTTTTATTTAAGTAAACAAATACACGACAGTAATAAGAAAGCTAAAAAAAGAGATATGGGAGGTGAAGTACGTCAAGCTAACACCACTAGTATTCATACTGTTAGGAACAACTCTTAAAAACCTCGATAAAAGATGTGAGAAATTAAAATAAGGCGGCTGGCTTAAAGGATATAATAGATGACAATAATGAAAGCGGCTTACATATTAAAGCGAGTAAGTTGGTGAAGACAACAATATACACGAGATTATAACCCTAAACTAACCACCTGAAACTGCAACACGAATAAAACAAATTATATAGAAATAACACATTAAATTGGAAAAAAATTAAACATTCCACACAAAATACTATAGTGTCTCCATCGGCAGGCATCCCACTAATAACGTGAACACGATTAGAGGAGCGGAAAAAACAAGAAGGAAAATCACTAAAGAGGTCTCCACTGGATTAGTGGAAAATATATAAAAGGATTAGGAAGGTTGATTTCAACCCAAATTCCAATGCAATTTTAGAGATAGTTCCAATGATAAATCAACGGAACTAATGTTTTATATAACTCAAATTCATTGGTAAATATTTATAAATGGAAGTGGAGAGTACAGGAAACATGTGGAGGATTATCACATACGCGCGTTCGAAGAAAATTAAGAAAATTGTCTGATTATTACCTCTGGACATATTCAAGTGAGTTCGACAACCACAAAAACAACATTATTATTATTATTATTATTATTATTATTATTATTATTATTATTATTATTATTATTATTATTAACAATAATAACGATAATAACAATAATAACAGTAATACTAATAATATAAAAATAACTATGATATCTTAATAATTCTAATAATAAGAGGAAGATGAACAAGAAGAAAACATATGTAAATTATGAACAATACTATATTATTTAAATGCATTTAGTTTAAATAGTAATATATTGGTACAAAAGGAGGGATACAGAAGTATTTCTATTTAACTATTCAATAAAGCTATATATCCTCTTTCAAGTCAAAGTATTTTACTGTGTTTGCACTTACAACAAGGTGCATTGCAACTTTGAGGAAAGGGGTATATCGTCTACAATATTGTTTACAATGGGATAATGTAGGGAGTTGGCAAGCAATATTGATGTTTATATTACTCTCGACCTTTTCCATGGCAATATAGTCAAGGAAGCAGGAACCCGAAAGTGGATCCAAAGTCTATTATTCATTAAGTATAAACTATTAGAGTAGAAAGATTTCTGACATATGGGCAGCTCTTTATATAGCGGTAGGTTTTATATTAAGTATCGGGTCTGACAGGTATATTTATGCCGATGACATAGTTCATCGTAGCACCTTGCATGTAAATCATTGTAAACCGGTAGATTGTTGAAACAGTTCATCGATGGACAGAGGTTGAAGCCTGGCTGACAGTGCGGGATCTACAAGTCTGGCGGCTCTCTTGTGAACCTTGTCAAAGCGCCAGATACTAGTAGCAGATGCAACCACCAAATGTGGTAATGATATCGCATACATTGGAGAATTCTGGCTTTGTAAGTGTACATTGTACTCGCAGACGAAAGTAGTTTTCTAACACGGCAGAGAGAGCAAACCATCTTTTCAACCGCCTTAGCAATGCCCTCAATGTAGGTTTCAACTCATGTTTCCTGTTAACGTAAAGCTGAAGAGCTCGAACGAAGTCCTTTCAGGATATGCCCTGGCTACAAATGGTTGACAATCTTTTTGTAATTATAATTTTTTTTTAAAATCATCTTGCCAGCATTGGCTATTACAATGCATTTGGATCGGCAGTCCACTACAAACTACGCTATTGACATGGATATGTATTCATTCGTATCTACGCAGGCAGTGATGTTCCGTGGAGTCTTATTTCTACGCCCTGGGGCAATCTGGTTTAAGAATAAGCGATTGGGGCAAAACCGTGATGCAAAGCAGTCTTGGGGAAGAATGTATTCCAGGACCCATTATGAAGCAGATGTTCGCTGGGGACTTTCTGAACACATGGACAATGCAATCACGTGATGCGGTAGCTTCCTCTAGTAAGGAAGAAATGTCTTGATTTTGGAAGGAGATATAAACTGCTTGGAACAAACTTAGAAAATTAAAAAAGGTCTAGACAAGAAAAGGCCAGAACGAGAAATATATCATTGTGCGTAATAACGATAGGTGAAAAGGCAAACGGCAAAGTTAGATCGGTCGCACACAGGCAGAAAGAAGGCAAAAACTAAGGACAGAGAAGCTATTTGTATCGAAAAGCTTAGATAAGTGCTTCTTGAGAGTATCACAGCAGGTAATTAGCTACAAAAGAAACATTAGGGGTTCTTCACATCTCGGAGTAAGAGACTCCCCGATAGCAGAACTCCAAAAGGCGCCTAGAAAATAAACAGCTTCCGAAAAGAAAATAAGATAAAACTCAACAGTGAAAAGGAGACGAAAGGCACAGACGCCCATAAAATTCTGCAAGGAGTTGTTTGATAACACCTACCGGCAATATATCGAAGGGTATCAAATAAAGCTAATAACAGATACCAAGAAAGATCACTACCACTGGTGATCTCAGACGGGAAAATAAAAATAAAAAAAAACTTATTGGAGTACCAAAGGAAATAATTTTGGACATCTTAAGAGAACTGAAGATACTCGTTCAACATACACTAAAACGAAACTACCTCATGCGGGATCTTCAAACCAAGGGAAAGCAGAAAAGCTGGTCAAAAAGGATCTCCCATGGAGAAACACCCCAATAGAACCAAAGCATTTCTCAAAATAACAAACAGCCCTGCCGATTTTTAGAGTCCCTTCTCTATTAGTGAGGCGTATATTGGGGCAAGTTTGTCCTAATATGATTAATTGAAAGAGTGAATACGGTTTGGTTTCTTAGAACTATTATAACAAGAAATAACTGAAGGTAGATCGTAAGGGGTTTTACAGCATCTATTAGGGTTGCGAAGGCTTGTTAGTATTAGTCACAGTCAATAGAGGAAACTTCATTGTGTGCATTGTTTGAAAACAATACGTATGTCCAGAGCTTTGCCCCCAAACGTCCCAGATACGACAACAGGTAATTAAGCTCAAAGAAAGACAGGAGAGGGGGAAAAACGGAGGATGCAGCATCCAATGTTTCGAGTAAGGTCGCTTCCAAAAAAATAGAGAAGAAGCCAACTACCACTAAGCGACAAGGAAATGTTACAATTTTCATCAGAATCAAAAATAGGAAGCGAAATCGCAGTGAGAAGATCAAAAGACTGTGTAACGTTACCCCCCCCCGATTGAGGAGCGTTAGAACTACTCTGAAGTCGCTTTTTATTCCCGCTGAAGGCCAGATAACACAAGAGTTTAAGATAGAGAAGATAAATATATATTTTTTTTATTTAATGTCAAAATAGGTATTGTTAGAAAACAAGAGAAATATATTTTTCGGCTAACAGTTGATAACAGTTTATTTCCCTTGGAAATCGTAGAGAATGAGTAATTTACATTTCAGTGTGGGAATTGTACCCACGCAAAAGCCTAAAAGCTTTCGATTTCGTGGCGAAATATTACTGGTTGGGGAGAATTTCCACCCCCATGCACATACCTTACTATATATACGACTGTCCTTCGAAAATAAGCCAGTGTCGAGTCGCAGAGTGAGTGGAGAGTGCCAAAGCAGATTGCTTGTTGAATCCGAGAAGATACGTGACCCCTCCCCACCTCATCCATCCGTCGGTCGCTGTCTGATAAGAGAGTTGAAACGTTGAAAAGAACTTACACAATCTGAATGAGAATTGTACAAACATTTTGTACATCATTTTTTGAAAATTAAGCTTCTATAGATAGACTACAATTGTTTGTATTTTTCCTACTTGCCGCTTCGATATTCGCTTTCCGCACCCCAGCTTTTGTAGCAACCTCCGAGGAATCTAGACGAAACGTGCCGAGAGTCCAGAGAAATAAGAGTCCTTAACCACCTCCTCGAGGAGGAATTAACCAATAAAGGCAAGAAAACCGAACGCGCAATGTAACAAAACGCCGAACTTCTTTTATCATCCCGACTCCAGACCAAAACAGAAAAAATAAAGTATAGCTTATCCTTCCCCAATTCATATCTCCTGAAACAATTCATGAGCCGGAATAAGTCCCAGTTGAAGAATTTCCAGTAAATTAGCCGAAAATAAAGGAAAAGTTTCTCCCCACAACCCCTAAAATCTACAGGAAAAGTTACGAGAGTTTCTTTTTGGCCGGCGAAAAAACTTTTCATAGCCGACTCGAACTAAGTAATCGTGGACCTAAACAGTCGGCAGAGGTATTATCTAAATAGCTTACTAAGCTCCAGCAAAGTGGATGACAAAGATGCCCCTAATGATAAGAAATATCGTGAGGATAAATAGGGGAAGAGGGCAAAAGATTTATGGGAGATGCATGAACACGGGGAATTTTTTCCCCCGGCTTAAAATAATTAGACGGGGAACATTTATCTTTGACATATCTGGACCCTAAAAGTGAAATGAGGGCCCCTTTTTTACGTTCACCCATTTTTTTCAAAGCATTATTATTTTTACTAGACCCTTTATTTTACACTTTAGACCCGTTTGTGATACTAGATAGGTACAAAACAACACTGAACTTTAGCATATCAAGTTTAAATACGATGGATATGAGATTCCGAAGTAAGGTGCTCGCGTGTTGAAGTATACTGTGGCCGTTAAGATAAATATAGCGGCTCTTTGTCGTCCGATAAGTATAGGGTAATTTCCGTAGGTGTGGGGTATGTTTGGTAGTGATTCGTGGCCTATCTGTGACGGAAACCTTAGTAAATCTGGGCGCTCGGAGAAGGATGGTCGTGTTCGATGTTGGCATTAAAATTGTTAAGTTTCGGGTCGTCGCAGTTTACCCCCCTCGAATAGTCATATAAGAGGGGTTCCTATTTTTGTGGAGATTTTTCTATCGGGTTCGGAGCAGGCGGTGTTAATGGGGGCTAAAATGCATTTCTACATCACAAGAAAGACATGGTCGGGTATCTAGTGGGTCGCATACGTATAAAAGCACTCTGCCAGACCTTCTATCCGATCTTTTCGATAGGTTTAGTCTGGATCAGCCGGAGACGGAGATGTGGAAGTTACATACCAATACAACTTACAGAGTACTTACCTCTTGTTGAATGTTCCACTTACAAAATCAATCGGACCATAAATTTATAATGCCCTATTTGTTGTTATTTCGGTAGAAAATGTTGAGTGCCTCTATACTAGTGATGCTTGACTTCTGGAAACAGCAAACGTCATTTATTCAGCGGGAATTAATGGTAGCGATTATCGGGAGTATCTTGTGGGTTAAGCTAAAGGTAAAAAGTAAATGCTTTTGTGTCCAATATAAGCAACCTCCCGTTGTCACTGGGGCTCAGACGAAAAAACATGTAAAAAATAGGGTAAACAAAGTGGTGAATGGGAGGACTCCCAGGAGATAGCGTTACTTAAGTGCGACCTTAATCGCCTGATTAGCGAGCTATATAAACGTCTAACCGTTAGAGGTAGGTTGAAAACAGATTCTAACGAATATCTTGATGTTGACGCTGTTGACTGTAAGGCAGCTTTACGTCGTGGAACGGACAGATATATTACAAAAATTTTTAAAAAAACCTGGAAAAAGGTACTCCCATATCGACTAGTTTGATTTGTGCGGGTTTACTGAGAATTTGAAAAGCGTTATGCCCAACTAAGCAGATTCGCGACCATAATTGGCAGCTATTTAGCTGGCTCACCCAACCTTACTGGTGACCGAGAGGCTAGCTGTGATTAGATGATTACGGACCGTGAGGCAATTCCTCTGTTGGGGCGGGTTGGTTATAACAAACGTTCAGGAGTGAGTTTGTCGCGGACGTGTCTTTCTCGTTTCAAGGACGTCTTTTATCACTATTGTTTGCAGGGATCCATTTCGAAACACGGATACAAAAAGATCAATTATATTATTGTAAAAAAAGTGTGGGAATGATGAGAGGAATAAGATGACAATAGACATATCACTCTGCTAAACACAGAATAGAAGATTTTGGCCCAGGTTCTTGAAAACCGACCGCAGGTTGTTATCGGCGACTTGATCGAACGTGATCAGAATGACGCTGTGAAGAGGAAAACAATTTCAAACAGCTTGTACTGGATGCACACAACCTTGCAGGGGAAGAGGACGATACACAGCTTTCCATAGGGTCGACCATGGTTGTTGGGAATCTGGTATAGAGACCGCCAGTTTTGGTTTGACTTTCGTAATGACGACTCTGTTCTGTATCGCAGACCGACGGAAGCGGTGCAAATAAACCGCAGGCTCTCTGTGTCGTTTTGTATAATTCGGTCGCTTCATCGAGGTTGTTCACTGTCGCTTCTAGTTTATATCCTGGCGTTGGAGCACTTTCTTCGCAAATTAAGGACGATGCAATGATACCAGTCTTACGAGGCATATATCTTCCTGGTGAAGCGTGTGCAAGGGTATCCGCGTACGATGATGATGTCACTGTGTGTGTGTTGTTTTGAAACGACATCAAAGCAGTGACTCAGGCGCTCGCTCAATATGAATACATCACATCAGTTGTTTGGAATTGTAGCAAATCAGTTGGCCTGTAGATGGGAGCTTGGTCAGGGGTTGTCAAAATTCCAGACGAATTAGACTGATCCGGTGGCCCGGTTCGTATCATCGGTCAAGTCTTTAGATGCTTTTTTGATAAGTCCTTACTAATGCATGTATCGGTATTTCATACGCGGGCAAATATATATATATATATATATATATATATATATACATAGATACACACATATATATATATATATATACACGCACATATATATACACATAAATATATATATATACATACATATATATATATACATGTATATATATATATATATATATATATATATATATGTGTGTATGTGTGTACGTGGTTATCTTTTCCAGAACAGCCACCAATGAATATTGTTTAATATAATTGATAAGAATCCGAAGCCTGTGTTGCCACAGGCGATACATGAGAGTAAAGACACTTGACGCTCAAAACTGTAATTTCCAAATACTGTGTATAATTCATCAAGCGTCCATTGTACGCATGCAGAATCATTTCTTTTATTGATTTTTATTTTAATTTTCAGTCCTTCTACTTGTGTAGTATGATATTTTCTCCATTTGCTTTTTTTACATTTATTTATTGCAAGGTCCAATCCTGTGTTTCGTCTACATATCTACACTTTATATACATTATCATGTTTCATTATTTACCTACAACCGCAGCATTTTAAAAATGATTTCTCCTTTTAACAATACATACACTCCCAACTGATGGTAATATTTTTGCTCACGCACCTTGTTTTTTTTGCACGTCTGAAATACTTTTTAGGCAAATTCTTAGAGAAACTAATTGTTTTCCCATGTTTGTATTTCTATTTTAATTACTTATCTATAAAGATAGTGTCATATATAGAAATAATCATATAATATAGTGTACATATTGTATTATATGCATATGAATGTAGTATATTAAGTGCGTGATGTGGTGAACCACCCTAAAAATGGGCTTTACAATCGTCCATTTAAACTTAATGCATGACGGTCGACGGGAGGATCAAATTCCAGAGCGACTCTCACAGGGTCGGTGAACTACCTACACTGTTCGTTTGTAACCTTTTTGTTTTCCATGTAATACATGTTTAAACTGTTCTATGTTGTTTTGTTTCTTCCTTGTGGCTACTTGCTAGCCATAACAGTGGCGAAATTGGATTCGAGATACATACTCAGGTCTAAAAATTGCAATTAGACAGTGGGTCGGATCTTTTAATTATGAATTTTCAAACATGGCACGAATTAAGAAAACCGACTATACTAAGAGGCAATAGAACGGCGACGCCCGTCAATAGTACACACATTAATTTGCAGGTGAATTAATCACCAACGTCACCTTCCTGTGAAACACTAATAAACTAAAAGTGTTTGTCTTAAAAATAGTGAGAACCTGTTTGGTTCCGATAGCATGGAAGAATTTCATTCGTGGGATGTTCCTATATCCACATTTAGCCCCCCCCCCAAAAAAAAAAATAGAAAGCCTATCCAGCTGAACTTGAGAAAGTTATAATTAGTTTTAAAAAATAATTCCCAAATGTATTTTCTCCTGGCCTTAGGAGATGCATAAAAATGACCGCTGATTTTAACCTAAATCCAGGCACATAACCGGTGCTTTTAAAAAAACATAATGTCCCGTTCGTATCTCTGAACCAAATAAATCAGGAAATGGATGGATTAGAAAACATCGGTGTACGTGATAATATTTTATATAATGAGTGGGCTGCTCCAGCAGTCCGCGTATAAAAACGTTCGGAGAAATCCGCGTCTGCTTGACTTCTCGACCGGACTCAACGGGTCGTTAGAAGAGTTTCACTATCCATTTAACCAGCCCATAGGAAGTGTTCACGAAATTAAATGGAATCAATTTTTTTTTCTCTAAGATCGACCTGAGCGACGCTTATTTACAAATTCCTGTAAATGACAAAAGCGCTAACCTCCTCATTTGGGTTTATGTAGATACGAAAGGCTCGCGTTTGAAATCAAGGTAGCACCCGCGATATTCCAGCAAGTAATGGATACTATGCTGAGCGACATGCACAATGTCATCGCATATCTAGGCAACATAATTATAGAGAGCATAAGCAGGGGCGAACACGCAAACCATATCAAACAAGTATTCAGTCGAATACAAGATTCTGGAGTTAAGATCAAAAAAGACAAGTGTGAATTCTTTGAACATAAAATCAAGTTCCTAGGATATATCATTGATAACGATGGCAGACGCCCAGATCCAGACTAATAGACCGCCATTAGAGAAATGCTGGCTCCAGAAAAGAGAAAAAAATATGACGCATTTCAGTATAAACTAAAATGGCAAACTAATGTAAAAACTGTTCCAAAACTGGTCCGAAAATTTAATATCGTCATGTAGGCATTATTAACTGAAAAGACTGACGAGAATTCATGCGAAACTAAAAGAAAACTGCAACTGGAAATACAACTGATTTGATTGTGCAAACATTTTTGTCAGTTAAATTTAAACGGGATTATTAAAAGGTTAGGGTATATGTAATAAAAATCTTCAAGTAAATTTAGTTAGAAATGAATAAACTGCGGCCCCAAAAGAAAAGATACTGATTTCACACCCAGAGAAACCAACTTGGGAGTTGGGGTGTTGGGGGGAAGCGCCCTCGAAATGGACTATTTATCGGCAATATAAACTTTACGCATGACGGCCCCAGCGGGGATGTAATTCCAGAGCGACATTCCCATGATCCGAGAAGTACCTACACTGTTCGTTTGTAACTTTTCCGTTTTTCATGTAATACATATTTAAACAGTTGTCCGTTGTTTTTGTTCTTCTTTCTGGCTACTTGCGAGCCATAGCAGTATATACGTTTTTAAAGATTTTGTGTAGGTTAATCAATTATATTATTAAACTCAAACTACCTGGGTAAGGTATTTAAACCGTGTTTTACGTCTAAAGCTTCCGATTCTAAAAATTCTGCGCATGCGGAATTACATGTAAACAAAGCCATGAAAGCTTTATTTTTATCGATATTTTTTTCACGTTTAAAATATGCAATTAAAAACAGATCAATACTCCTTTTGCTTTTGATCATAGGCCTTTTACGAATTTTATTTGTATTTTTCCTTCGCACGTTAGAATCCTTCTAAAACAATGATAAGTTTAAAATGTTTGTATAGCCAAATACATTAGATTATATTAATTTGAAAGCATAGCATCTGCGTTAATTCATGAATATCCAGAACTTTGCAAAATGATAAGGTCAGACTTAGGTTAAAAAGAAAATATCAGAAATAAATTAATTCTATATATATATACATATATATATATATATATATATATATATATATATATATATAATAATGATTATTTGTTTATGCAGAATTACTTAAGGCTTTTCTAATGAAAATTAGATTCGTACGTTTTTAATAGATATACAGCAAGTTGTATATTTGATATCTCATTCAATTTATTTCTTAATTCAAAGTTGACACACACATACACATGTGTGTGTGTGTTTGTGTGGGTGTGGGTGTGTTTGTGTGTGTATGTATGTGTGTATGTGTGTATGTGTGTGTCAACTTTGAATTAAGAAATAAATTGAATGAGATATCAAATATACAACTTGCTGTATATCTATTAAAATCGTACGAATCTAATTTTCATTAGAAAAGCCTTAAGTAATTCTGCATAAACAAATAATCATTATTACTTAGGTTATGTGAATGTATATTGCATTTTAGTAGCATATTTATATGCAATGATTAAATCCTAGGTGTAATATATAAGTACTTGTAATTATTGCATTGCCATAGTTGATAACATATCGGTTATTTTCAACTGTCTCTTTGGTGTATGTTTCTAAGATTTTCTGATTATGTTATTATATATGTGCTAGTATATATTTATATATATATATATACATATATATATATATATACATATATACATATATAAAATAAAATACAATTAAAAAATATCAATATTATTGGAATATTTTCCTTTTTCCCTTGTAGACACTTTTTTTGTGAATTATTCCATGGATTTCTGCCTTTGGATTACTCTGGACCATCTTCTTTATGTATATATATATATATATATATATATATATATATATATATATATATATATATATATATATATATATATATGTATATATATTTATATATATATATATATTAATATATATATATATATTTATATATATATATATATTTTTATATATATATATTAATATATATATATATATATATATATATATATATATATAAATATATATATATATATATACTAGCAACAGTACCCGGCGTGAACTGGGTTCAAAAACAACCCACACAAAATGGATTCTGATTTATGAAAGTATGACAAGTTATGAAAAGGAAGGGTTGTAATTTTCGGTTTAATTTGGGGTTATCAAAACCAAAGCAAAATATGATTTAAGTAAAAATAAATATAATTTATTATATCCAACCTCTTAACACTGAAACACTTATCACAATATTATGTGGATCTATATTAAAAAACCTTGTTAAACTTTGTGACATATTTCCATTCTATTGAGGTCAGATGCGAACGAACACCCCATAATTTTGTTATACCGTATTTCATCAACCTCAAACATAATCATCAAAATATGTTTACGCAGATAGATATGAACAGTCTTTATTCATGGGGGTGCCGATTCCCATCCTATAGGGGGCAGGGGCGAACGCAGACCTCACAATTTTATAATACCATCCTTGTTTAAAGAAAACATACTTATCTAAGTATTCTCATGTACTTCTATATCAAAAACATTGTAAACGTTTTTTTTTTTTTTTTCTATACTTTGTGGACCAGGCGCGAACGCAGACCCCACAATTTGAATGAACCACGGTTCTGCTAGATCAAACATATAATTTTCTGTGTCTCGCTACATCTATCATTATATGTAATCAGTTTTTTTTTTTAAATAGTCAACCATATAGGAGCCTATTCGTGACCAGACACACACACATTCAGCTTTATATATATATATATATATATATATATATATATATATATATATATATATATATATATATATATATAATCATTTTTAAAAAATTTAATATGACAAAATACAGAATTAGCCGCAAATATGTTTATTGTTGTTGCGCATGAAAAGTACGTGTTTTTAATTCACAGAACAGGAATAACGCTCACACACACACGCACGCACCCCCCCCCACACACATATATATATATATATATATATATATATATATATATATATATATATATATTCCCAGCTCGCATTTAGGTAAAATGCACTTTCGTATAAATAATTGAATTCGTTCAAAGAGTATCACTAAAAAAACAAATAAAAAGATCTACATAAAAACGCGATACATTCAGTAGTCGAGCGAGGTGGTCCCATGTTAGAGGTGTAGTCTTCTTATCATAGAGTCCTGATTTCAAATATCGATAGATTCAGCCACTCTGATTAGTCGTAGACTACGAAACACGTGCCAGTGGATAATTATATTTGTAAAAATAGAATAATATATATGCCGCTCCCCATTTCGGGAGTACCAAATTTTTCAAAGGGCAAATTATTCCCAACTCGCATTTAGGTAAGAATGCACTTTCGTATGCATAATTGAATTCGTTTAAAGAGTACTGCTAATAAAAACAAATAAAAAACATTTATATATATATATATATATATATATATATATATATAATGACAGAGACAGATCGACAGATAAAGAATTTATATATATATATATATATATATATATATATATATATTAATGAAAACAGTCAAACAATGAACACATTCCCATTCCTTCTCGAAACGCATAATCCTTAGATTATTAAAGAAACATGTAAGATCTGAACATGATGAATAACTTTAGGCCCGACACTTGTATTGCTGATAAAGAAAACCCGGAATCTCTAAATCACTCTCTCCCTATTAATTCCGAAAATTAGCAGAAAAAGATTCAAAGAAGGACTGCTAAGTTCTACGGATTTAAATCAATCATAATCCCCGCACATAATCCTTACCTTTACGAATTTTAAAACGCTATGATAACTCTCGTAAGGAGAATTACATTTAAAACAAAACAAACGCACCCTCCTAATCCTAGTTCTAGAAAAAACTAATAACTTTGCACAAAAAGTAAAAACTAGACCCCATATTTTCGTCCCTGTTGACAAAGCAAATATTACTACAAGCTTCAATATCCTGAATACAGAAAGTTCCTTTATAAAGAACATAACAAGGCTTACAAACGTGTATCTCCTTTCATATTAGATTAGATCAAACCTGACGCAAAAAAACGTCTACAAAAGATGACCATTCATAAGTATACGGAAATATAACCTCCAGACACAACGAGATTCACGCTCAAGGACCACACACCTTACTTCCAACTTAACCCTACTATTAGGTTAATCTGCCCTTCTATCTCTGATATTGGTACTGTAAGCAAAAAAAAAATCCAAGATAGAATTATCCCATCAGTAATGAAAAAATTAAGCTCACCTCTTTGCCAAATTCACAATCAGTAATCAGGTGATTCAATTATCTCAAAGATAAAATAAGTGTAATTACATTTGTTATAAACAAATATGACCAATCAATTTCAGTTTCATTTTGCCAAAACACTCAGATACAACAGACTTAGAAAGTATACTGATTCTTTTGGTCAGACGTTCTCTCATTTACTTTGACAATAAGCATTGCCCCCATACGGCTGAATGTTCCATAGTACTATAACTATCAAAATGAAAAACTATGGTGTATATAAAAGCGAAACAATTCAAAAATAGCTGGATCTCTAGAAAGCATCAGTTTGCAAAGTTAAAAATACAAAATATGTTGATGGACTGGCCATGAGTTTTACACAAGGCATTGTAAATCTTCTGACTTGCTCGGAATACAGAAAGATTCCTGACATCATCAAAGAACATTATGCGATGTTAATACGACGTGTTACTAAATATCTTTAAGTATCGTAAAGAAACATAATGGAATTATTTTGGCAATGCTTACCTCGTTTAAAACCGTAATTGATTCGGCGATAAGAGGTGAAGGAGAATATACGGAGAATAAAACGTAGATTAATATTATAATTATTTCCTTATTAACAAAAATATAAATTTAAGCGGTTTAACATTTTTATTTTTTTTAAGTGTGTAGGATGTTCCCAGAAAACATATGCACACTGTAAATACCGGTAGACAGAGATGACATAAAATAATAGACACCCCATAGAAAGAATGTATTTCAATAAATATAATTTATAGAACAATATTTAAAATAAACAGTCAAAAATTAATTACTTAATACTTGTTTGACACCCTTTTGCTGGTTTTAATTCTTGGGCCCTTTTATGTATAGCATTGACGAACGCTCAGAAATGTACAAGTTATTACTTAAGAAAATGTCAGCAAGAGTTATTAAACTACACTAAATGAAAAAAAATATAAACTAAATAATAAATATAAAATATAAAATAAAATAAAAACTTTGAAGGGTTGAGGAGGGCTGGTATATGCAAAGTCCGGATAAAGTAAGTAAGTATGTAAGTAAATTCATATATTAAAATATAAGCAGGATATGAATGTGGTAGTAGATTGCCATAATTGATAGATAGGATCATTTAAAGACTAAAACTAAAATTGCAGTTAAAACCGGTTCAACAAAGAAGACATATTCAAGTAAAATAAAGGATCATTCAAGTATTAAAAAGTAAGTAGAAAAAAAACGATAAAGTTAAAGAAAAATTATATATATATATATATATATATATATATATATATATATATATATATATATATATATATATATATATATATGAAAGGTTAAAGTAATAGCTATGTAAGTTCAAAATTACCATAATTAATTTTGGACTTATGTTTACCAAAAGAGATCAGTCCGTTTTTAGAATTTATTATATTGCTTCTTTGAGGGAGAGTAATTATAGTTATAGCTTTGGTTGTGAATAGGTGACCTGCCTTAGAGCCTGGAGTATAAGATTTAACCTTTTATATGATAGTCCATTTGATTGAAAAGGGGGTATTATTAGAGTACAGTTTTTTAATTGAAGTGGTTAGAGAAATTCCTTGGTTATTATTAGAATTATGGTTGTTAAAAGAAGAAATGTGGTTTGATATTCTTTTCTTAATTATTGTAGCGTCGATATATATTTTCTGTATTAAAAGCTCGAGGTCTGATATTAAAGTTAATTTGCTAATTTGCATTAGTTACATAGTTTGAATTTTGTTCATTGTGTTCAACAAAGGGTGGGGCAATGATAGTACGACGAATGTTTTGGAGGGGATAATGAGTGTTTTTAGTGTTAGGATGGCTGTTAGGAGAAATATTATTATTATTATTATTATTATTATTATTATTATTATTATTATTATTATCATTATTATTATTATTATTATTATTGCTAGTTGTATGATTGCAGATGGAGAGGGTGCTAGAGTGGTATATTGGATGAGTAACTATATCAGATGGAGGATCGGAAGAAGGATATCTTGAAGACGAAATATTAGTGTCTATTATGGGAGGATTGTGTGGGATTTCAGTAATTGTGCATGAATATATAACATCTATATGGATGCAATCATGATTGATTGGACAAAGATGTTTGTTATTACAATAACAGTTAATTTGGGGTTTAATTGGGAAAGGGATTTATTGAACTGATTTAATTTTTGTTATTAGATGTAAAGATTATTTGTGCTAAATTAGGGACTGTTGAATAAGAAATTCTTATTGAGTTTATATTGAAAACAGAACTATATATGTGTGGGTAATTAAAAGAGTGTTGTACAATGTTGAAGAATTCCTAAGGTATATTAATTTGACATTTACGCTAAATGAAGGATTACACCAAACACTTTTCTTTCTCCTGATGAGACTGGGTGGGTTAGAGGCATTACGATTAATATTTCCCTTTGGATTATATATGTAGACTGGTGCATTGTTATTGATAGCGGGATATCTTGTTATTTGAACTGGTTTCTTGCGAATCATATTCTGTATGACTACAGATTTAAGGCGGCCAGCAGGAGGAGCATAATGGTTGTATTTAATCTTTTCCTTGTGCCCTAAGTTCCTTAAGACATTATTGAAGAAAGTAGCATTTCGATTAAAAGGTTTTGATTAGCAGAAAGAGCAGAAATAATTCTAGAGAAGGATGATACTATAGATTTTATAATTGAGTTGGTGTGGTTAGAAGATTTATGGACGTATAGTAAAGTTTGGTTTTTGGCTATGATTTTCGGTGTTAAGATTAAGTGTAACATCTACGAAATTTCAAGTTTTTTTTTGTTTGGTCAGATAATTATTGAAGGGCAAATATTATTAAAAAAGTTATGTAATTTTTTAAATTGTTTTCTTGTACTCTATTGGTTAGGCTGTTGTAGTAAAAAGGGCATCATCTCTATAAAGGTCCCCTTGGATATGTGTAAAGTGATATTTACGTTCTTTCAGTAAGAAGAACCCAATAAAATTCGTAATTTCTGCATAGTCAGAAGGACCATCAAGATGTCAAACTTATCCGGGGGGTCCTTTCTAGTCCAACACTTTTTTGTAAAATTGTATAAGGGGTTTTCTCTCTAGGAGAATTAATTCAATTTCTAAATTAGTTAAGTCAGAATTTCTTTTAGCAAAGAGAAGAAACTTATTTAATAGGATCGGAGAAATTGATTGACAATAATTTTGGATGTCAAAGGTTATGAAGTCAAGGAAGTGTTTATATTTAACGGAGACATACGAATTAATTACGGAATCTGAATTCAGCCAAAGAAGGAAATCTACTTCTTCTTTAAGAGAAGGAATCATCCTATCAAATATATTGTTGCTTACAAAACCTTAGTCAGAGTTAGATGGGCAGATTAATCTGATGAAGGGGTTGTCATAGAAATTAGGTTTATGATCCTTGAGGGGGATCTAGAGGTACACGGGGAAATTATTTCAGTGAAGTTATGAATATCCATAGAAGTCAGTAAATGTTTAGGTTCAGAATTAATAGGAGGGACTATTTTATAAGATGTATTAAGTTTTTATACAAAAGTTGTTTATATGTAGGATGGTAAAGTTTATAATATTTTTGTCTTATCAGCAGAGACAAATATATATTTATTCTTTTCATGTTTTTCGACAAAATTATTTACTTTTCGAGTAACCGGATTATAATGGTGTGTTTCTTTCTTAAATTAAATTTTTTGGACAGAATTTAACATGGAATACTCAAACTCACCAAGGTAAGAGTTGTATTTTGGGGTGGACAGTGGTTTTTAATCCGTAAAATTTGGCAGTGAGTCCACTAATTTTCTTTTGTTCTCTATGCGAGTTGATAGGGAGTTAATTTGTTAAGATTTTGGGGTGAGGTTGGTCTTCAGAGAAAATAGGTGCTTTAAGTTTATTGTTAATGCTTAATCATGGTGATAAGCCTTACACCTTATATGTTTTAGGAAAGTGTTCAAAGTGAGAACACGTTTCTGATGTATTCTTGTTGGGAAGGAGTAGGGATATTTTTGTGTTCCTTTCCAAAAATATCTGGGGCGAAAATAATCTCAACCAAGCGGGAGCTTATCATAAAATAAAAAATACAATTAAATTTACCAAAATGATCCAAGATGGTAAAACTAAAGCATATTATAAATATTAAAAAATATATATTTATAAAGTAATCTCAACCAGATATAAAAGCTCGATAAACCCATGTAGGGGATAGAGCTAATAAAAAGAGCAAATATTTAATAAAACATGTTAAAGAGTTAAACGCATATTTAATCTGAACAGGAAATACTTAATAAGTGAATATTATAGGCTCTATCTCCTAAATTTGTTTTATTGAGGTTTTAACTCTGGTTGAGATTACTTTATAATATAAATGTTAATTCTTTAATATTTATAATATACTTTAGTGTTACCATCTTGGATCATTTTGATAAATTTAATTGTAATGTTCTTATATATATATATATATATATATATATATATATATATATATATATATATATATATATATTTAAATGGAATTGTAGAAGGCGGCACAATGCAGAAGTAACGGAAAGACCCAAGCTGAAGCAGGTGAGAAATGTATTAATACAACTTATAAATACATGTGTACATATTCATATTTCATATACGCAGTATATTTATATTTGCACAGTGGTTACCTGGGAAAGTCGGTCTGGTGGTATGTCCGTGTAATATAATATTTCGAGAAAGATCTCTTCGTCAGATGTTTACTTGACCTTGACAAACGTGTAGTTGTAAGCAGTGACTATACCGCAGCAAATCATTGCCCGGGACTTGTGGGTAGTATATGGTTAGTTTTTTTTTCTCAATTCTTATCTTCTATTTCTAAATTATTTGTTTTATATTATATTTTATCTTATTTATTTATTTATTTTTATAATAGTTTATCTTTGGTTCGAACGTGTAGTTGTAAACAGTAAATAGTAACAGCATCGGTCTATATAATTGTCCGGACATTGTTGGTTGCTTTTTAATTTAATGTGATTGAGTTTTTTTGTTTTTCTTTTACTTATTTTTATTTTAATTTGTTTATTTATTTTATTTATTGTTTTTTTATAGTAGTTTATGTTTATTTTGAGGATATTTAATTAACTAATTTATTTGTTGTGTGTTTCCACATTCTGTTTGGTTGTGGTAGGGGGCGTAGGCTTAGAATAGGTCCGTTGGCCAAGGGAGACTACTCGATGGGTTGTTCTAAGGGGGATAATCGTTACCAATATTTCTTCTCGGGTGTATAACGTTGCATAACTTTTGTGTGTTTGTTTGTTTGCTTATTTATTTTATTTTAGTGATGTTGTTCTCATTCTGGGGGTATATTATTTAATTCGTTATGTAGTATATATATACTCATTAATAAATTCATGTATCTTTAATTCAATTACCAAGTAACTATAATTATTTTTTTATATGCAATGTGTAATGACGAAGTGGTTAAATTTATTTCGGGTGTTTTATTATTTTTTTTTATATAATGTGTTTATTTATTTGAGTTTCCTTGGATTTCTGTTTTTTGGTGTATTATGTCCTATTGTTATTTGCAATAATATTGTTAGGTTTATTCGGAGAAATCAATTGGGTTATATTGGGGCATATAAACTTATAAATTTGCATGAGTCGTATGCATGTAGCCGTGTAGCCCACATGCTCGTACCATCTAATCCATATATCTTAGGCTTGCTATTTAATTGTTAAATATTGTTATTATTATTAATGTGTAGTAATCTTGAATAGGGATTGCTTTTTTATTATTTTGTTTTTTATTTATTTATTTTTGGTTTCTTTTAATTTAATTTTGGATTTATTTTTTTGTTTATTTTATTTTGTTTGTTTATTTATTTTTAATTTTATTATGCAATGGTGGGATGGTGTGCATTAAGTTATAAATGTTGAGCCTAATTCATGTCGGCGATTAATCTTGGGGTTTAATTTGGCAATCAGGATTGATTCTTTGATATGAAGATTGCCGACATTGCGTTCGGTGGCTAAAATCTCTACTCTGATGGATTTGTTGGTGTTGCCGCATGTGTGAAGGTGTTTACCAATAGAAGAGGCTTGTGTTTGTATGTGGTATTTTACTCTAATGTGCAGGTGTCTCCCTGAGCTACCGACGTATGATTTATCACATTTGGTGCACTGTATGCGATATACTGTGTATGTACGGTGGCACATGTTAGTGGAGTTCATCGGACAGTTAGTTAAAGTGCAGGGTACGTTGCTTAGGTGGGTTTTGCGTTTTAACAACTGTTGTCGTAGTGATGGCCAAGTGTGTATAAGTTGTGTGTCTAGACCCTCTCTGTGTATAGCTTTGCGGATAGCGGTCGTGATCTTGTCGTTGAAATGGGGCAGTTTTAGATATATTTATATATATATGTATTTACTATATATATATACATACATATATATATATAGATAATACATATATATATTATATTAATATAATAAATGAATGTATAATGTATATAGTACAAAGTTCATCATATTGACAATCATACAATGACTTCCTTTTATTCAGTTGACAATTACAATTATTTACAGTATCTACTTCGTAGCACATTATCATTTTTTCAATGAGTGAATTCATTTGCACTTTACTCATCAGAAAGAATTGCAACAACGAATTCAGGAAAATTAAATAAAATGCGTTTTGACGCGATTAGAGTCCGAAAATTTAGCGAAACGTTGTAAATATATTGACATTATGCCATTTATAATTTAATCATTATATTACTTTATAATTGCACTTAGCTTCTTAAATAAGGCAAAAAAAAAAAACTACGATAAAATAATAGGAAGAAAAATTCGTCCCAAAGCCCTATATTTTAAGCTGGCTTGCTAGGACAATATATATATATATATATATATATATATATATATATATATATATATATATATATATATATATATAAATATATATATATATATATATATATATATACATATATATATATATATTTATATAAAATGGGTTAATAAATTCCAACGAAAGAAAGGTGTATATTTAAAAAAGGGAGTAGTCACCAACAATGTGTATTTTTTAACATTATTTCATTATTCCGTGTCTTGGTTTTTCATTGAGAATTATGTTTGGATCATTGTCCTAATGTTTTTAAGTCATTGAAATCGTTTACGTACGTTTCAGACGGTCTGATGCGTCCTCGTCAGAAATTATTTTCAAATGTGTAGAAATGGCGATTTACTAGTTAGTTGGAAGTTTTTCAAAGGGGTGGATGCTAGTAAGTGTTTATTTTACATTGGTATGCTGAATTTTTATTACTTTACTCTATTTATTTTTTTTATTTGGTTTGTTCATGGAGATTTTGACCTCGCTGAAGTCAGTCGCTATCTCTTTCTGCTAATGTGGTTTTCTATTCCTTTAGGGTGGGATAGGGTGTGTGTATGTGTGTGTGTGCGTGTGTGTGCGTGTGTGTTTATGTGTGTGTGTGTGTGCGTGTGTGTATGTTTGTGTTTATTGGTTTGGGAATGTGTATATTGTTTTATATTATTTTGGGGTTATTTGCTTTCTTAGGAAGGCGGCTGTGGTCCGAGGTCGTTACTAATGTGTATGTATGGGGAGGTGGGGCTGACTCTTCTGAAGTAAGGGTAGGCATTCTATTTTGATATTTATTTTTTGGATTCTTGGATTTTAGTATTGTGATTTTTCGTTTAAGTCTTATATGATGTTTGTTTAGAAAGAGGGGTGTATTTAAAATAGGGGATTTTTAAATGTTTCTATTTATTTGTCTCCCCATGTGGGTATGACCAGACCCAGGATCGGTTCCTAGTGTGGGGAAGATTTTGTTCTCCCGAGGGGGGCATTGTGGGGGGTGTAGATATGGGAGGGGGATGATAGAAGGGAAGATAGTCGTTTCAGTCATGAGAGGGTTCTCCTCCCCTGACTGAGGGGGAGCGAGGTGTTGGAACAGATATTATACTATGGTTCTAGGTGTCTCCTAGTGTTGTTGGTTTCGAGGTTAAGTAGGGATGGTATTGTTCAGTGTGTTGTATTAGTGATAGGGGTGTTATGTCTGTGTGTGGTTGTATGCGCGAATGTGTGTGTGTTTTAATGTGTCGGTTCTGATTTATGTGTGGGTGTGTGTATGTGTATGTGTATGGGTGTGCATGCGAGTGTACCTTGCATTTCATGTTTTTGTGTGATGGTATTAGGTTCTGTTCAGTTCAGAAGTGAATGTAATGAAGTTTTTTTCCTGTGTAAGTAAATAAAAATAAGTGTGTGTTTGGAAGATTGGCATTATTTTTAAGCTGTTTCCACTGCATGTGTGTACGTGTTTTGAACCATAGAGGTGTATGTTATCTGCAATTTTGATGTTGCTCTTATGTAAGGCCACTCTATTGCTGAATTTTTTTGTGGCGCCTATGTAGGATTTGTTCCATGTTGTGCATCTTAGTGCATATACTACATTTCTGGAGGTGCAATTTAAAACCTATTTTGAATGTTTGTGCTGGGTTTTTGAATGTGTATGTGTTACCTTCTATTATTATGTCACATACTCCACATCGCGGTTTGTTGCATGTTGTAACTCCTTTTGTTGTATGTGGGACGAGTTTTGAGGAAGTAAGGATGTGTTTTAAGTTTTTAGGTTGGCGTTTGCTTTTTATTATTTTTGTTGATTTAAGTATGTTGTTTAGTTTGTCGTTCTGATTGAGGAGGATAAGGTTTTTTGTTATCTGTGTGAATAGTTCTGGGTTGTTTGTGTTGTGTGTAGCTACGTATGCTAGAATTTGTTCTTTGTTGTGTTCTTTTGGGGATCTTAGTGGGTCTATTGGATTTTTTCATCCAGTTCAATACCTTTCTGTATAAGTGGTAGTGGGTATCCTCTTTTCCGCAGTGTTATTTGTAGTTCATTCAGTCTAGTTGAACGGAGGAGTCTGTCTGTTATTATGGTGCAGACGCTACGTGCTAGGGAGTAGGGTATTGCTTTTAGACAGTTTGTAGGATAGTGGCTTTTGAAGTGGAGGTATTGTTGAGTGTCTGTGGGTTTGTGGTAGATGTCTGTGATTATGTTGTTGTTTTTCATTGTTACTAGGATGTTTAGGAAATGTAGTTCTGTGGGGCTGTGTTCTAGTGTGAAGTTTATTTTTGGGTGTAGATTTTGTAGTAAAGTGTGGAGTTCTTTGATTGCCCCCCATGAGAAATTTGGAATATTGCATAAATAGTATTCAGCCAGCTTTACAATCGGTTGGAGTCGGAGCTAGTAAGAGATCAATGTTACAAAAGAATTTACCTTCCCGGTCTCTAGCACAATACTCCGCAATTTTTGGTCAAAGTATGTGCATTTTTACATCGAATAGCATTATAATATTCTATGTGTCTGCAATTTTAATGTAGTTTCGGCACATATAGACCAAAGAAATGAGCATTTTAATCTTAAATTTGGCGACGACTGTAGATATATCAATGCATTGATTTATCAGTTCTTTAGAGAAATGTTGTTAGTTTGACATCTCGGAAACCACTGATTAGAAATTATCAAATTAAAGTTCGTTAGAAAGATAATTTTGTAGGCGGCCATTTAGAGCGCACATTACTGTGTAAAGAAGTGGGCGATCACATTTCTATATAAATTAAACGTCAACTCAACACCCAATTAATGGCCTCAGTGACTATTAAATGGCGGTTCATTTTACGTTTTATTAATATATAAAAGCGATCCCCCACTATAAAAAATCTGTAGATCTTATAAACTAATCGGTCTCTGGGACTTTTATTATTATTTTCGTTTTCTGAACTCTCTAAAATTATAAAAGTGGTAATTCTAAACGATCTTAAAAACGAAGTGATTACATGATCCAAAATATTTCTCACATATTATATATCCATTCTTTGCATTCCATACATGCGTACAATTCCCATAGTGTAAGGCTTATTTAATGTTGTCGATATCCATAATTGTAATCCGTGTCCAAAGAAGAGAGAATGCAACATATGAGATCAAGTATGAGTAAGTTTCACTTGCTGTTATCTTAGATAATTTAACACCATAGCAACAAATTTATGTCTTCCCTCAATCCAGGCCAGCGGTGTTTGCGAAATATATATATATATATATATATATATATATATATATATATATATATATATATATATATATATATATATATATATATATATGTTGGTATGTATATATTTAAATGAGAAGGATTACCAACAATTGTCATGCATTTAAACACTATTTTAATTATTTGATATTTGCATTATTCAAACTGTGGAAATAAACTGTACATATCTTTTATATATATATATATCTTGTATATATATATATATATATATATATATATATATATATATATATATATATATATATATATATATATATACATCGGTTGTATAGATTAGTTTCCCAGAGGTAAATCCAGTGAAACTAACGTGGTTATTATAAAAAATAAAAATGTAAAAACATGCACGCACAGACAAACACCTATACAGACACACACTCACACACGCACACACACCCACATATCTATATCTATATCTATATATATATATATATATATATATAGATATATACACCTTTATATATGGGTGTGGGTGTGGGTGCGCGCGACTATGGGTGTTTAATGTATGAATATATATATATATATATGTATATATATATAAACATATATATATACATATATATCTATATATATATCTATATATATACATATATACATATATATATATATATATATATATATATATAATTTAAAGGAGATTAGAATAATAGTCTTAAGAGCTAAGTGTATTTTAATGTAATAGTGAAATTACTAGTTTAATTAAAATACAGGAAATGCTCGTTGTAATTTAGATATATAATAAGCTCGATAGTTAAATGTCATAGAGCTAATTCAATATTAAGTAATGTGATTTATAATTTAAAAATTAAAAAAAAAAATTAATTTAAAAATCAAATTTTAATTAAATTAAAAATCAGTTTCATAAGAAGGAAGACACCAAAAATAAACCTAGCATTCAATAAAATAAAAAGCTATAGCAAACATCTAACTGACTACTTTAAATACAGTTCCTGATTTCAAAAAAAGAAAAACTAAAAGATTCATCTGCCTAGACTTTTAATGCTAGGTTTATTTTGGGGGTCTTTTCAATTCAATAGAATTCCTCCTAAATTTTCTGATGAGGAGACCGTGCTTACCAAAAAAACTATGTATAATTGTTATACGTGACTTCATGTATACCACAAATAAAAAGCACGGATTTCCGAAAGGATCGTACAGATAATTGACTTTGTTGTTGTTCCTTCTTATGAAATTGATTTTTAATTTAATAAAAATTTGACTTTTAAATTTTAAATTTTTTTTTTTTTAATTTTTAAATTATAAATCACATTACTTAATATATATATATATATATATATATATATATATATATATATATATATATAAATATATATACACTAGCAGGTCGCCCGGCGTTTCCTGATACAAACCAGGCATAAATATAATTGTATTCTTGCACATTTCGTACTCATTATTATAGAGCTTGCACGCTATTGCTTATAAAATAATATCAGAGATGTATTAGGGATTTCAAAGTAAATAATAGGTTTGGATACATCAGTACGTATCGAAACCAAAATATAACTTTCTCACATGCCTTTTCGTGAGCGTGTAATCTTAGCCCATGCGTGTACAATCGGATGTTATTCCTACAACTGTTAATAAGCGCATGCACAGGAATAAATGCAGTGTATACTTACGAACGTCATTTATTTTAATGTGTGTCCCTTTAGCAATTTATTTATATTCAAAAAATCAGAAGCATGCAAGATCACAGCATATTTTATTAATTAAACTATAATTTCTATTGATCAAATATTCAGAAGGAAATTTGCTCGAGATTTTTGCGTACATATCAACACGGTCAGAGTGAGAAACCCTCAAATTTATAGGTGTATAGATAGATAGGTGCATATGTATACCCAAACACACACACACGCACCCATATATATATATATATATATATATATATATATATATATATATATATATATATATATACATAGGCGTGTGGTTTTTAGTATATATGTATATATATATAAATATATATATATATATATATATATATATATATATATATGTATACATCTACGCACTAAGTTAATTTAATATCAAATACTAGAAAATCATGCAATAATAGATAAAACATCCATAGATATAACTCAGCGTCCTAGAGAAAAGTAACAAATGATCTATTAACAAGTCATGACTTTGATACAACGTCTAGGACTACTCGGCCATATGTCCCTAGGATAATTCTTAGTTGTTTTTTGTTAATGTTATACCTATGTTGTTAGTCCAGGTTTTCTCTCTCTATCAGAGGTGTCCAAATTGCATTCAGCTCTATGCTTGGTTTGCTCAGTAGGTTGCTATTTCCGAGCATGTGAGCTGTTTCTTTAAGTTTTCTCACTTTCCAGTGGGTCTCTCTGTTTATTATTTTTACTTCATCCCATAGGGGGCGATGGCCCCCCTCTCCATACAGACATGGTTGGCTATACCAGATTTTTCCGCCTCCCCTTTAGTTACCCCTTTTCGGTGTTCTTCCCTCCTTACTTTAAGGGGGCGGCATGTTTCACCCTTGTAAACCTTTCTGCAACTGCATGGGATGGAGTTTATGCAGTTTTTGTCATGTTCTCCTCCATGGGGGGCTTCATACGTACGAGGTGTCGTCTGAGTGTTGACTCGCTCTTGAATATCGAATATGTCCCAGAGCCTTGCTGGAGTCCGAACACGGTCCCCCCGTAATAATAATAAAGGGTTGGGTTCGAGACTCCTAACAAACGGGCCCCCATTTCGATACAAAACACCTGACGAAGGCCGGAGGGCAAAAGGACCGAAACGTTGTGACAATAACAACCAAGATGAGGAAGTCAGTCCGACAATCTCAATCAACACTCTGTCCTGTTGAACAAGTTTTACTCTGATTTTACTATATTCATGACGCGCCTCCTCTTGTCACTCTTCGCCTTCGCTAGCCCAGATGCTTTTAGACTGTTTTTCCTTTAAAGTTCCTCATTCTGATACAAATTACACGCGGATTGACCAATTGAATGCGCTGGTTGTTGCTGCTATACCAGCGTTCGCACTCTACCACCAATACTTTTTGTTTTTAAATTGGTAAAATTGGAGCGAGCTTAGTCACGGAATCCCGCATCATGGTATCAGACGGAAACACCATATCTACACAAATCATATCCATAAAAAATATCATAGGAAAAGTAACGCAAATATTTAATAATCACTGCGTTTGATAAAACTGTAAAATTAGTTAAATACGAGACAGGAATTTTACAGTATACATTTTTATACATGGAAAAGCCTTGACACACCAACTTACAGGTAATACGTAAAGCATCAAGCATTGTGACTTGTGATAATATTGATCCTACTGAATATGTATTTTTACCAGTGTATTAACAAGAGACTTTTAAAGGGGCATAAGTTCTGGACAATCTGAAAAGCTATTTAAATTGAACTGGTAACGTTTAAAACGTTTGAATTGATCAGGCAATACTTTAAATTAGAATTCATGCTAGCTGAGTAATTAAATAAACAAGCCCGTACTATAAGAAATTGCTTAGAAATCCAACTATTTATTTTAAAAAATCCAATATTCATAATGAATTGCGTAGATTAACTCCATAAGATGTTTAAAATAATAAGGATTATAATGAAATGAAATTCAAATTAATAACGCATATAATTAAACGAAATATAAAATTATAGCGCATATAATAAAAAATAAATAATAATAACGCATATATTTAAAATAAATTTAAAATAATAACCCATATAATGAAACGAGCTTATAAATAATAACGCATACAATTAAAAGAAATAAAAAATTAATGCATAAAATTAAAACAATGACAAATAATAATGCATATATATAACGGAAAATTAAGATAATAACTAATATAATTAAAAAATAATAGCACATAACGTGTTTAAAAAGCCCCTCGTGAAAATACGAAGCAGAAACTAAATACTGAGCAGAAAATAAAATCATGAACCCCATTGTAAGATACAAAATATCTGCTTTATTGCTAACAAAAAGATGTCGACTCACCTAGGTAAAAACTACACACAACGTCTACTCGAACAACAAGAATGATTTATAGGTATGAATATTGTTTGTCTCTACCAGCTTCTAACATTTTATTTGATTTGTAAAAAGTGTATATGTACTAAAACAACTGAACTTGAGCAACATGTTTGGGGTCTTTCAGAAACAAACGAATAATATTAAAAATAAAACACATACCTTACGTGAAATTGTAAAGGATTAGCGATATGAATTATATCACACGCGGTACAATATAAGCTCATAAACGCTAGCAAAACGTATTATTTACAGTAGGCCTGATGGCCCGAACTACATATTAAAATTAAAGGAAAAGCCGGTTGATGCTAATTCAGAGACGTTCAGATCGACGTATACTTACCAGTACAACGAAAGTTGTAGGGAAAAAGCTCAACGACCACTGACTGTCTGCCCAAAGCAAAAACATTAATAGGCCTTTTTACATGCGAAAATGCTTGGCATTGGGGTTTCTGAGGGCACGACCTTGAACTAGTTATTTACTATTTTTAACTATATTTATAGGCTGAGATGTACTTAGTCACGGCAAGGTATGTGTCCTTTTGATATCTGCTTTTTCCGGTATGTTTTTCCTACGGATACTTGTGTTTTTTTCATCATACTTTGTTTAAATATGATATCATACCTAACTAATATAGTATCCTTTGTTATTTAGGGGACTGATGCTTTTATTATGAACGGAAGAAAGACGAAGAAATTTAGTTTTTCTTACTGGAAAAAAGCTTGATTTTGCGACACATATTCTGCAAGTCTGTTAAATCAAAAATAGTGAATAGAGTCAAGCAAAATGTGAAATATCAGTGCTCTTTGACTTTACACCCACTTAGTTGTGTTGCTGAGTTGATATGAAGACACTTTAGGATCATAACTTTCTAGGTATTAGCAGTCATCAGTAAATTGATCATTTAAGAATGTCAAATATATATATATATATATATATATATATATATATATATATATATATATATTAGTTTCCGAGTTCTACCCATTATAAAGAACAAGAAAAAAGTATTCACGGTTCTGCGAATGTATACAAGAAATAATCAATTGAAATGACTACGTATAATTTAGAACAAGTGTAATCGTACAAACATGTAACAGTAATACCGAGGATAATACTTTGTCTATTATGGTCAAAAACTGAAAAATGATACAGTGCAAATGTAATTCTATGTTCGTCTCTGATTATTTTTTTAAATCTAGAAAATGGAGATGTTCATATAGTAAAGCTTATCGTCAAAAAAGGGCCTCACAATATATATATATATATATATATATATATATATATATATATATATATATATATAGAGAGAGAGAGAGAGAGAGTCTTATATATTAATCGATTTATTAAGATATTACACTCAGTAATGCAGTTGAAGATCTTGCAGGGTCGCATTTAACTACTGATGCAAGTCTCTATTTATATAAAACCAAAGTACATCAAATGATGGAATACTGCTGCCATATCTGGGCAGGAGCTGCTAAAAATAGTCTATCCTGCCTTGACAGGGTACAAAATAGACTTCGTGGCTTAGTGGGGGAAGCCCTTTTTATCTTCCCTGCAATCTCTCTCCCACAGAAGAGACGTTGCAGTCTGTCTTCGTTTTACCGTTATTTCCATGGCAAGTGCTCGTCTGAGCGCCAATCTCTGGTCCCCCCTCGCCAATCTATTACGAAAAACACCCATCTAGCTGAAGCCACTGTATAAATTTCCCCCACTCTCTATCTGTGCCTAAATCAAAACGTTGATTCCATGAACAAAGCTTCTTTCTTAGACCAGCACGCAAGTGAAACTCTGTTCCCTCTGCCTGTTTCCCACCTGACTACAGCTTGGATGACTTCAAATCCAACGTAAACAAATTCCTGATGAAATTCCCCCTTAAGTAGACACTTTATGAAATCTCAACGCTAACGTACAACGTACTGTAATGCAATAACCCTTACCTCTGAGTGGCTCCCGGGCCTTGATAAGTGGTGATCTCCTTGTAAAAAAATGTTCTTCCCATTACAGTGTAATATTTATTTATGTAAACCTAACAATTAACTTTTTTTACAGGTAACTGAAAAGATTGCATATAATGTTTTAATTATTAAAATCAAATTAAATATAGCGCAATCTGATCCTGGCTTAATGACTAAGTTAAGAGTACCCTGACACTTTTCCTATGTGAACATTCAGTAAATTATGCAGTTATATAAAGATGTAAAGAAAAGTGAATAAAGAATGCAAAAATATAGTGATAAAAAGAATAAATAAAACCCAAGTGGTTACACTACATGATAACAATACAGGCAAATTTGTACATACTAACTTAAAACGAGAGTGAATTAAATAAATAAAACCAGGTAGAAATGGACAATAATAATAAAAGAGAAAAATAGAAAATGTAAGCTCTGCTCAAAAATCGTGAAAATAATGATAACAGAATACACATAAGAAAAGCTACCAAAAACTCTCGAGTAAGCTGTATATGCACAACAATCAATGGTAACTCAAAAAAGCCGAAAACTTTATATAAGATCAAAAAATTATTTAAAATGAAAATGAAATAAAATAATAAAAGGGATTTAACAATGTGTAGATCCGAACATGAAAGAGCATTTCCTTATAATTACATAATAATTGAGGAAAATAATGGGCCAGGAAAGTGTAGTTCGACGCATACTTACACTGAGATTTAAAAAAAAGGCGAAAGTGTTTTTCGAGTAATTACTGAGAATCAAAAAAAACAAAAACACATTCAAAAAGTCTCTTCATTAGTTTTATGTAATTACTTATTGTTTACTTAATTTTTTTTAAAGTATGCATTTCACATAATTGAATATTGTATCCTCGTTATACGTTGTTGAATAATGCGCTATGGACTTTAAGGCAAATTACATCGACTCATCCTTTATTAAACACTTTTCGTTGTCTACGCAGTAAATAACGAATTTTAATGTTCAAATTATTCAGTAATTCTCCCTTACTATATTTTATGAAACTGAAATTCTATCGTTAGTATTAATTTCCTTCATATGTTTCTACTAAGAATTTGTTCTATAAAGACTTCGGGTAAATTCAGCAGGGACCAGGTAAAAAAAAGGTCAGCATACTCAGTGAAGCGATATTGTGGAACGAGCTGGATTCGGAGTCAGTGAGTTTATAAGAATAATGCCTCTGATGAATGAATATATAATAGTAAATCAAGATTTAACGTGGCCGCAAGCACATTGTTATCATGGAAGGTAGAGAATGCACACATAAATTTCACGTTATTGATTCTCGTGAAATATCAACATCGAATAGATATATAGAGTTTGCTTGATAAAATAAAGTAATTCATAACATTTACGAATCCTCGAATACAACTTGTGTATGACATACGCTGTCAAGAAAGCCAGAAAATAGTGCTGCCATATTTCCATATGCGGCGAATTGCTTTCTTGCCGAAGGAAAACTAGGTCTTCCCAGAATCATATAATATTACTGACAACCCATAATTCAGTTTTATTTCCTCTTTTATAATCTGATAAATTAATAATGCTAAACTAGCGGGACCTGTCAAAATTCAACAGCACAACCTTTAATACGTAGTATATGTCTGCTGGATATACTGTGGATGGTCCGTATTATTATTATTATTATTATTATTATTATTATTATTATTATTATTATTATTATTATTATTATTATTAATGTAAACCTCCTAATATAATTGTCGACCTTTGTTAAAATTATAAAAGTATTTATCCAAATAATTTGTATAAATGTTCTATATATCTGATTTATACAGGTTATCTCCAATATATTTATATGAGCCTTTGACATATTTCTATTGCATGGGCACCCGGTGCGAACGGACATCCCACGATTTCATTAGACAATGTATGGACAGAACGGATACTGCCCTAAAATTCTAACCAAAATACCAAAAATGTGTATTTCAATTTAAAAAATAGAACAAAAAGCAACATCATTTTTAAAAAAATATACATTACATATTTGGTGACTGTGAGATTCTGTTTATTATAAATAGGAATAGAAGATTATTACAAACTGCAAACATTACATTAGTATATCGATGTGCATATGTAATAGTGGTAATATATCATCCTATATAGTACGGCAGTTATATATATATATATATATATATATATATATATATATATATATATATATATATATATATATGCGGTTAATGGTAGCCGAAACAAAGACAGACATGACTTGTGTTGCCGTGTTCTAATATATCGACTGGTCATAATCGTCAAATTCTGCCCTGAAGATATCCCAAAGGATGAAACACTACTGTCTGTAGGTATTTCATTATTGTAGTAACTACTTACGTCAGCCTCTTTAACAAACGCGTTTCTCATCGTTGAGCACTTTCAGTTGAATTAATTCGGTCAAATTTGCTCTTATGCATAGATCATCGCATAAGGATTCGATCACTATGTGTGAAGAAAAAGAAAAACATTTAAAATTAAAATGTTTTAATTCCACGTTATTTCCCGCGGTTAATTGTAGCGAATTGATAACGTTTTTGCTAATCAAACCGGAGATGGTTGCGTTGTCGGGTTCCAATCCACGGCGTGGTGTTAATAGTGACACCCTGCATTGAAGATTCCCGAAAGGATGTAACACTAGTGTATATATGTATTTAATTATTATAGTAAATATATATATATATATATATATATATAAATTACACACATACACGCACACGCACGCACACACACACACACATATATATATATATATATATATATATATATATATATATATATATATATCCTAGGTTGCGTTTTTTTATAAGAGACAAACATGCCCGGTTTTCCTTTCTTCTCATAAGTACCGCAGATGTGCTGACGGTTATATCCCACAGGATTAGTGAATCTCTTGACGGAGGCTTCCTTTCTAGGGCAATTGCTCTCGACATATCAAAGGCCTTTGACAAAGTATGGCATAAGGGTCTACTTCACAAGATTTCCAGCTACGGTATAACTGGAAATGTTTTCTCAATCATTAAATCATTTCTCTCTGATAGGCTCATAAGAGTAGTGGTAGATGGACAAAAATCGGAGGCCTGCAATATAAATGCTGGAGTCCCTCAGGGGTCAATCCTGGGCCCAACTCTCTTCCTGATCTACATCAATGACCTCCCTAAACACATACTTAAATCATTCGTTGGCATCTATGCTGATGACACGACCATCTACGGCAACACATCAAAGGCTGTAAATGACGAAGTTCTCTCGGATTCTCTCTCCTCTGATCTCGAGCGCGTGGTTCAGTGGGGGAAGATGTGGCTAGCTACCTTTAATGCATCCAAAACCAAACTCCTATCCTTACATCATCAACGCTCTGATCCCCAGCTGGCATCAATTGTGATGGATGGCTCTCGTCTGGGTGAGGCCCCGTGTTTTGACAAGCTTCTGGGTTTGACCTTTACTCCTGATCTGAAATGGAACACGTACATCAAGTCTGTGGCCAAGGTCGCAGGAAAGATGGTGGGATCCTTCTACCGCTCCAGAAGATATCTCACTACTGATGCAATTCTCTATCTATATAAAAGCCAAGTACGGCCAAGGATGGAATACTGTTGCCATATCTGGGCAGGAGCTGCCAAAAACAGCCTATCATGCCTTGACAGAGTACAAAATAGACTTCGTGGTTTAGTGGGGGATGCCCTTTTCTCTACCCTGCAACCCCTCTCCCACAGAAGAGACGTTGCGAGCCTATCCTTGTTTTATCGTTATTTTCATGGCAGGTGCTCGTCTGAACTCCAATCCCTGGTCCCCCCTCGCCAATCTTTCACGAAAAACCCCCGTCTAGCTGAATCCACTGTGAAAAATTTCCCCCACTCTATATCTGTGCCTAAATCAAAACGCGGATTTCATGAGCAAAGCTTCTTTCTTAGAACTGCACGCCTGTGGAACTCTGTTCCGTCTGCCTGCTTCCCTCCGGACTACAACTTGGATGTCTTCAAGTCTAATGTTAACAAATTCCTAATGAACCGCCCCCCTAATTAAACCCTTCATAAAATCTCCTCACTAACGTGATGTACTTACAATAACCCTTATCCCTGAGTGGCTTCCGGGCCTTGATAAGTGGTGATCACTGTGTAAAAAAAAAAAAAAAAAAAAAAAAAAGTATCTCTGAATAAATATGCGAGGATTTCTTCTAAAGGAGAAATGTACATTTTTATCAGCGTAAATTACACTTAGATGGCGAACTAAATATGTGTTAGTGCGGAATAATGTCATCTCAATAAAGCAAGTAGTAAGATGTCATAATCCTTCTAAAACTGTAAAAATACAAGACATATTAATGTTACGCACTTTCTCGATATATTTTATTTGTCTTAAAATTATGTTGCTATTTATATTCCTTCAGAGATTATCACTAAAATCGATGGAGTGCGATAAACTTTGGAAAGGTTTTATCAATAAAAGAATGCCCCAATGTCTGTATGATTCTTTTAAACTGTAAAAAAATGATTACAAAATATTATACGGATCAATGACATTTCTTTTTCATACTGAATACAGGATTAACCTTTGATAACAAACACAAAAGTTGCGAAATAGTAATAGTTACCACGTAGCAAATGATGATACTTTAGATGGGATTTACTTTCTGGATAATGGTGTAAGGCCCCCTTAGTGAACAAAAGAAATAAAAACACAATGACTGTTACATGTTAGTGGGTTTGGCGAAGTAACATAAAATATCGTTAGTCATATGCAAACTTGGATAAAACAAAATATTTTCAGAGATGTTTTTATTTTTGACGTCATGAGTTTATACCGATGCTGAGGTTAATACATTACTTTACGAAACGAAAAAAATGCGAATACGTAATGTTAACAAGTGATATCCTGAGACTGTAGAAGTCGATGATGTCGTCTGTACTTAATAAACTGAAGTCGAGTGTTAATTTTCCAAAAAAATATATGACGTAGCAAAATGTATCTTGATGCATTTGATTCAAGATACACTAGAGTTCAGATATTAAACGGCAGAAAATTATCGGAGAAGTGCCGAGAGTATCGATCACTGATTAAATATTAAATTTTCTGAAGTGGTGAACTTTTTTAGAGGAATTAGATAGACCAAATACTTAATGCAACCTATGCAGCAAGCAGAGTTGGAGCGCGTAATGGACGAAGAAGCCAGTTTAAATTACCGTAGAGTTTGTTTGCGATATAACGTTTTTTTATGATAGAGCTGTGAACGAATTACCACAATCAGAACATTAATGCAGAAGAAATACGGTGGTGGATCACGATGTACGTTAATAACACGAAGTGATTTACATACAGATATACTATCTACAACAAATACACAGGGCGAAGTAACTTATTAGTGAGAATAAACATAAGAAATCTACTTGAAAAATCTTTAGATACTAGGGATTACGGATTTCCAAGACAGGTCATTATCTTCTCTGGGTCTAGGTTCGGTTGATACATGAATAACATGAATAAGAATTTCCCTTTACTGATTAAAAACGTGAAAATTCTGTATATTACGCAATCTGCATTCAATTTCTATTCAACAATTTGTAACAATGAACAAGTGCCTGTTCAACCGAAATGTACCAAGAGCTCTTCTTCATATCAGCAGTACGACTACGTTCGCAAAGATAAACATCGTTTAAGTCGTGAATGCAGATAGCATTACAAAACAGAAATGCAATGCTAATATTTAAAAAAATTGTTCCGTGAAGAATTCTAGAGAATTAAATCGCTAAGAAACACCATGACTGAGCTAAATATATGTGTAATGTGATACTAGGCCTAGACTAGAACGTGGCCAAGAAGCCGGTCTCAAATAGTTCGCTATAGAACACGGAATTATAATTTTATAACATTTAAGCTAACATCGAATTCCAAACTTATTCCGATAAGAGCCGAGCTGAAAACGTTTTTTCGGCAACTCGTTTCGGTTAAAACGGCCACATGCTCTGGTATAAAAGATCTACTGGGAAGGGATCAAAGTGTCTACTTTTGTATTAATCTTTTTAAAATATATTTTATAAATTTGTTCATTAAGTTTCATGAACTCTTTATCCCAACTTGTTTACATGTATGCCTAGTGTGTATACGATGCAGTTTAAATTTATCTAAGTACAACTAAAGTCATGGCATGGCTATAAAGATAATCAGCTAATAACTCGGAGAAAATAAAGGCATTATATGAAACTTTGTCGGTTAATATGTTTAATATTTCTATTAGGCTATCATATCGAGTAATAACGTCTTGTTATCTGTAATTTACAGATGTTAATTGTGTTCATTTATGTGAAGATACATATTAGGTTGTTTGCGCTTTTTCATTTGGCATAGTTTACTATATGTATATTAATATTTATGTTCTCTTATTAAGTTTAGAGAGTCCCCTAGCTTATAAAATAACTGTGTACGAATTAATATATATATATATATATATATATATATATATATGTGTATATATACGCATATATATATATATATATATATATATATGTAGTGAGTTATAAAATATATATGGCGATTAAGCTACACTGAAGATTTCGCATTTCATCCACTCTAGGACTCATCAGGCTTATATATATATATATATATATATATATATATATATATATATTTATATATGCATACATATGTATATATTTATACATTACGTAAATAATTAACAGACACAATGATAACAAACCGATTCATTAATACTTATTCTTATATAAAAGCAACTCTATGTGTGTGTTTATTTTGCTCGCTAGAAGAAGGCTGACAGATATGTCTTTCAAATTTTACACATACGGGACTTCATGTGCTGGTTGGTTTAGCACGGAATAAGATTAATAATTACCAAAAACTGAGAATCGAATAAATCAAATTAAAGAAAGACGTCCGATTTCTGTCTAAGTTTATAAGTTTATCAAACCTAATACCACAAGTTAATTTGAGAGTTTTCATCAGCTCAGAAAACCGGCAGCATACGATATCATATGATTAGCTAAGTTCTTCTGTCTCTAACTAATTACTCAGGTGTGTGATCCTTAATTATTTTTAGCCTCTTTTTTTTTTGCATTAATTTGTTATACATTTGCAGGTGCTCCTAGTATTTGAAGCCATAATCAAATTTCTAGTGCTGCAATAAACAAAATGATTAGTTAGACACTTAGGTGTAAATATTTATTTAATCGAGTGTAGACTGAGACGCTTTTGTCACTGGAGATACACAAGAAAGTTAAGATCTGCAAACTTTCTAAAGTAATTGAATAAAGGACTTAATAAGATTGTGCATATATTGCTTGTTTCACTTAATTAAATATAGGTTTTGAAATAAGTGTCACTGCGAATCTTGATGTTAAGACGACGTAACAAAGTGTTTCTACGGAGTTATTTTTATTTTGTCTATGACTAACCTAAATCACGCAATAATGATGATGATGATACTATTACTACTACTACTACTACCACTACTAATAACAATAATAATAATAACAATAATAATAATAATAATAATAATAATAACAATAATAATAATAACTGTCTCATTAGACGGGCAAACATATTTATTTCCAGTACTAATTAACTCTATAGCGATGATATTTTTTAATAATATTTCTAATTCTTGTACTTCAACAATATTATCCTATATTAAAATTTACGTCCATTAGTATGCGTGATGCATGCAATTAATTGAAAAAACTACAATTCCTTATTAAAGATAAGGTTAATCTCAAAGTGGGGAGAAGACTTCAATATAATAGCGATTGACCTAGGATATTTAACCAGTCGTGGCCGATAGAACACTTGCATGAAACGCATGTGGTAAATGTAATGCTTCCTTATTGGGATTTCGTGAATATACTCAAGTTGTACACAAATATTTCAAAGATCCAGAATATGCCCCTGACGAAATTCGAAAATTACATGAACCGAAGCGTTGAGAAACGTTACTATTAAAAATGATAAATCCAAAAACTAGGAGACATCTTTAAAATTAGTGAATTGTGTGACTCAGTTTCAACACTGTGTTGCAATATGCAGATCAAAAACAATTAATAACTAATGATTTCGTTAGTGAGTAATCATTTTAGGAAACATATGCTCAACAAATTATGAAGGAATTCGCATAAATTAAACTTCAATTTAATGCATGTTTGTAATGTGAGGCATCGATATAGAAGCATTAAAGTAGGATATATGCACGCGTCGCTATGGTTGCTTAATGTTTTGATTAAACGTTATACATGTTGAACATTATACACTTGCTTTAATAAAATACGTTATGTTACTCTTGAAACTATGAAAAATAACGGAAAATAATTATTTCATGAGTAACAAATAACATAATATTTATGTTGCTTATCTACATACATCCGTCTAATGTTTATTGGATTTAAGCCTATATACGAGGTTAAAATATAAATTCTCGGTCTAACGTAATTCATCGAGTTTAGATCTTGGGAAGGAGGGGTGGTTATGGACAGTGTTTAGCTTATTTCCATATTTAAATTTCCTTTTATGCTTGTAACTGGAATTATCTCATATTTATAGTTGATAATATTCAATTTTTATTGCGTTGTTATAATCTCTTTTGCCCTGCATTGGATCGTAGGCAGTATTTTGGACCATGGCTGAAGGATTTTATTTTTTTATAATATTCGAACATGGTCTGCTATAAAGGTTTGAAGTCACGTGATCTACAAACCATAAATACAAATTCGATGAGATAAAAAAAAACAATTACCAACAATGAGACAGTCTTAATATACATTGAATACATGCATTCAGATTTAAAATATTACATGACTTATTTTCTATTTGTGACCAAAAATAATTTCCCCATACAGGCTTGGTATAAAAGTAGTCTTTACAATTTATTGCCATGTTTAAATACAGTCCGTTCTTTTATATTTCCTTGCGTTTATTTTGTATCTGTGATGCTTCACTCATGAAGGTTTTATCTATTCTTTGTGCATTCATCTGATTCTATTTGTGACTTAAATACAAAAAAGTATTTTATTTCTAAGTGAATTAATTAATACGGTATTTAAAAAATCCAAGCCAGTCTTATATCACCGTCCATACAGTGGCCATATCGGCAAGAGTGTTGGTAAAGTTCTCTCGATTGTCAACGATAAATATATATATATATAGACACACACACACACACACATCTATATATATATATATATATATATATATATATATATATATATATATATATATTTATATACATGTAATTAAAACAGGGTACCGTTTAAATATATGGTTAAATAATTGCTTTAGTCATTCAGAATTGCTTTAAGATTCACCGCTCACTCACACTTCGACCAAATTTCCAAAAAATTATACCGTTTATAGATCAGCTTCTGAGATATATTGTGAAAGGAAAATAAGTCATGATTATTGTTCATGTGTCCAAAATCGTCAAAGTGTGTATGGAGGTAAGCGACGTTAGTAATAACTGGTTTCCATAGAAACTACGTCGCTTCAGCAACTACTGTTACTATAAATTAACTAATCAAAGTATGAAATGAGAATAAGTGTGGAGATTTTTTAGAGCAGACGATTGCCGTATATTGTTATAATGTATGTGTTTATGGGGTCAACAAAAAAATTAAAACAAAAAACAAATGAATTCATACAGAGCCTGGAAAAATCATGGATTACAATAGAAAATTCAAGCTTGAAAATATTATAGTTAAGATTACACATGGAAAAGTAAAGGACTATTTGTAAAAATTGGAAAAGAAGTGGACTAGATTCTCTTGTACAAAATACAATGAATTAAAACATAAAATATTGCAGAATTATGAGTTTTAATAAATTACATTCATAACCTTATATAATCAACTCCTAATACTGCAATATTTTAAGTTATCAATTTATTATACTTTTTACAAAATTATTTTGTCCTTTACTTTTCCAGTTTTAACAACTGGTCTTTACATTTCCACGTTTAAACTTAATCATATTACTTTTCATGATCGTCTTTTTCTATCGTTATATATATATATATATATATATATATATATATATATATATATATATATATATATATATATATATATACGGGTTGTTTAAGAATGTTTGACCACATTTCGTATGCTAATAATTTGGACAATTTTCGTTGGAATGACTTCAAATTTTCACAGCTTGTGTAAAATGTTTAAAGTTTTTAGGTTAAGAAATTACCTTCACTCTAAAAGAAAAGGCATTTCGCATATTAGATTATGATCGTACTCGGTCACCAGAAACAGTGCAGCGTGCATTCCTCACAACTTTTGCAAAGAAGGTATAAACTACACAACAAATTAGGACTTGCCACGAACAATTTTTAGGAGAAGGCTGCCAAATGCTTTAAAAATGGGCTAATTGATCAACTAAACTTTCATTTTTTAAGCAGGATGGGAACAATCTCACTGGAATAACACTGTGCAAGCCTACCTCAATGAATTTCTGCCAGAGAGATGGATTGGTTGAGGTAGTGAAGAAGATTGTGCGCTGAAATGGCCACTAGGATCACCCGGAATTTCTCCGTTTGATTTTTCGTTCTGGGGTTTTGTGTAAGGACTGGTGTTCGCACTTCCTCTCGCCGCTAAAATTAGAAGAAGTGAGACCGAGAAGTATGGCTTCACTAGAAATATTAGGGAAGGCATGCTACAGCGAATTTGGCATGAGCTCGAATAACGACCAGACGTGTGCAGTGTCATAAGCGGCGCTCATATTTAACATTTATGAAAATCCATCAGAGAAACCACAAACATTTGGACTTATATGTGTAAATTAAAAACTTATTACATTAAACAAACAATGTATTTAGTTTCATTAGGATCCATCAAGTAGTTTCAGAGGAATATGAACATAAATTGGGTCAACCATTTTGGTACACCCTATATATATATATATATATATATATATATATAGAGAGAGAGAGAGAGAGAGATAGAGAGAGAGATAGAGAGAGAGAGAGAGCGAGAGAACGAGAGAGATGGATAGATGCAGGTATTCCCGTTTTAATAAAAGTCATGTGTGCCCCATATAAATAATGTAAATAAAATAATTGGTGTTGTTTTTATTTAACGAACGGTCTTGTTGGCGATACATATATCTTATCTCTATTTATTCAGTTGTAATTGTCTTCTTTCACACTATTACAATTTAGTATTTGCTTTTTTATGATTTGTTTAGTCTTGCATTATGTAAGCACAGACACAATTTTTCAGTACTGTGCACTTCATGTAGATGTCATTTCATAATTTTGCGTCTATATTATTAAATAATTTTCGTAGTTCATTATCGCTTAAATTGAAGACCGTGACTGATAGCGTAAACTTAATCACATTATAATACAGTTACGAGAATAAAATTTCTCTTTCAGTTATTTTCGGTTTTCAGAGTTTGAAAATGCCTTTGTCTGCATTGCTCGCTTATTTAATAGGCATTATGAATTTTAAATAAACAATTTGTTAGGGACTGTTATAGACTTCATAAAAGAATCACAAAGAAAAATAAATATGAGAAAAGCGATGGAAAATTTTAACAAGCAGTTACACATTGTTGGTTGTGCGCCTAGCCCAGGAGAAGATTACTTGGACCCCAAATTCATGCCTTGTTTTGTAGTATTTTACGCGAGGATGGAGTACTGCTGCCACATCTGGGAAGGAGCTGATAAAAACAGTCTATCCCGCCTTGACATAGTACAAAATAGAATTCGTTGCTCTAGAGGGAGATGCCCGTTTCTCTTCCCTGGAAACTCTCCACTACAGAAGAGATGTTGCGAGCCTGTCTTTGTTTTATCGTTATTTCCATGACACGTGCTAATCTTAGCTCCGATCTCTTGTTCCCCCATCGCCAATCTCTCACAAAAAACACACGTCTAGCTGAAATCACTGTCAATAATTTGCCCCACTTTTTATATGTATCTAAATCAAAAATTAGATTCCATGAACAAAGCTTCTTTCTTAGAATTGCACGCCTGTTTCCCACCTCACTACAGCGTGGATGTCTTCAAGTCCAACATAAAGAAATTCCTGATAAACCGACCTCTATATTAAAACACTTTATCAAATATCCATTCATAACGATTACTACGATATTGTCACATTGATTACTCTACACGCAATAACCCTTATCCCCGAGTGGTTTCCGGATTTGATAAGTGGTGACTGTCATGTAAAAAACGTAAATCGGCCATAACTCTCCCAATCTAGGTTTCCGATTTTTTGAGATGAGGATTTGTTATTCATGATTTTTAGATTAATCGGACTTATATTACTATAGTCATTGTCAGATGGAATATCCGACTTACTGCAGGTGTATCTTGTCAAACTCGGGCACGTGTCTGTCTAACTCTGAAATTAGAACTAAATAAGTAATTCGCAGTTTTATTTTCAGTCCAACACACTGAATTGAAATGTGTGTGTTCTTTATTTTTCTTCCAATACTATTCCTCTTATTATTCCTAGAGTTAAGTGCTATTTCGGTTATTCCGGAGCAAAATAGTCTCAACCTCAGCAAAGTCCAATTTATAACCAATTACAATTCGTTAATATAAGGAAATATTAATTCCTTAGTCATAAAAACTGTTAAAACGAGATATTCTACCCCAAACAACTAAAATATCTCAAGTCTTATTCAACACAATATACTGTATGTTCCAAAAAAAGACAACCTTCACTTCAAACATTTCTATTCAAATATCTATTTCACGCCCTTAGTCATGTACAAGGTCCTCATTTTTATCTCCAGGCTCTTTTTACTCGAGATCCGAATATATTGTGGCACAATATCTTCACGAAACCACGTTTGTCTATGGTTTCGTGCTCTCCACATATTTAAACGGACCGTTCTCTGTTTCCTTCCACACCCACGTTTCTGTCTTACTCTGAAATTAGAACATAATTCCAAACGGATCCCTTTGATTTTAGATCCGTAGAAAGAAGAAATAAGTACGGTCCGGTCGACGAAGTTTAAATTTGTTGCTGGAGGGAAGAAAAGTTGGCAAGCACAAAAAAGAAAATATCAGAAAACGCTCGTGGTCTAAACAATAACAACGTGTATTTACACAATTTTCATCAACCACCACAGAATAGGAGTGATTGTGTTTGTCTGTCACTGTCTGATTGATCAGCAAATGGGCATTTTCGTAGAAATCCCCCTGGTTAGCATCTGATTTGTTTTAGATTATTTAATTAACGTCGCCAGTCAACTTTTTGACACTTAACTAACAGTGCCATTATATAACACGCACATAGGAGCATGATTATTGATAAGAGTATTCGGTAAGAGACAGCTGCATAAACATAAAAAATCAAAACCAATAAAAAGTTACTATCTGCATTATTTATGTAAGTGTGTTTAAAATTCTGCGCAGGTATTGTGACGATTCTAGATTGGTTACAGCATTTAGGAATTCACTTTACGTTTTATTAATACATAAGAAAATAATTATATGCATGATACACTAATGGGCATTAACTTTGGGCCTTTTTAAGAGTGAATATGTATATATATATATATATATATATATATATATATATATATATATATGTGTGTGTGTGTGTGTGTGTGTGTGTATACACCCCCCACACACACATATATATATATATATATATATATATATATATATATATATACAAGCGTATGTACGATTATGTATAAAGCGTGTGCAGTACAACATTTTAATGAAATAAAACTTCTCCTTCGCTAGTATTTTAAATAGCATTGTTTTCTAATATTTGCACGTTCAAATGGATTGTGAGATCTACGCGTGTCTATGTGTTTTTGCTTTATTGTTTAAACAGTATGCCGTTTGTTTTTCACGCGATTTACAGACTGTTTACTCCTTTCCTCGAAATAAGTATTGACGTGTTCAACAAATGATGTAAACAGGTTATCGATTGCTTGAAAGTAAAACACATATACGTTTCTATTCTTTCATATTTGACTGAATTAATATCAATTTCAATTGACAATGATGTAAACAACAACGTTAATCAGTAAACATCACGAACGTTTGTTTGGGTGAATAATTACTTGTGTCATCAATGAAAATGGAAACCGAAAATATAAGAAACGCATTATTATTTATTGTACTAGAATGGGTGATCGGCGTTGCCCGGGTCTTTGTAGGTGTGTGTTGAGCACAACATAAGCGGTAGTAGGCAGGCAGGCAGGCTCGAACACGTACCGCGAAAGAGGAAATGAATGTGAAAAAACATGACATCCTTGCCGTTATGACCACGACAAAACCGGAAGTGACGCAAGGCTAGAAAATCGAAAAGAGGGGATGACTTTCGAAAATATCGGCGAAAGAATCAACCCCTCCCTGTAGAAAAGTGGCCAGTGTAAGGTGAAAAAATTACGTTTCTAGCCATTTTTTTATGCCAGAATGTTTTCAACTTTTGGAAAGTTTCAACACTGATTGTTACTATGAACATTTTTAGGCCTGTCTATTTGGCGCTGTCTTAATTTCAGAAACGTCTCTCTCTCTCTCTCTCTCTCTCTCTCTCTCACACACACACACACACACACACACACACACGCAGCTCCGACTGACTATTTATATATCTTCAAAATAAACCTTGCTATAGAAGAAAATTCACTCCCATCAATAACCATGTGACTTTTTGAATCAGTATTATGTATCAATATTTTGTTTGTGTATTCGCCATAGATTTCTATTTATCTTATCTAAGATATCGACTGCAATCCATTTCATATACACATATTTGTCCTTGTAACAAAATCTAATTTTTGTAACGATAATAATAATTATGTTCCTAACTTCGTTAAAATAATATCTAAATTTAATAGTAATAATCGTTGGTTCTCTAAATCGACTACTAGCAAGGCTACTTGATTTTGCCCCGGTGTACGCTAACACACGTTAAATGACGTCATTCTAGATTCTATATCTCTTATTTCGCTTTATCTAATATTGGCCGTTTACTCTTAGTGATACAATACAGAAAAGATCCATGATGTATGCTTACGATAGAACGGCTCTACTTTTTTTTAAAATGTTTTCAAATGTGAATAAAGTTTGTTGACATATTCACTATTATATTATTTTTTTCCATTCGTAGCAAAGAGTGACCAACAAAACGGTGTTTCCTTACTAACAGAAAACTTTATATATATATATATATATATATATATATATATATATATATATATATATATATATACAAGAAATTAATGTCAATAATAATATAAATATACAAGAAATTAATGTCAGTAAAACTTTCTTTTATGGAAGAAAATTTGTTTTGTTTGTATTTGTAAGTAGTTTGTAATTTTTTTTTTGTAATTCAGGAACCGGTTTAAAAAATCAAAATGGCAGCGACTTGGAAATGGAGAGCCCCGTTTTCACTTTGAAGTAGGGACATCTGAGCATTCTGTGTTAACAATTTAAGAGATGTCCATCAACTTAAGGAATATTTTTGAACATATTTTAATTTTTCCGTTATTTTGTTCCTGAGGAATACTCGATTATGCACGTGTAGTTTATATAAAAAAAATCATTTAAGTAGTTGTATTGTTGGCTTTTCTGCTTAACACTCTTACTAAATAATATCCACGAAATATCGAAAAACATAGAAACAAAAACAGTTTTGAAAAATAATTAAGCTTTACTTACTGAAGTAAAATAATCCTAAACAGCGAAATGGTATATTAAAAAATTAAACACGTAATTAATCTAGTTTTTTTAAGCAAAGAATCGATATAAATATGAATAAGAAGAAAATGGCGCCCTTTCAAGCAGAACAGCTTCGTTTCAGTTTTACAGTATTGGACGATGTAGTATTGCGCCGTCGGATTATGGGTGGTACTATTGTAATGTAAAGAATACGCAGAAAGGTTTGTAATCAACTGAATTCCTTCTAGTACACTTACAAAAAAACTTAAACAGATATATAAATAAAAAAAAGGTTATGTAAATGTTTTTAAAAATACACGTAATCACGTGAGCAGTGTTTTCCCTTCTTTTGACACGATAACAAGTAACATTCTTATGTTTTATTAACTTTTGATTTATCTATTTTCAGAAGACTGCCACGTGCAAGTGAAGAAGGAAAACACAGAGTTATGCAAAATTTGTGTCGAGAATTGTCTAAAGTTCCGACTTGGGGGGGGGCGTTCACTTTAATAAGAACGTGAATCTATGAGGTGAATTATTCGACACAATATGATTCAGCTCAAAAAATAAATAAAAGCTAACGTGAATAAAGATTAAAGTCAAGGCGTTATTGTAGACCCTCACCTATTTAAAAAAAAAAAAAAAAAAAAAAACTTGTTAGACTTTGTGACATATTTACATTCTTGGGTGGTCAGGCGCGAACGAACACCCAATAATTTTATTATACAATATTTTTCAAACTGAAACATAATTATCAAAGTATACTTACGCAAATAGATATGAACAGTCTTTGTTAAATTTGTGCCATATTTCCATGGAGTAGAGGCGCGAACACAGCCCCCACAATTTTATTATACCATCCCTATTTAAGTTGAAATTACTTATCAAAGTATTCTCATGTAAATCTATATATAAAAAAAAACCTTTGTAAACTTTTCTTTTGTTATTTATATCCTTTTATGAACCGCCGTTCTGCCAGATCAAACATACCCATTTCTGATCCTCGATAGATATTTTATCATTATATGTAATCAGTTTTTTTTTAAATAGTCAACCATATAGGAGTCTATTCGTGACCAGACACACACACACACACCGACACACAGATTTATATATATATATATATATATATATATATATATATATATATTCAGAATATGATAAATTGTTTCATCAGCCAAACAACGTCGCAGCTTAAAAGAATTGAGTTTCACTATTATATTTGGATCTACAGATAGACACATTCAAACTCGCCATTTTAAACCGAATCATCTCATGCGATGCAAGCAGTCTATACGAAATAGGTTCAATCCACTATCAGATTTCGGCGCGGTTTGAATGTGTCTATGTCACTTAATATTCTGTCTTATGTGTGTGACGTATATACTCAGTTAATAGATGGGTCACCTCGTATGCAAACTCGGGTTTCAAATAAGAGTTTTTATGTGTCTAAGTGATGAGCCCAACAGCATGGCTAAACTCGAAACTTGCGCTTGTGGTTTCTTAAATGTCATAGGTATTGCGAACTGCAACGTTGCCCGGTTGTGGAAATAATTATATATACTTGCACATTCTTTAGATTCTATTGTTGATTGATCGCTAGATAAGCCTGATGGCATCATCCTTATGTGTTTCAAATTCCTTCTTGTGGGAAGACTGTTTGGGTTATAATTTGTTCCCATGACCACGCCTCAAGTTCGATTTGCTTTGGCTGTGCTAATTAATCGGCTTTCTTGTGTGATGTGTTTGCTCCATTGGTACAGTATTCGATTATATTTGCATACAAGATGTTCGGCTTTCGAATCACAGATTGGGTGCGTTCAACTAGTAAGCCCAACATGAAGGTGTAATTCGAGTTATATTCTTCATCTTTTTTTTACTGTCATGGCTCCTGTTAGCTGTTGCGTTGTTTGGCTGTGGAATAATAATAATAATAATAATAATAATAATAATAATAATAATAATAATAATAAACTATATATGTATGCATGTATGTATGTATGTATATATATATATATATATATATATATATATATATATATATATATATATATGTTGACATTTAAAATAATTGTACTACTATAGAATAAATCTACTCAACTAATCCAAGTATATCAAGTTTGACATCGGTTTTTTGATGAGTTTTATATCAAAGGATGTTGTTGTAAAATAATTTTAAAATATTTATAATCAATAAGAAAAAGCAACCAATCTAGGTGCTTTAAAGTTTAGAGTGATGTGATGTTTTCTTATAATGCATTAAGTTCTGTTGTGAAAACTATAAAAAAAAATTAAAGTTTTGCTTACCTCCACAATTTTCATGATACTTGTATTTGCTTTTTATATTTAACATTTTATAGCGGCACTCTCTCAGAAGGACATAGTTGCTTCATATTCAAAGGATTGTGATTTACTTTTTATGGATCAAGAGAGCAATACAAAGAGATATTGAAAGAGATGAAAATATGAACACTGAAATATGAAGCGACATAAACCAGAGGAAAAATGAATCAGCCAATGAAACATAATTAAAGAATATTTCTCCTATTTGTCGTCCTTTGTAAAAAAATGTGTTTTGCCGAATACAAGAATCAAATAGAAAAACTATAAGCTTATACATATATGCATACGCTTTATTCAGTAAGTTTCCCTTACCCACTACCTTTATATTATAATGTTGTTTGGTTTGGGGAAAAACCTATGTATACATACATACAAACACACACACATACACACACACATATATATATATATATATATATGTATATATATGTATATTGATAGATAGATAGATAGATAGATAGATATGGCATAATTATATTTACATACCGGTTCTGGGGATTTAAACAATGTTGAGCCTGGTTAGTACGAGATGGGTGACGACTTGGGCATTCTTGGCGCTGTATGTGCTCTCCGCTTTTCTATGCATTTATTTCCAGACGTCCTTCACATACATATCAGTTGTCAGTGGTATATAAGAACGTAGCATCAGGAGAGATATGATTGCAGAGTACGTCCCTCCTACCACACAACTTCACGCAGGCATCTCCACGTGCGTATTGATAGTCGGTACAAAAATGAAGGACCCTTTATATATATATATATATATATATATATATATATATATATATATATATATATATATATATACAGGTTGACCCCCCCAAAAAAAACAGAGGACATTCAATTGTTTTTCTGAGCATGTTTGTGCGTGTGCGTACGTGTGCGTGCGCGTGTGTGTATGTGTGAGGAGGAGGAGGAGGAGGAGGAGGAAATATTGCTTTAGAATTACCAATAATTTATTTATGCTTTTCACTTTCATTTTCTATCCATCTCTTTCTTCTATTCTTTCCACCCTTTCATTTTTCTTCTTTTTCTTCCTCATATCTCATGTTTTTCCTTAATGATAGTGAAGGGTCAGGGTTATACAAGAAGGCAACTTAAATTGTACATTTAACCACGTTAAATTTTAGTCAAACTAAAAGCTTTTTTTATGACTGAATATGTCCCATTAAATATTAACCCCCGTTCATACATAGATCTATCAAATTCTTATTTCCCTGCTAAGTAAAGCTATAGTCACTTCTATGTTTAAAATTTAGGGCGTCCATCGCACATGCATTCGAATGGTTTTCTTTCTTGTCTTATTATTTCTATATCGATCTGTGACCCTGTTACTTTCCCATTCATTCCTATATCGAATGCACATACTCGAATCTATACTCCTATTGAGTTTTATTTACATACAACCAACTATTATTTTTACAATATTTGACATAACCTATTTATATTAACTTCCTGTAAGACCTGATATTTTCTTTGCAAACTGGCTTACTCCGTGTAAGCTGTATATTCAGAAGCGGTATCTTGTTACTAGTAACTAGCGTAGCGAAACATACTCATCACTGTGTAGCAACTTATTACTGCTTATGTAAAGACATTCTCTTCCCAATTTCCATTACTTTTAGGTTTTTTTTTATTTGCATTTTCTATTGCGTAGCGTGTTGTAAACACCCACAAACACACGCATATATTCATCTAATTTTTATGCTGTGGCATTATTTCCAACGTGTATTTTGTATGTAAACAATATATAATATTGTAATTGTATAATTTATAACTGATCAGAAAATGTGTTTATTTTTTTTTGTCATCTTGTTTTTCTGTACTTTCTCGTTGGTGTGGAGAAAACGTGTAAAAAAAACAAAAGAGAACAAGGTAATTATATATATTTTTTAATTTGTAAAATTATTAATGTTCATTTTACAATTGGAGCATATTTACTTCTTCATTTCATAAGAAACAAGCACATTATACAAAAACATTAAATCCATCTACGTAAGCTAGCAGACCACTTTTTTCTGAAATTACTAATGAGGGCTTCATTATTTTTGTGCGTACTTTGCACCCAAATATATAATGTATATAATCTATTTTATTCTTATTTAGTATATACGGAAGTTTAGTATTTTTAAGACATGAAGAAAAATTATTTTCTGGTATTTTTTTTAAATTCTGCAAGTATGACAAGAATTTCTCATGTTAAAAATTAAGTATTATTTTTGCGGTTGTGTGACTAAAAGAATTATTAAATTCAGCAAATAAATATTAATAAGTTTGATAAAAAAAGTTTAAAATCACCTGACGCGAGAATTATTCAGTGCTTGAAATTTCATTAATTCTCAAGCAATGTCTTTTCATAACACACCATCATTAATTTTCTGTAAATGTTTTCTAATTGAGTTCATTGGCAAGTTAAAGTGACAATCCTTAATTATCACGCAGTTTATTACATTTCCTTATACTGTCTATAATATTAATTTCTTATACAATTATATATAATAAATTATGTATTAAAGTTCGTTTGCTAGCCTGGACATTTAAGTTCAAAAGAGCAATTTCAGTCATAGGCTGCTAATTATATATACGACAGTTGTTTTAAAGAGGATTGCTCACACATAACATTGTTCTCTTTAGACTCCCCTGTTTCGTCCAAGTACGTTGCCTTGCTCATAAATGTAAAATAATTGTAGATGCACTCGGAAATCTTACATATACATTAAATACGATTAAATTATTATAAATAGGAATGCTATCATTTATTTTTAATTAAGCATTAGATGGCAATTTATCATATGGTTTCAACGTGGTGAAGTCACATGCCATGCAGCAAGCGATAAAATCACTCTACTGAGAGCAACTGTTAATGACGAATAATTTTATGAAATTTAACTCTTTACTTGTCAACTTGTTTCTGCGATTAAACATCATCAGATTATTTTTATTACATATATTTATAGTCACATGCCTACGGTGATAAGCAATACAATAAATAGTACAAGGAAGACATCATTCAGCATGTTATCGCCGAAATTTAATTAGATGCGTAGAGTTGGGGAAATTAGACTTCTTGATTACGCAATTTATGCGGCCAAATAGAAAAAAAAATGTATCTGCCTAAGTAATGCCAATTATACATATTTTATATAAACCACACATGTGTATGATAAACTTTTGGGGGATAATAAAATGTAATGTTTGACACAATTAAAATGCACTATACAGAAAGTATATTATATTTTACGCAATGTGATAAAACATATAAACTTGTAAATAAAATTAATAAACAGGCTATCAGTCACATGTAGCTATTATTGTTTTCTTTATTGGGAGTTTATGTTTTATTGTCTAATAAATATAATTAGCATATATACAAAATCTAATACAAGTTCGACATGAGCAATTAAAGAATTTATACATTCCTTAAATTTACATGACATACAGATGCATTGGGTATACTGCTTCATTCAATTTGAAAATTCTTAGACACTATTTGTCTAATTGTACCTAGGTTTTATTAATTAAACATATTTCTGCCACTTAGGCTATTCAACGAGGTTTATATTGGCATTTTCCCGGAATATGATATATTCAAATATATGTTAGTAACTTGTGTTTCTCAATTCTGCCAAACTGTATCTCGTCCGGGAAGCCAGGTTGCAGAACAGCGAGTAAATACACGTTTTATGTATAATATGTTTTACTGGTTACATATTTATCATACGATACCCACAAACAGTACTTCTTAAGCCTTAGCTCTATATGTATGTTTCGACCCTCGCCGATGGCACATAAGTTGTATATTACTTAATTGTTTGAAATCATAATTATATATTGAGTAGCAAATAATATAGAATAATAAAAAAAAAAAAATTAAAACTTTATGAATTAAACTATAATATTTAACCATAATGTTCGAGCGGGCAACGCTTCACATTAGTCTTCTATATAAACACGTAGCTTCCGTTGGCAGGCATTTACCTTAACTTTTGAAATATTGTTTTCCGTTGTCACTTAAATTATATTTAAGGGCCATAGCAGTTGTTTTGCCGACACAATTGTTCATTAGTAAAAACAACTTTAACGATTAGAAATAATATTTATTCCCTGACTGCATTCGTATAAAGTTTTTTAGAAACCTAAATTATACACATATTGGAGTATTACATACATTTCTTATTTTTATTAAAAATTACCTGTCGACATTTTAATTCCGGATTTTCTTATGCGAACATCCGCCTGCCATTATTGAATCTCTCTATATATTTTCGTCTGTTTTTTATGTTTATCTTTCAATTTGTCTTTTATTATTTTCATTTTTTTTTACTTCCCATTTTATGAATTTTTTGCAGATAGTTGTTTTTCTTTTGGTATTCATGACGAATTCTTATATAATGGTGTTCCAATTAATTCCAATATCTACCAATACATATATGCGCTATAAGATGTATTTGCTAATATATTTCTACTGATAAGACGTACGCATTTCTTTGAAAGTCGACACATTGGGGAAATTCTAAAATATCTCATTAGACTATCATGTCAAACAATAAATTTGCGTTATATATAACTTGCAGTCTGAAATTTCTATCTTCTATGACAAGTTCTATAATCAATTTATGTGTATTGACATTTTTTTTCGTTGGGATTGCTATATAAATATGACTAAACATATTGATTTACAGTTTACCAAAGAGTTTTACCTCATGAACTTAACCTATACAACGGATTCCCCGCCGAAGTACCAGAGGATTGTATGACTAGTGCACACAGTCAACTTGAAAACGCGGACCACAAAATTGTATTATTTGACATCACACTAAAACTCCAAACTCGAAGGTGGGCAGCCACTGCTCAAAACGTCAATGCAATACAAAGGGGTTGACTGGAAAGCCATTAGAGAATGCATTCGAAAAACATCAGCTCTCACTCTCACTCTCTCTCTCTCTCTCTTTCTGCTCAACAGTGTTACAATGAGGCAAATAAACTGTGTAAAGAAACCATTGAAACACATATTCCTACCCAGAAGTATTATATAAAGCCCCACTCACCCTCAGAGCTTACTATATATTTTGCAGCTGCTATTGCACAGATAGCATTCATTAAGCCGTTGTATACGTCATGAGTCAAATGCAAATAGACAACAATTAATAGATGATAGAAATTATTGTAAGAGTGAAATAGCGACAGCCTACTGAAAGCAAGCTAAAATAATCAGAGAACGCATAGAATCGCAAAATATATGAAGTCGGGATTTCTTGAAAATCTATAATAGTGTAGTGAGAAAGTGCCAATATTACTCTAGCCACACTCCATCAACCATATATCTTAATATATATAGTTTCTACAATGTTGAGATGGTAAAGAGAATACGACTTGCTAAGGATGGAAAAAAAGTGCGCACTAAAATTCGCAGAGCAAATACGATTATTTGAAAGTCGACACATTGGGGGAATTCTAAAATATCTCATATGACTATCATATCAAAAAATAAATTTGCGTTAAAATATAACTTGCAGTCTTAAATTTCTGTCTTCTATAACAAGTTTTATAATCAATTTATGTTGTATAGAGATTTTATTTCGTTGGGAGTACTATATAAAACTGAATTATATTATTATATAGATAATTGGTTTTGCGCTTCGGATTTTAGTGCGGACTTTTTTCCATCCTTAGCAAGTCGCACTGTCTTTACCATCTCAAAATTCTAGAAATATATATATTAAGACTCTGAGACCTTCTCTTTGCAAACAAAATGAGAATCTCATAGGGCTTAATCTAGTTTCGATTTAATAATTAATCGCCGCCCTTTTTTATATACATATTATACATATATTCCCCCTACTTTTTCATCTCCGATTCATTGCCGACCCCATTTATTTTTAAAACGTAATTAAGCTCGATTTTAGCTCTGTTGAGCGAGTTTCGACACTGTTCAGCTGACACATTCATTTGTATTTTTTTTTAATTTCACAATCTAAAATAATGTTTTCGAACAAGTTTAAATTTGGTCTTTGCATAGCAAAAATATATATATATATATATATATATATATATATATATATATATATATACGTATACATATATGTACTTATATATTTATATATATATACTTATATATATATATATATATATATATATATATATGTGGGGGTGCGATGTATGTGTGTGTATGTGTGTGTGTATGTGTGTGTGTGTGTGCATGTATATATTTATATATGGCCTGATGAAACTTATGTGATAATTTATTTAATTAATTAACCAGAATATTTCGCCATTAATTCCGGTTTTATATAAAACAAACCCGGAAGATCGAATGATGTCTAGCATGAATTTAAATTCATAAAATTACCAATATTTGAAATTTAATATAGCTTACAGACAGCGATCATAAATTATTAATTATCGTCTTTTTTTCTATTTAAGAGATTATCTATCACTTACACGACCGAATAGAAATTGCTTGGACACAGTCTGTTTAATATTGTTAGACATTTTTTAAAAAAATCAATTAATTGTATATGATCAGATTTCTGAGTGTTTTTCATCTGCAACTTGTTTATTATGTAAATCAATCTATGTTATGGCCAATATTTTTTATGTATTCCGATGAAGATCTTCAACCTAATTTAATATTGAATTTTATTATGTATTTTTCTTTGTAAGCAGTTTTTTCCTTTCATCAGGAAGATAACGTGTAACATATACGGATATTTTATTTCATGTGAAATATAAGTATCAAGACAAGATAAAAACTCCATATCTTTGCCATACATGAATATTTATTCTTCTGTTAGTTTTAGAATTTAGTTTATAATTTCCTTTTTGTTTTCTTAATAATCATCATATCCGTAAACTTGTAAAAATAATCCGCATCCGAAAAATAATTTATTTCATTTTGGTTTTTGCAGCTAACTTCTAAATACAAACGGACATTATATATATATATATATATATATATATATATATATATATATATATATATGGGTGTATGTGTGAGTGTGGTTATATATATATATATACATATGGCATATATATATATATATATATATATATATATATATATATATATATATATATATATATATATACATAAGCTTTTATTTTGTAAGGATGAGATGTTTTCTACCACTGTATATATTCTTCTTATAATAACGTTCAGAAGAGATATTTCTAAGACGCGTGAATTTAATGAATTAATTGTTCCATACTATTAAAGTGTAAATCAATAAGTGGTAAGTATATTAATGTATAGTACTTTCGTATAAGCTTCCTTTCTTCTTGCTAAATATTCGATTATTATTTCTCTTGGTTATAGGTGATTATTTTTTTTTTACTCTACATTTCCTTGTATTTCTTTTTAATTTTTAATGTTTTCCCGTGTTAATAAATATAATACAGGAATATACTATAAACATATATACTATGAATATATATATATATATATATATATATATATATATATATATATTTAAAGTGATGGTTGTGTAGTTCCAACGAGAGAAAAAATGTATATTTAAAAGAGTATAGCCATCAACAATTGTGGGGTTTTTTTTAAGGTTTTCATCATATTTTTATTTTAAAATATTTTTATAACGCGTTTCGAGCTTAGGGTGTGCTCTCTTCAGATATTTTCGTAAAAAGTTTTTCTTTAAAATGGGAGTTTGTGGATATGCCTCCGCTGATATTAAATATGTTTTTCATAGTGGTGCGATGCGTGTGTTCAGTGTTTAGACGTTCTGTCTCCAACTGTAAGTGTTTTACTGTGACCGGTCAAAGTTAGTTTCAAAGAGTGTTTTTTAGTCCATATGGTGAAGGTTTTTATGGCTTCTTTAGGGTTCTTTTTAAAATACTTTCTTTCCCCATGTATAGCATACACTCACACACAATCCCATACGCATACATATATATTCATGTACATGTACACATGCACACGCACACAGGCACACACACATACACACACGTACATACATAGAAATATATGTAGGAGCATACATATATACACATATACATACCCACCTACGCACTCACACACGTACTCGCATACATCCACCGCTAACAATTATTTTTATTTTTTTTTATTTTTTATTTTATATATATATATATATATATATATATATATACACTTTTTTTTCCTACCAAAACACGCATGTATATATGCACTTAATCATTCAGACATATGTACACGCACCCACACACACACACACAAGTAAGATGGAGAATAATAGGTAGAAGATATATATACACACACATACACGCACATACACACATATATGTACACACATATATGTATGTGCACATACACTCACAAACATCCACATACTATGTAGGCACATACACATACACACACACATGCACACACACAGACATATGCAGGGGCTCACACATACGCGTATAACCATATTCACACGAACACATTTACCCACTCATACATGTGCATACATATGTATATATACATACATACACACACATACATACGGATGTGTATACACTCATCCACCCATATATATATATATATGGGCACATGCACTCACAATCCCACACACACATACATATTCATACATCCCACCTTATGTATATATTGGTTGAAGTTTCCTTTCCAATCCATGCACATATGCATACATGGATTCGGTCACTCAAACATAAGTGCACGTATACATACAAACAAGATGTAGCATAGATAACAGATGATATATAATTATACACACACGCATACACAATCATATGTGTACACCCATGCACATACACATATACACATGCACACACGCGCGCACACACACATACATACGTTTAATTTCTAGTTGTTTGTTTAGTTAAGAGAAATGGTACTGAACTGGGTATGGGCGCGCGCACCCGCGAAAGTGTGCGTGTGCCTTATTGTGCTTTTTTGTTGTTTCGTGTGTGAGGGTGCACACCTACCCAAGCATGCATGCGTGTAAGCGTATTTTGTGTTTTGCCTATTTATGTGTATAATTATGGAGAGACGTTTAAGGCGGGGTTAAACTTTGTTATGAAATTTTTTTCTTGAGTTAGCAAGTAGAAGTAGTTGTCAGTTTGGAAGATGGGCATTATCTCGAATCTGCCTCCACTGCATGCGTGTATATGTTGTGATACATGTAGGTGTCTATTTTCCGCGATTTTGATGTTGGATCGGTGTAGGGCTACTCTATTACTAAGGTTTTTTGTAGCGCCCATGTAGGATTTATCGCATGCTGGACATTTTATTACATAGATTACGTTTTTTGAGGTGCAATCTAGGTTTTTTTTTAATTTTGAATGTTTGTATGGGGTTCGCAAATGTGTATGTGTTTCCCTCTAATATTATGTTGCAGACTCCACATCGCTGTTTGTTGCATTTTGTGACTCCTTTTGTTGCGTCTTGATTGAGTTTGGATGAGGTAAGAATGCGTTTTAGGTATTTGGGTTGGCGTTTGCTTTTAATTATTTTTGTTGTTTTAAGGAAATTGTTTAGTTTGCTGTTTTGGTTAAGTAGGACGAGGTTTTTCGTTATCTCTGTAAAAAGTTCAGGGGTGTTTGTGTTGTGTGTGGAGACGTATGTTAGGATGTGTTCTTTGTTTCGTTCTTTAGGGGTTCTCAATAAGATAAGCTTGTGAGAGTGTAGAGTAGTTAGAAGGACAATATAGTAATCGATAGTAATGGAAGTTCGGTAAATTTGTTAACATAAGTAGAACGGCTCATGAGAAACTCGTTCACGTTGGACTTGAAGACAACCATATTATAGACAGTTGGAAAGCAGGAAAACAGAATACAATTCCACAGGCGTGCAGTTCTAGGAAAGACATTTTGATCATGGAATCTATGTTTTGGTTAAGGCACATATAAAGAGTGGGGAAAATTATTGATAATGTTCTCAGCTAGTCTAGTGTCTCTTGTGAAAGTTTGGCGAGGGGGGACCATAGATTGAAACTCAGTCGAATACTTTCCATGAAAATAATGATAAAGCAGAGACAAACTCGCAACATCTCTTCTGTGAGATAGAGGTTGCAGCGATGAGAAAAGGACATCTCCCACCAGGCCACGAATCTATTTTGAACCCTATCAAGGCAGGACAAGTCTTTTGTAGCAGCTCCTGCCCATATGTATTTTTTTTATTACATTTTCACCCCAAACACGGCACATTGCCACTTTGGTGTAGGGGCTACTATCAGGGGCAGCAACTATTGGGGTACTATGTAGGGATTTGGGCAGCAAGATGTCCGTTCACGTTGCACGATCTTCTGCATCTCAGTACAGTTAGGGAAGCAGGAACCTGGAATGGAATTCCAGAGTCTAGCCGTTCTGGGGAATAAACTACTGGAGTAGAAATACCCTTTACATCTAGGGATCTCTACCGTGTTGGGGTGGGATTTAGCTGCCTGTCGGGTTTGTCGATGGTGTCGTCGTCGTGGGCGCACAAGTGTCTGCAGTTCGTCAGAGCATTCACCAGTAAAATACTTGTAGAACAAGCAGAGGGATGCAACGTTTCGTCGATGGCACAGGAGCTGAAGCTTAGATGTTAGTTCAGGGCCTATCAGGTGGGCGACTCTTTTTTAAACCTTGTCTAGGAGCGAGAGACTAGCAGTAGACGCACCAGCCCAAATCTGACAACAATACTCCATACATGGGCGAATGGCGGCCTTATAGAGATACAATATACTTTTAGGTGTCAGTAGTTTTCTAGCACGCTAGAGAGAGCCTACCTTTTTTGCAGCGGCCCTGCCATACTTGGACGTACCTGGCTCTTATATAGAAAGAGAATTGCATCATCGATAGAAGGATCCGACCATTTTCCATGCTCCAATTGGCTTCTCTGTTCTGGTCTCTGTATATCACTGCCCTCCAGTGCTTGCGATTATACGCCAGGGACTCACAATTGTCAACAGGAACATGAAAGCTCACCAGACCCTCATTGATGCTATCACGAAAACATTTGTATAAGCTTGCCTTTTATCCGTTTTATGCAAATAACTTTTTCCACGAGAGTCCGTTCAGCATTAATTCCGGACGAAAAGAATATTGAAGGACACTTTCTATTGCAACAATATCAACATTGATAGATTGTAAGAAATATCACGAACAAGTTCATGCGATCGATGAATAATTTCATCTGAGGTTTTCAGCAAATTCGTCCTATCTTTTGCCAGGTGTACTGCAGTCGAGGAGGATTTAAGACCATAAGCCTGCCAAAGAGAAGCCTAAGATGTCTTAACATCTCTATGATCGTAGGTAGTATGTTTCTCAACGGAAAGGTCAGACCATCATTTTTTTTATTTTGTATTTTGCCCAGAAAAATCTGAAGAGGGCTTGGTCAACAAAAGCTGGCATGTCCAGAGATAAGAAGTGGTGGAATTTAAAATAAACTCCCTGATTTTTATCAGTTTGAAGGTTAATTAGATTGAGTTATCAACAAACAAATCTCGATGTCAGTTAACTTTCAGTCGGCAACACGCATTACTTTAACTTAACAAATATTTTCAAAGTAACCCCAATCCCAACACCTTTTTTTTTCTCCATAGTAACTCAAGGGCGTTCTCGTCACCGGAAACCAATAATGTAACCCCCTCACTAATGAAGCTCGGCTTGGCCCCCTTTTTGTCTGGAAACTCGGCTTATATCGTCTGAGCCCTCTTCTGGGGGTTGTTACATTTAATCCTGTATGCTGAAAGCGAATATCGAAGCTGCAGGCAGAAAGAAAAACAGACACGTAAATTCTATTCTACAGAAATAATTAGCAAACTCATGTACAATGTTTATACAAATATCCTTGAATTCTTTGTAAGTTTTTAAATGTCTCAAATCTTTTTAACAGTCAGCGTCAGACGGTTTTTGGAGGAGGGGTCATGTTTCAGGGAACGGTGGATTACTTCGAGTTCACGCACAAACTCCTTCTGAAAAACTGACTAATTTTCGCCTGACATCCATATTAATAGTGGTGTATGTGGTCGGGGGCGGAAGTCCCCCAGCCAATCAGATCACGTCACGAAATCCTGAAACCTCAGATTTATCGGGTGTGCAATTTCTCAATTTTGCGATCTGAGATTTACAGATATATTAAATTTCCATAACCCCTAAGGCCATCCGTGTCAGTCCGACAGCTGGCGTTTGAGTTAGCTAAGACAAGACAGTGTTATATTATTGTGCTAAGTTCCTTCTCATTAATTTTTAACTTTAATTTAAAAAAAAGTCACCTTTGAAAACGAGAACCCTCTAAAATAAACCTTAATCTATTATCTAAACTCTAATGTAAATCACCAAAAATTAAGCCAACGTCACAAACTGATATAAGTTCATTATTGGAGTTTAATTATAACGCGAAGTTCGAAGACTCGAACACGATAGATAAAGGAAAAATAAATAAATAAATAAAAATAGACAAAGAAATAAAAAGATAAATAAAACAAAAGCACTACCCCCTCTCCCCAACACACACACACCGCCCACAATATCGTTACGTACCTAGAATTCTGCTAGTCTCCCTTTTCCGATATGACCTAAAGAATGGCAGGTCGCATTCTTCATGCTCTAAAGCAAAGGTTAAAAATAGTTTCTAACTTTTGAAACCTATTTCATGCTAATTACCGCTAATTATTTCCTTATTTTAGCTTTGACTTAAAAATCCGTAACTTTATTTTACCTATCTTGTCATGTTTTTTTCTTTGTTTTTTTCTTTCTCTTCTTCGGAATTATTTTTTTGCAAAATATGACATTAGCCCATACTGTCTTTTTACATGTAAAACGAAAAAAAGTCACCTATGAAAACGAGAACCCTCCAAAATAAACCTTAATTTATTATCTAAACTCAAATCTAAATTATCAAAAATTAAGCCAACTTCACAAACTGATAAAAGTTCATTACTCGATTTTAATTATGAGGTGAAACGCGAATTGACTCAAACTCGCGATAGATAACGCCAAAACATCCCCTCATGAATAGGGGAGGGGAGTTATCTTCAAACAGCGTCTTGAAGTGACTTATACTAAATAGATATTAATAAGTCCCTCGTACCTATGCCCTTTTTTAATGGAGAGTAGATAATGCAGTGGGTGTGTTATCGGCAGCACCAGTAACTCTGGCTTCTCCTTTTTTGTCCATCAGTCCTCATGCAAATGGCTGATTTTTCTGACAAAGGGGGAAGTAAAAGCTGCTTTAAAGGTCGGTAGTACTTGGTGAACAGTAGTCTGAGATGTCGAAAATGTTTCTGTCTTCATGTCTATCCTTGTAGCCATGTCACTAGTAAGGCTGCTGGAGGTATACGTTTCGTCTTGGCTGACGTTATCCGTTTGATATCTTCAAGTCTTCAAGCCCAACGTAACAACTTCCTGATGAACCGCCCCCTTATTAGACAGTTTTATTAACCCCCCCACTAACGTACTGTACATGCAATAACTCTTATCCCTGAGTTGCTTCCGGGCCTTGATAGTTGGTGATCACCTTGTAAAAAAATGCAAAATATATTTCTCTGACTTCCGAACAATATCTATTTTTACTATGAAATAAAATATATATTTATATTCTCTATTTCAGCTCCTCGGGATATCTGTCGCTTACCGGGATCGATTAAAACGGTCTTATCATATTTATTCGGCCCTTCACTAGCCTCTGGGGGTTCTACAGCTCCCGAAGGAGAGCGAATTGCTCCCCCAGGTTGATTACGTTACATTCGCACCCCATTAGACTATTGTTTCGATAGAACCAATGGAGTTTAATTCCTCAAAACCCCGCCTCATCCCTTTTCACAGTTTGCCGCCATATTTTTTTCATAAGCCAATCTCTCCATCATCAAATTACCCGTTAGAAAGATAGCAGTCACACAATACGATATCCAACCTTTAATAAGGGCTCTCCCCTTTGTCATTCCAAAGTTCATAAGAAAGTCAATTCAAAAAAGTTCATAAGATCATAAAATGTAAAAGTTCAGAGTTTGTCAGGACTTATACAGTTTCTTTTTTTCACATGCAAGTTTTCTCTTGTATATTCTTTTTTTTTCAATTCACATTTAAACTTCAAAGATAAGATATTCATCATTTTAAAATGTTCACTCAATAAAAGGCAACACGTTCATCAATTAACTCATAAGGGGTATTTCCCTTTGTTAAAAGTTTTGCCCCCTTTCTCTTTTCAAACAATTTCTCAAGAGATGAGAAGCCCTTTATCCTCGTCGATTTCTCAGCAGGACTGCATCAGCAGATCATGCAAATTAGGCATCATCCATTAGAGAAATTCGTCAACAAGACTGTCCCCGGTCATCACATCCAATAAAAAGAACTCGATTGAGTCGTCACCATTTTTCCTCATCCCTAAATTACCAGAGGGATCTGAAGGTCGGAAGTGCCGTCCTCCCGTTTTTAAATCCAAAGAAAACACGATTCCTCGATTTATCGAATCCGGTTCGATAAGTCAAACACATTCTCACCTATAAAATTTGTAAATGTTAACCACGCCCCCAGCGCCTCACCCAAAGAATGTGCCCGAGCGGTCCCTGCCCAGACACACTGACTAACACGAAGGGCTGGCCAACCACGATCACTGCCTATCCTAACAGTCCAGTCGAAATGTTCCGACATTCATTCGAAATAATTACCAAAAAATTAATTACTAAAAATGCGTAATCTTTAACGACCTCGCAGGTCGCGCCCTTCAAGGAGACTCAGTTTACGCCTAGTTATCGAACGATAAATTATGTCTTGTTTTTTGTTTTTTTTCAATATATCTCCAGGTTCGTACATCATGCGCCTAATATACTCACATGGAAAAATCCATCTAGAAAATAATAAATCACTTCTTGCGCACAAATTGGGTGCCCCACACTTCACTCACTGATGCTAATAATTATTTCGAATTATTCTTCGTTCACCCTTATTTCGCAATTAAGATGCCCTTCCTGACTTTTTAATTTTAATTCCTCGACTGAACCCTCACGTATTCTTTTCAGTTTCCAAACTGCGGTAATAAAAGCATTTTATTATTTATATTAATTCAACTATCAAAATTTTATATCTCCAATTATTCATGCTTGAATACATAAAAATACAACTCTCAGAAGTTTTAAATTCTTTACGACTGATTAAATTTATATTCTCGTTTTCCATTTAAAAATAATACATTACTTAAGTTTCCCAACGCGTATAATTAAGTTCAAATCACGCGGCGTATACACCAAGAGGGAAGAGAGAGAGAAGAACAAATTAAAACGAAGAGGAGAAAAAAAATCAATAATTTCCCATACTCCTCGCTTTCCAATGTTGGTGATGGGTGGCGGCCACCAGAGTATGACTGTCAAGTACGAGCGCCACCGCCTCCTATCACTGACACCAACCGAGTCAGCAGAGGCGACTCAATGCAGGCCTCACTCTCCCTCAACCAAGTTCGTCTTCTCCCCACACCACTTATGCTGAAAGGATCATGAACGCTTATTTTCTCTGCTCTTGTTCTTCCTTTGTTAGAATTATACACTATTTTAAAATTAAAAAAAAAAAAAAACTTTGTTTTCCACTGCATTTTCTCTCTGCAAAATTAAATTATTTTATTCGCCGTCGACAAAAAGAACAACCCGTATAATTTTTCTAGGGGTGCTCAGCTACACCAGGAATATCTCTGTAGTATTATTATTATTATTATTATTATTATTATTATTATTATTATTATTATTATTATTGTTATTGTTATTGTTATTATTATTATTATTAGTGTTGTTGTTGATGTTGTTGTTATTATTGTTATTATTATTATTATTATTATTATTATGATTATTATTATTATTATTATTATTATTGTTGTTGTTTTTGTTATTATTATTGTTATTATTATTATTATTATTAGTAGTAGTAGTAGTAGTAGTAGTAGTAATATCATCATTATCATCATCATCATATCTACTCTCTGTTTCCCCCTTTAACGGGCTATTGCCGGATCAGCTAATCGTCTTCTCACACTCGGGCGAGCTTTAGTTATCGCCATCAAACGGGATCTCCCTCTCATTGATGCCCACGTTATGCAAGAGAAAATTTGGTTCGGATGTCTTGGGACCGGTGTCCTTCGTTCGCCCAGCCTTCATCAAAGGGACCATAACCGGCAGAATGGTTAGTGTGGGTGGCCCGAAACTAACTCTCACCCCCTGGCTGTGTAACCAGTCATTGCCGAGTGTTAACTCTTCATAAATTCGTCGGAACATACACTCTCATTCGTCCACTTCGGTCACCTAGTTTGAAGGGTATATTGGTAATCCTCCAAGTTTAAGATCCGTCTGAGTCAACTCCACATCCAATGGCTGCAAAGGTTCCCTACCACGCAGCCGCTCATAAGCATCCACCCCATCAACGACACAGCTGCTCCTGTGTCGACCAGGGCTGTCAACGTTTTTTCTCTCACCTCCACAGGGCAGGTCACCCCCCCCCCCGTGTTCGTCAGAATTTGACGCACCTTAAGTGGCGTCTTTTTTCTTCTACAAAAGCCCTGCATGGGTGCTGGCAAGAACCGCCTATCGACGCACCCTCCTTTCGGGTTTAAATGACATATCTGGGGTGGCGTCCTCTTCCCTGCTCTTGAAACCTCTTTCTCCTTGAGAACATTCTGTCCTTCTGTGACCAATGTTTCCACGAGTTCAACAATGCAGTTTCGGACACCTTCTGAGCATATCACCGGCTCGTCCACACGTCCAGCAACACGAGGGTCTTGACACGCACGGAGTTGCCGACGCCCTCATATTCTGGGCGACCCACTCGTGTTCCCCGAAACCGACTCGCTCACCCATCTTTTGAACCGGAACCTCCCGTCTTGATCTACCCTCGGCTGGAGCTCGTCGCTCTGACCAAACATAACGCCCCTTTCCCAAGCTACTGTCACCAGCTTTGGCACACCATTTAGTCTCGTGTCCATCTCGTGACCATCATAGTTACACCTAAAACACACTAATTCTTACCTTCCAGGCACATAGTGAACATATCTAATATCCCACTTCAAGAAATTTGGTTCAGCTTCCTTCTCCCAATCTTGCTTAACTATCTCCCGAGGTGGTCTAACCTCTTTTGCCTGTTTTTACTTCGGCGTTCTCCCAGGAGAAGGGGTCCCACTCTCTTCCTCCCATAATCTCGAATTCCTAATGCGTACCCAAACACGGTCACTGGTTTGAGCAAGTTCCACTGCCTCACTTAGTTTAATGGGGTTACCTTTCAACACGTCGGCTCGGAGATCTCTATTCAAGAAGATCCTCGCCCATTACGTCAGCCAACATTACTTGAATCGACCAATCTTCCCTTACTGACTGATCCGGAAAGGCTCTTATGGCTAATTGGGACACCCAATCAATAAACTATTGATTTCCTCCCTAGCTCGCTGACGGAACCGGAATACTTCTCGGACGGCGTCAATGACCGTCCTTTCCCTGCCAAATTCCTTTTATCAATGCTGACCTTAGCTGCGGCGAGGTCAGGTGGGGGGTGGTGTCCTATACTTGTCTACCACTCATACAATTCACCCGCGTCCCTCGGAAACTCGGGATTCTTAAATTCCCCAGCAGGTTCGAAACGTCTCCGTAACCTCAGGCGGCCCAAAAATCTGTTCTACTCTGTTCGTCAGCTCTCCATGAATATTGTCTTTTCACCGCCTAGGGATATCTTCATGCGTATGTGTCCCATAGCCACCCGCAACTGCCCCCACCGTTTCAGACGTGACCCCTGCGACTCCATTGACATCCAAATCCGCCATAGTGTCTCGATAATTCAATTAAATCACTCTACGCCCTTATGATACACAGATATTCAAATGTACACAATATCAATTACTTCTACCATTACATACAAAACAAACAAGAATAAGAAAAAAACAATTATGCAATCACCAAAATATTTTAAACAAAACAAAACAATAAAAACTTTTTCATTTTCTCTTCTTCCTTTGAGACCTTTAATTACATATAGACAAAATTAGAGGATTCATTTAAACGTCAATTTGATTACAATCGATTGTTAAGGATTTAAAAAGGAACAATAAAACTCTCTCTTTCTTCTCTCTCAATATAATCTTACTTACTCTCTTTACGGATATATGACTATGTGCACTAATATTACATTAAATTCACAGACTCTCCCCCTCTCTCCCTCCTTCCCTCTGTCTCTGTCTCTTTGTCTCCCTCTACGCTACTTTGCACAAACTCCAACCAGAGAGTCAAAAGGTTTACTTCCCTCGATATCTGTGTTTCCTCTTCCTCTTCTTCTACACCGCAACACCGCAAGCAAGTGTCAACTGAGGTTGCCCTTTCTTTTTCTCTAATGTCTTTCTTTCTCCTTTAATTTTCAGTGGTCCTCTCTCTCTTGCGTTTTTTTTTAAGTTCTCGTTTCTTTTAAATGATTCAAATCACCTCTCTTTCTTCTCTCTGCTCGTTCTTTTTCGCCTTTGATTTTTGTTTTCATTCTTTTTTTTTTTTAACCGGGCGCTTCTTTTTGAAGTCTCTTTTTCAAATCTGTGTTTCCAAAATTTTTTTTTTCAACCGGGCGTGTTTCTATATTTTTAAGTTCTGTCTTTATATCCTATTTTTTTTCAAATGCCCCGGTATGTCTGTCTCTTTCTTAGTACGTCTTTTCTCCTGAGTTCGGTGTGGAAATGCTCTAGTCGCCGCCACCGATAATGTAAGATTATTATGTTTCTCTTTTTGTCATCGAAAGTTTTAAGTTCTCTTTTCCGTGGTAACCAAACAGCGTCTATCCGCTCCAATAATGTAACCCCAATCCCAACACCTTGGTTTTTCTTCCGTGGTAACCCAAGGTCGTCCTGGTCACCGACAACTAATAATGTAACCCCTCACTGATGAAGCTCGGCTAGGACCCCTTTTTATCTTGAGACTTGGCTCAGATCGTCTAGTCCTTCTCTGAGCGTTGTTACATTCAATCCGGTATGATGGAAATGAATATCGAAGCTGCAGGCAGAAAGAAAAAAACAGGCACGTGAATTCTTTTCTACAGAATTAATTCACAAACTTATGTACAATGTTTTTACAAATATCGTTCAGTTCTTAGTAAGTTTTTTTAAGTATCAAATCTTTTTCACAGACACCGCCAGACAGTTCTTGAGGAGGGGTCATGTCTTTTCACGCACAAACTCCTTCGGAAAAACTGACTAATTTTCGCCTGACATTCATATTAATAGTTGTGTATGTGGTCGGGGGCGGTAGTCTCCCCAGCCAATCAGATCATGTCACGATACCAGGAACCCCAGATTTTGTAGGTGTGCAATTTACCAATTTTGTGATCTGAGATTTACAGATATATTAAATTCCCATAACCCCTAAGGTCATCCGTGTCAGTCCGACATCCGGCTTTTTAGTTCGCTAAGACCAGGCAGTGTTATATTATTGTTCTAATTTTCCTGTCATTAATTTTAAATGAAAAATATATATCTCTGACTTCCAAACAATATCTATTTTGACAATAAAATAAAATACATATTTATATTCTCTATTTAAGCTCCTCGCGACATCTGTCGAGATCGATTAAAACGGTCTTATCACATTTATTCGGCCCTTCTCAGGCCGCTAGAGGAATCTACGGCTCCTCAATTAGGGCAAATTGATTCCTCAGGTTGATTACGTCACACAAGATCATCATGTCTTCACAGTAGGTAATCAAGAAAATTGGCATTGTTAGACTGGGGATGTATCCAGGTATTTTTGTTGTTCTAGTGAGAATTAGTGTTAGTCATAAAACGATTTCATTCACTCCAGAAAGGGAGGAGCGGAATACTAATTTAGTTTACTCTGTCAATGACATAGAACCACAGCGGAGACGAAGTCTCGTTGTCTGATTCAACCCGTACATTGAACTCATCAATAACCACCAAACTATCAGCAGTTGGAAAACCGTTGATGACAAAACTAAGCATATTATAAAAAGAAGTAATATTGTCTTCAGATGGAGTAAGGGTTAGCACATAGACAGAAAGAACATTCATGTAACCATCAGCATCAAGAGAAATTTTCAATCTCAATGCACGGTCATTCATGCCAACAAGCTTATCTATCTTTTTAATAAAGGAGGTCTTAACCGAAAAACCTACACCAGCCTAAATCACGCTCAATCAGTTGATCGTCACCTGCGAAATGTATCAGGAGACCTTACCTCTGTAGTGAAACGAGGACAAAAATGGATAGTTACATTAAATGCTGCCAAGACGAAGCTTGTTTACTTCAATAAGTACAAAAACCATTCTCAAAAGTCAATGGCAATGGTCAAAAAATCACAGAAGTACTTATTTTACACTCCCTAGCCTTACGTTCACAGGGAACAGATACATTCAGAGCATTGCCAAAGTTGGTGCGAAGATATATGTCTCTCTCTCTATCTCTGCCTTTCTTGAAAGCTACTTATGCCTGAAAGTATTCTGTACATCTATAAGGCCACCATTCGCCCATGCATGGAATACTTTTGCTACATTTTCGCTGGTACATCTGCTACGAGTTTCTGTCATCTGGACAAAATTCAAAAGAGAGTCGCCAACTTGATAGGCCCTTAACTGTCATGTAAGGCTAAGCCCAAATCTCATCGACGAAATGTTACAACCCTCTGCGTGTTCTACAAGAATTTTAATGGTAAATGCTCTGAAGAACAACCAGCACTTGTACCCCCTTGACGTAATTACCGCAACCAAACCAACAAGCAGCTAAATCCCAGCCCAGTAGAGCTCCCTTGGTGAAAGAAAGTGTCTACTTTAATAGTATTTTTCCAGAACGGTTAGACCCTTGAACTCACTTCCGGGATTCTTCTTGTCCAACCGTACGATCAGACAGAAGTTCAGCTGTTATGTGAACAGATATAATTCTGCTCATCTCCCTTCATAATATTACTGCCATTTATGTTATTACAGAGTTTAAGTTTTGTATGACAGCTGCGCCTCTCTCTCTCTCTTTATCTCTCTCTCTCTCTCTCGGTTCAAACCGTTAGAATCCAGCTAGAAGCAAAAGCAAGATAGCCAGCAACCAGTAAAACTGTAAAACAGCTTAATGGGTTACTGATCGTAGGCTTTATTTTTTTTAAATCATAGATTTGCTAGAGAGGTAAACTTAACAAGAGCCGTTTCTATCACAATGCTATTCTGTCCATGTCTGTGACTTTGGGTGCTGTGCACGAGAGCATATTTTACATGCAAGTCGGTTATGCATGCCGCAGCTGACACTGCCTAAGATTCTCTGAAGGTTTCCGTCAGGGCTACCTCACCCTAAGACTTTGTGAACATAGGTTGGCCCAGAGGGGAGTGGGGGTCCAGTTATGCGGTGCCGGGAGCGCGTTATTTTCAGAGTTCAAACAATAAATAAATTAAACAAACATAACACACACGGCACGTAAAATAGGGGGTCAAGAGTTGCTGTTTCTGCTCAAATCCCAACCTGAAGGAGCGTCTAACACGGCAGAACACCCAAGCGATTCCGACCACTATGATTGTGTGTCCAATTAATATAAAAGAAATTACCTCCTTACTTAGCAAGTAATTTAAATTAGAAAGATTACTAAAAGGAAATATGTTTTAAATATTTCAAAAAATATCCTTATCAGCGAAGCTTTTCGCAATAAGATGCATCTTTTCGAATTAAAGAAAAATATGTAAAACCACTCCCTCAAAAAGCTACTTTTAGATCCTTTTTTGTAAATGTATTTCCATCTTTTATTTACATCTTATATAACATCTAAAAATTCCATAAACCAATTCTTCATACTTATAAATAATTTTTTCCTCATAAAAATCCTACAAAAGTATAAAATATAAAATTACACCTTATTAAGCTTTAATTTTTCCTGATGATTGTGCAACAAATGCTCATTGCCCACACTTGACTGTTGATCATGCTGTGATAATGATAGATATTACTCTAAACTCGCGACCCAAAGTTGAAAAGCCATTGCTCAAAACGGCAAGGCACAAGAATAGGGCTGACTGTATGCCATTGGAAATCACATCAGAGATGCTCCATAGGGAAATAGATTTTCTATACCAGCAGAACAGTGCGCAAATGAAACTACTTAATGATTCAAAGCAAGAATTGGTTTTCATTTTCCTACACAGATGTTCTCTAGTAAACCACACTCCCCCAATTGTTTTCTTCTACATGCGCAGCTGCCATTGCTCAGAGGCAACATGCATATCATAGATTTATTCAGCATAACTCAGGTGCAAACAGACAACGGTATATAGAATCTAGAAATAATTGCAAGAAAGAAGTAGCAACAGCTAAGAGTAAATATACTGAAACCACCAGGAAACGTATTGAAACGCAAAAAGTAGGAACTCGTAATTTCTGGAAAATCTACGATAGTGTAGTAAATAATGGGCATTCGACAATACCTCAACTATTATGAGGTTCTTTGCGCATCAACTGAGAAAGCTTATACGCTTGTCCATCAGTTTGCCTTCAACTCAGCCAGCCATTTCCTCCTTGATTTTCCTCTGCAGAGAGAAACCAAGCTAGATGATCTAAAGATAACACCCGCCCATGTATATGGTATTATAAAATAGCCTAGACACCTCAAGGACGCTCATGTTCTCTCTAAACGCTTTAACAAATGTCTTAAGGAATCTTGCGTTCATGGGGGCTGGAAAACTTTCTCTATGGTCCCAGTATTCAAAAGCTCTGGCGAAAGGACTGACCCATTAAAGTATCGCATAATTAGCCTTCTCCCTCTTTTAGTCAAAATGTTTGGGCCCGGCTCTGAAAAATAAAAATACCTGGTGTTTTCTCAATTTTAAGAACATATTTGCAGCATTAACGTTAATTGTTTGATTTAAACATATTTTAACTAACAACGTTTAAATAAAAGCATTTCATATAAACCACAATATTTTCAGTCATGCGTGTACGTGTACGGAACTTATTTCGAGCAAACATTATAGGGATTGTGCATGTCAAAGTATGAAGATTTTATATACATCACTTAATACAGTGTGTCCAAAAATCATGAAATTGCTTTAACCTAGAATTCCCTTTTTTGATGATATATTTCTGTATTTTTAACACAATATTACCCAGACATTATGAAGTTTGCAATAATAGCAAAAATATATGAAAATTATATTGATTAATTTTCCCTATTTTTAGCTTTGCATATCTGTAGTATTTCCAAAACATTATTTATGACACATTGCAGAATCTTTGGATTGCATCATATCTCCTTTATTTCGTTTTTAATGTCTTCCCTCCATTCTGTAAGAGATGCCCCCTTAAAGTCGGGACTATTCAAAGCTGCGTTGTAAATAGAACATGCGAAGCAGAACATAGACAATATTTTAAATATATTATTTTTATAATCACTGATTATTGTTTTTTTTTTTCATTTTTACTTAAATTTTTACTTCTTAGTCAGATTTTGTAAACATTTCATAAGGAAAGTAAAAATAAAGAATCCTTTCAATAACTTATTTTATATAACATAGGGTGCTGCATGCCGTGAGAACGCATCGACAGAAACAAAAAGAAAATGAGATGTTTTATTCGGCCTTTTAGAAAAGGGAAATTTCTATAAAGATCGTGTTAAGATTTTGAACTTTATATAGGTTACTGTCAATTTATATGAATGTATTAATTTAACTGCAAAATAAAATAGTCTTTTGTCCGCCTACGTAAATTTACCACAAAAGAGATATAAACAACACACATTGAAATATTATTTAAATGGAATTAAAATGTTATGCATACAGCTTGTTGCGTAATTGTTAGTAAAATATTGAGTTGGTAATTTTTTAAAACTTATACTATATTTAATATTGATCAAATTAATGTCATGTTTATTAAACTTATTTCTTTTTAAAGCATGCGTATTATGTATATGCAGTTACCTATTAGTGCATAGACTCCATTAGAAGTTCAACTGCCTATATCTGGTTTTACTGAATTAAAAATATGATAACACGATACTATGTGAGTTTAGCTTCCTACATTTTATTTTATATTTACATTTATTAACTTTGAAATAGGAATCGAGGTCAGTAAAAAAGACAAACATTTAATGCAGTTAAAATATACATAACACGAAAGGGATTGAACTTTAATCAACAAATGTGCCACATTTCCAATACTTTCGTTGTCATCAAAATTGGTCGAACTAACGGCCTGTTAATTACATGTTTTATTGTATAAGGTAAGTCGTAACAGGCGGTGCGCCGTGCGCGAAATTCAGAAAACTATTCCCGATGAATTTGTTCTTAATTAATCGAGTTAAACATTTCACTATAGATATTCAACTGTTGTCTTCGAAAATTATTTTCATATAATGGCTAAATAAAAATGTTAAAATGCAAAAGTCATGCACCATGGTTTACTTCTGCTCCAAATATGCAGATCCGTTTTGTATAATTTTGATGTATTATCGAAATTGTTATTTTTGATCTTTATACGGAAGAACGTCATGCTTGTGCAGTAGGGTAGGTCGATTTTGGCATTATGACTAGGTCTATGCAGAGAAAGATGTTAAATAACATTGAGAATAACAACACAAAATATTTTTTTCTAAAACTCCATCGTTTTTTGCTAAAATGAATTTAAACATTGAAAAACTCAATATGTTGCGTCTATGTCGCCGGGTGCCGGTGTTAAATCAAAGAATAAGCATGTCATATTAATGCCGGTTTTGAAGAAAAAATACGAAGGGAGTATAAACAATACGTTTTTTTTTTTTTTTTGTAATATCTATTTTATTTTTAGAAAATTAATTGAGTGTCGATATAAAAAGACACCCTGCAAAATATTTCATTTAAAATGAAGTAAACAACTAATAAACCAGGGCTTTATTTTATCCGGTTAATATTTACGTCTACACCGCCAAGTAATCGGTTTCATTTTCGTGTTCACACGTTTGTTTACTTTTGGAGCTTAATTCACACGTTTGTTTACTTTTTGGAGCTTAATTCAAATTTAGAAATTATTACATTTTGCATTTTATATCTTATCAAACCTTAATTATTTATTAATTTATTTTAAACCTTTGTGTTATTTAATTTAATAATTCTTTATTTAAAAAAAAAAAAACAAGACATTTTTCTTCGCAAGGCTATTTCGGTGTGATTTGACTTGTTTTCATACTATTCGGTAAGTAAAACCATTATTATTTATTTTTTGATATTTACCAATTTTTCCAAATTTTAAATTTAATTCATAATTTCCATTGTTTAATTTCTTACAATATCATAAAATATTATTTTGCAGATATTTTTCTAACCATGAGTCGGAAACGAACTATTTCTACACGTAGTACTGATTCTACAAAATTTGCGGGCCCACCTTCTCCATTAAATACAACAGAACCCCCTACTTTCCGTCAGGTTATTAAATATGGCTATTACATGGAGAATTCTCACCCAAAGTTAAATAAATTTGCCTTTTCAAAATTAATGGCAACTGATGTTAAAGATATTTGGAAGGCAGTAAATCCCAGTTTGCCACTATTAACTGACAAATGGATTCTGCATAAATTGCAGGACACCTGCTTTAAAAAAGCTAAGCAAATGAATAGAAACGTTTTATCCGCATATGCCAAAAGTCTGCTGGTCAATAAACTTGACAAATTATTTGACATTTCATTTTGTTCGTGTGACCTGCCAATTGCAAGTTGTCATAACAAAAATATTCAATGCAAAAAAGAAATCAAATATTGATTTAAAAACATTTTTTCTTGATAAGTCCAAAATTGACAGAGAAAAAGAAAGATAAAAAAACAATGCCTATCAAAAACATAATAAAAAAATTAGAAATCTTGTCTGCATTGGTGTTGATGGGAAGCACGACAAAGACACTTTATTTTACATGGAAACTGTCGATGAAAAAGGAAACAAAAATCGAAGAAAAGCTAAAGGACAAGAGCATCACTTGACATTTACAAAGGAGATGGGTTGTGGAAGTAAGGGGGAGTATCTTACACATAGAGTGATCCCTAATGTTGGAGCAACTGGTGCTGTTCTGGCGGATGAAGTTCACAAAGTTCTAGAACAGTATGAGAGTGTCAATACTTTAAAGCTGTCCTTTTAGACAACACAAGCACCAATACTGGATGCAAATCCGGACTAGTTTCCTCACTAGAAAACAAGCTTCATAGAAAAATACATACCATTGGCTGTTCTCTACACCAGAATGAGCTTCCTTTTAGGGCATTATTTAAATCCCTTGATGGAAGTGCACGAAGCCAAACATCATTTACGGGTCAACTCGGAAAATTATGTGCCAACAATTACCATCATTTACCCCAAGTTGATTTTTTACCAGTGAGTAGTCCTCTAGAGGGCAGGTATTCTGAACTAACAGAAAATGATCTCACTGGTGACCAAAGACTACTTTTAGAGTATGCTGTTGGTATTTCAAGGGGTAAAGTAGACCCTCAGTATGCAGCATGGAGGATCGGACCTTTAAATCAGGCAAGATGGCTTACTCTGGCAATCCGATTAATGTGTATGTGGACCCGTAAAATTTATCCATCTGAATTGACCAGAAAAATGCACCAGCTGATTAGTTTTATTGTAGAGGTTTATGCAGTTAACTGGTTTGAAATTAAACTGGATAATAAATTTCATAACTTGCAAATGTATATTTTTAAAATGATTGGGCAAATAAAAAAGCAGCCTCAAGAAATTCAGGAAATTGCTTTAAGCAATCTTCAGTTTAATGCTTTTGCCCTTTTGCCAGAGAATATTCTGTTCTCTATGTTAAAATCAGATGAAATGGAAGTGAGAGAAGAAACTATAAGAAGAATTTTAACCATTAGGTAAGTAAACATTCAAATAAAACTGATCAAATTGTTTATTTCGATTTATACATCCATTTTCAATTATTAAATTAAAAAAAAAATTAATTGAAATAAAAGTTGTGTTCATTTGTTCAAGTCAAAATTATTTGACTTCTCTTTTCTTTTTCAGGAGTGAGGAACCAGTGAAAAAGCGTTTAAAAAATATCAACAATAAATTTTGACGCTTTACATTGGTCAAATTTGATAGACCTTTTTCAAAGTAGAGTTTCAGAGCCAGCACTAACTGAAGAATTATCAGATGATGACCTTCAGGAATTATTGATGAGTGACAGAAAGCCAGAGTTACCTGATTTGCCTGCACATTCACAAAGTGTGGAAAGGGCTGTAAAATTGACATCAGAAACCTGCCAATCAGTCTATGGACTTGAAGCAAGACATAGACATATAATTGCTAAGATTTTATGCCATGAAATGAGGCCATTTTTTGCTTCAAAAGGATCCTATAGGGAGAATTTTTATATCATGGTAAAAAAAAATAGCTTTTTACTTGCCAATTGTTTTGTGTTTTTATACAAGCATAGATAACTGCCTAGAGATAGGTAAATAATTTGTTTTAGGTTTTATTAAGACTTTTTTCAGACAGAATAAAAACTTCTTTTTTTCATTGATAGTAAAAAGAATTGAATTTTGCAGTTATAAAACAAAGTAAAATGCAGCATTTATATAATTTTGTAATTGCCGCCACCTCAAGGGGGGGGGCAATTATAATTTTGTTTAATATTTAGCACATCAGTCATAATATAGTTTATTTAAATATATAAAACAACTTGTTATGATTGAAACTGCAAAATGCTAAATAATTTCATACAAATCTTTCACAGATAAGGGTTTTTCCGTGTCTCAAAATAGACGATCTTTAAAATCAAATTAGCATCCGATGCCTGATGTTAGAAACCTAGTTTTTTTATATTTGTACTCCCCATATGTTTGTGCAACTTTCTCTGCTTCAACCTTTTACATTTTCCCCAAAAAGTTGAAAATCGACCTACCCTATTGTGCAGTGATATAACTCTTCAAATGCAAATGTGATATTGGGCTTTGTGAGGTTTGAAATGTAATCAAAATAAATCAGAATAAGAATGTTTCTCCTTTAATAAAATTTTGTCAGCTGATCGATTTCCGATACTTATCAGATTGAGTCTTATAGAATATATATTTTAAACACGCCTACATACATTACATACTTTTGTGTGATATTTCAATATAGAGACAGGACGCTAGAAAAGCGGGAAATTTGTCAAAAAATATTTATTCTTACAAAAAAATTTTGTTACCAATTTTTCAAAGACACATGCTATATTATACTCATAGATACAGAAAATGCACTCCGCGCACTTCACTGCAACATCATAACCTATAAATCTAAGCTCGTCTGGCGTTTTGTAAGGGGAACTTATGGAATATCATTCCAAGCACTTGCCAAGCACGTTTTCAAGTCATAAATATGTGTATGTCACGTAGACAGTTCTACATCTCTGTTAATAACAACCCCTAACCACAGTAATTTATGACATGCAAACCTGATTTTTTTAGAGCTAAACTTTCAGTGCAGTGAAATCAGTAGTAGATTGCCAAAGTAACTGAATTAAAGCGTTTTATTCATGATCTAAACTGACCTTCAAATATCCAACTTTTCTAAAAAAACACCCTGTATAATTACACCATTTTTAGAATATAGAAAAAAGGACACAAAAAATTGAATATTATTTATTATCAAATTAAATAAGTTAAAATATGAATGTGTAAAATTACGGCCGATTTTAATTTATCGCGAACTCTCTCTGGAAATAAAAACAGTATTCATATTAAAATTGAAATTTAGGAACAATACCAATATTACAAGTATTAACGTGCTTCATTCAATATACATCTCCAAGTATTTATCATGGAATTACTGTTTATATGCAGGTAACTGTTCGGGCGTTTCATTTTCTGTTGTTATCCACGTTCAATGCGTACGTTGATGTTTCTCAAAAGGTATTTTTTTATTCAGAGTCTTTCTTGATGTTTTTTTGTGAACGCATATGAGTAGGCGCAAAATCCAAAACACAAAAACGAATCTAGACAGACAAACGAAATAAACTATTTAATATCCCCTCCTTCTAACACCAAGTCAAATAAAAACTACGATAAAGCATATCTGTGTATCAAGATTAAGTATTAAATAGCCTCAGACAAAGGAAACTCAATGGCAGGTGCTTTATCGTAGTCAATATATTTATGTTAATAATGGAACCGATTATTTTATACAATAATCGTACACATATATTAATATGAGACACCTGCACCCTATTATTTTACTTGTAAAAAGGCTAGGAGCGACAAAGACGGGAGTTGTACATTTAAAACGAGCAGGATTTTGTGTTCCAGTCGTTACCACATGTTACCTAATAATCGCGAATCGATACTAATTTTATAAACGATAGAATCATGTGTGGGTATGGACGTCAGCAGCTACTCTGACATCAGGAAACACATCTCCTTACTGTAGTGACGTAAAAATTCAATAGATGTCAGTAGATTGTGAGTGGTCAAATGTAAGCTTTATGAAGGAAATCAAAGACGCATCTCCGCCCCTGACGTATGTCGATGACAGTGATTGCTTTCTTAGAGTCTTACGGATATAATATCAACAACAGAGGCATAATACATGTCAAGCAATCCATGCATTACTTCAGGCATTGTCACTGTTGTAATCTCGGGCTAGATGCCACAAACGAATGGAATCACAAGTAGTGTAAAGTGTATAAATATAATATGTATTAATCATAAAGAAAACAGGAGCCACTAAAGTGGTATGAAAAAAAAACGTGTTTGTAGCATGCGGTTAAACATGGTATGAGTGTCTCCATCTAGCCTCTGAATCCAATGGTATTCATAGGAATGTTTAATTCCATTTAGTTCTAAAATAGGGGTGATTTGTACCCGACACCAACATCCTGAGCGTTTCATTCCCCTGGAATGATCGTATAGCTCTTTTTCCTGGAGTTGCTCTCTATCGGGTCGATCTATTTTATTTTTTTCTGGAGGATCTGCGCTGTTCGGTTACTTGTGGTGCTACCAGGTCGAACGTGTCATATATCTGGTCCATTATTTCTTCTTGTTTAGCAGGAGGGTGTCTCCGTCATCTGTGATACGTTTCCGAATTTGGTTCCAATATTACTTGTGTGTAAATCTTGGACCTTCGATAATGTAAACCATCAATCCGATCCTTTTCTGAACCTTTCCTATTTCCCACGTCGTACTATTATGTTTGTTCACTTGGAAAATGCGTTTTCACCAGCTAAATAACTTTTTGGAGGAAATATAGCATTCGGCGGTTTCAACTGTTTTGTCAAAAGTTTCACCTGTCTTGGTCCAAGATTTACGGAATTGCAGACTAATTGCTGAACTGCACACACGCAAAATTTATCTGGGGATTCCCAGAAAGCGTCTCGGACACTGATTGGTTTATCAGATCGCCAGATCCACCTCGTCAGCTTAGTACTCGGATAGAAGCGACAGATTGAAACCAAATCACAAGAGAAACACACGCTCCCGGAAGACGCCAAAACTATTCCTCCACCCTGATTGCCATCGTTAGAATGAGGAATGAGATTTTGGGAAAATCTTGATATTTTCTTGTGTAATCGAACTGGACGTTGTATATATGTAAAAACTTGAACTTTTCGAAGACATGTACTCAAGGGTGAAATCATGATTCAGTAATAATGTACCCTATATCAACAGTCTATACGCTGTATATGTTGGTAAGCCTTTTTCGGAATCAAATATCGTGAGCAACGGCTTATGATCAGCCTGCAGTGTAAATTTTCTGCCGTGTAAATACCTATAAAGGTTTGTCGCAGCGAATATAAAACTCGAGGCTTCTTTTTAAATTTCAGTTTTCTGTTTTTCGGCTGTTATTAGTGTTCTTGACGCATGTGACATCGGTTTCTGTGTACTGTCAGACATTATATAAAGTATGCAACTCCCACACTAAATGAGCTTGCGTAACACGTTACTATTATTTTCAACCTTGGATCATTGTCAAAAGACAATCTGAAGTTAAGGTCTCTTAGATCTTCTCTAACGCCTTCTGGCATTCTGGCCTCCACTCACATGCAGTTCTTTTTTAATTTATATATAGAGACAAAAAGATTGCTTACAATTGGATCGAGAGTTTGCTTTGCCTTCGTTTCCTTTTTTTGTTTTTGGAATTTTGTTTTTAGAAAGTAATTGCCAGACGAATTCTTAGCTTGTAAATCCGAAGTTGTTTTGCAGTCAAATAATTTTCATTTTTTGTTCCTTTTTGTGGACTTATACCGCTTGAAGGTCGAATCTGTTTGTTGCCAAGTTGTCATGACGTTTAATGATAATAAAAACGAAAGGAACATAGGATTTTTAGAAACATATATTACAGGCAAGTCGAGTTGACCAATCCCATTCCTGTTGGGCGTTTGCACACGGCCTGCTTAGCCGCGTACCAATCTCTGACTGCCGGCACGGGTACATGTTACGGATAGTTACGGCAACAGACGAAGTGACATCATGAGATAGTCCATTAATCCCATGAAGGGCGTCTCCAACAATTTGCGTGAGATTTTTTTTCTTTTTCTATCGCTTATGCCTTTTAATAATATTATATGAGCGAGGTATCCTTTTTAGAACGCCCAATGCCTTTTTTCAACATTACCTGTATTTATAAGGAGGGAAAACGGTTTGCTTGTACTTGGTATCGTTGATTCAGTAGTAATAATTATTATCGTAATTATTTTATAATTTCTGTTTGCACTCGTATGAACACTCGTTAAGCGTTTTTTTAAGAGCAACATATAGCTTTCACGACGTCTTTGTAAATTCCATTTTTCGGCAAATATTGGTGTTCTTTTCCGAAGTTTTTTCCCTGCATTAGTGGATTTTCACGATCAGATTTTGTTTTTCTTCCAAGGTTAACACTAGTTTCCCCCCTCCATTTTTCACCGAACTTTTGAGAATAAAAATACTTTGAATTCGAATTTCCCTCGAGCGTAGGAAAAATTATTCTGAATTCCCGCGTGTGTTCTTTTTTCTTGAATCCTTTTGCTCGTGAAATGTTGTTTTCCAATGACTGTTTTTTAGAGTGAGTCTTTTCCCGAATATTCGTTATCAAATTGTTGTAACTAATTGTTGTTGCTTAATCCGGCAAGTTCTTGAATCATCCTCGTCAACCAGTCGTTGTAGACCGGTGCTAGGCGTCACAAATGAAAGAAACCACAAGTTGTGTAAAGTGTATGAATATAATATGTATTATTCCTAAAGAATACAGGAGCACCTAAAGTGGTATGAGAGGAACGTGATCGAAGCATTCGGTTAAACATGGTACAAATGTCTCCATCCCCTTTCTTAAACAAGTAATAGTCATAGGACAGGGCGATACTTGTTAGTTCTCAAATAGGGGTTATTTGTTTCCCACTACAATAAAAATGCACATTCGGGCTTTATATAAATGTGAATTATCATATTAGACCTGTCCATGTATCATAATGACAATTAGGAGGAAATAAAATAAAAAAACTACGACATGAGTAACGAAATATGAGATGAGAAACGACTGAAAATAAGAGATGGGGAATATATACATGTTTCAATTTAGGCCGCTAATCTTTAAAATATATATATATATATATATATATATATATATATATATATATATATATATATATATATACATATATATATATATACTTTGATTTTCAATTTTTATGCACTTTTTATCGCTATAAATGTCAGATTGTTGAATTTTATTTGTTTCATTTGCGATAAAATATTATTTATTAATTATTTATTAATAATTACTACGTGCATAAAAGTAATTCATGTATATGTATTTTGTCTAACCGATATTTTTTTTATTACTACGAAGCAATTGTTGCAAGAACAAATTTATTTTTTGTTTATTTTGGCGGGGGTCAGCAAATTAAGTTTTTTCATGCGCGTAGTAATTATTAATTAATAAGTATTAAAAGTAAATTTTTAGATTAGGTCCACCTCCACCATTTTATTGTAAATAACGATTTTTATAAGGTTTTTACTACGCTGAATTCGGAATCGCATGGAAATTTTGCAGAACTAAGTAGTTATCGAGATATAAAAAGTTGTATTAGGCACTGTATTGTTTGGAGATTATCTTTGTCACGCACGTATATTTGTTTATGGCGCGAACACGCGCCTAAAAAGATGGCTGCCAAAGAATACAATGCATAATACAACTTTTTATATCTCGATAACTACATATTTCTGCAGAATTTCAATGTGATTTTCATATTTAGCATAGTCGAAACCTTATAAAAGTCGTCATTTAAAAGAAAATATGGAGGTGGGCCGTATTGACTAATAATTAATAAATAATATATATATATATATATATATATATATATATATATATATATATATAGTAAGTAATTTATAAAATATATATGGCGATTAAGCTACACTGACTATTCTGCGTTTCATCCACTGTAGGATTCCTCAGGCTTATGCGCGAATTTTGTGGGTGCTTCTTGTTTTTATATATGTTGAGGATTTCTAGTTAGCCAATCAGCTTTCTAGTATCCACCGCGCCACCTCCTATCAGCCAATGGGCATGCATTCTTTCGAACAAAGGATCTGTTTTCGAACTAGTTTGGTGGTTTAAGGTAGATTTTCCCTCCTTTTTTATATATATATGAATATACCTATGTGTGTTTTATATATATATATGAGTATACCTATGTGTACACACACACATGCACACATATATACATATATATATAAATATATATATATATATATATATATATATATATATATATTTATATACATAAATGTGTGATCGTTTATGTATATTCATGTTTATTTAATGTATTTATTTGTTTGTTTTCAATTGTTATTGTTAGTTTTAAAGCTATTTTGTATCGCTATCATAGAGTAAGTTTTATTTTGTGAACACAGTTGTTTGCTATTTTTCGTCACACATCACACACACATGCGCATATATATATACATACATATATATATATACATATATGTGTGATCGTTTATGTATATTCATGTTTATTTAATTTATTTATTTGTTTGTTTTCTATTGTTATTGTTAGTTTTAAAGCTATTTTCTATCGCTATCCTAGAGTAAGTTTTATTTTTTGAACACAGTTGTTTGCTATTTCTCGTCTACAGTTTAATATATTTTGAGGTTCTTTAAAGTACAGGATAGCAAATTTTTCATATATATATATAAAAAAAGGAGGGAAAAGATCTACCTTAAACCACTAATGTTAAACTTGATGAGATTAAAAAAAAACTCCAAATGAATGGAAAAAGTCAATGCAATATCTTGAATTGTAGTAAAAAAGGAACAAGTAGTATGTGCCCCGTGGAACATTATGAACGCAACCTTCTATTTTTAGTATTATGTTTATAATTTAAAAAAAAAATTTTTTTTAAAGAACCTGTTCGAAATGTCATTAAGTTTTCTTTTATATTATTAACTGATACGTTTATTAAGCTTACAATCACTTCTTATCAATCATCTACATCATTCTACCATAACGATATCATTGTAAGACGTAAATTTTAACTTAAGTTTAAAGTAAGTTGAATAGACAAGAATTACACTAAACTGAGATAATAAAGGATTACATCGCAGAAGTCAACATATAACAGTTATCAAACTGTATTCGAGATGGTGTTGTCCTGTAAACTGATATCCGCGTTTAGTACTTTTCGAAATACTGCAGTTTCAAGAAATACATATTTTTTATTCATATTTTTTGTGTATCAGAATGTTTTGCGTAAACCCATTTGGTTATTATTAGTAGTAACAATAGGGCGCGTGGCGCAATGGATAGAGTGCTGGGAAAATCAATTGTAAAGGTGATATTCTCCTGAGGGTTGACGGTTCAATCCTCAGTGTGGGTGACCGAATTATACATTTGCGAATTACTTGGGTCCTCATGGCTGACAGAACAAGACATGCTACCCTAATGAAGTAAATAAAAAGTTCTGCTCGAAATTCCCGACGTAGACAAGATACACCTGAAGAAGGTCCGAGGCTATATCGAGCGAAACGTTGTAAAAATCACACTCGAGATAAGAACAGTAGTCCGATTAATAAAAATACAAATAACCAATACTCAGCTAAAAATTCAGAAACCCATTTGGTGTAAGTTTACATGTATAATACGAGCTCGTCCGTTGTAATAATATATATATATATATATATATATATATATATATATATATATATATATATATAGATCAATATTTGCCATGAAACTATCAACGTTTGTTGTTCTAAATAATGCTGTTCGTGGCAATTTCCATACCAACAGAACAGATCCAATTAATTACCAAACACTGGACATTAAACCATGCATTCTATAAAACACAGACTGTTAACGTGATGCGCACTTGTATTGCTTTTAATAATATTTAAAACACAATTTTGTAAGCTTCTAAGTTACATTTCTCTTGGTATCAAATAACAACAATTTAGAGTAAATAAATATTACATTGTTATATTATTATAATATTATTATTTCAAGATATTCGATTGAACTTTGAGTAATATGCTGTTATTAAATCCACAGAGATGCATGATGAAAATAGGTGTATACAAGTGTAGGTAATTGAACTGGCGCGTGTGTGTATTTCCTATGATAAACCGCTAAAAATATAAAATAACTTTGCAACCAATCGATATATAGACGGAAATAAATATATCAACAAATGTACTATAAAGAAAATATGCAATTTCTTTAAAAATAGAATAGTAACTGATGAAATTAATTAAATTAAAAAAATAATTATGTGCTAAACTGAACGACTGCAGTATTTGGATGTGTATGGAGAACTATTTAATTAAATACTCGTAAACCGATAGTTAATCAAGGTATATTCCAATTCTTTATTAGTAATTTCAATAAAATATATTAAAGACTCCACACGTAAGAGCCTATCTTATTCAAATAAAGCTCACGTGGACAAGATAAAACATATACCCACTGTTTTCCTCGGTAGTTACATGCGACGACATCCTAAATATCCAATTAATACAATAAAGAATTACACATGAACAGTCAAGTGGTCATGCATCGGTATTTTTCTATTAGATGTCAAATGAAACAGTATTAATAGCGTATTTAACATAGCGGTTTAGGACTCTATTATGTCACATATACAGTTGGTACACGTAAGATAAATCTTTTTGTTATTCAAGTTGAATAGGCATACGAATTTATTTAACTTCTCCCCAAAGTATTTAAGAAAACTACAGGAAATAAGTAGTCGTTTCCGTTCTATTGTTTATGTGCAAGCGTAATTCAACTAACAGTGAACAACAGAATATAGAACTGCCCGATCATGACTGCTCACAATATTATATTGGAAAAACAAACTTTTAAGATAGTCTGTCTTTTATATATCAAGGCACACTTATATTTTTATTAATATTTTTATTATGAACCTTATACCCTATTGTAATTTTTTTTTCTTTCTGTTACTAAATTTCAACTTAGAATGATATTAAGAATGAGTTTACAATTAGATATTATTTACAAAAACTAAGGAAAAGCTTTCATGCGATGGATTTAACTACATTTGAAGGAGTCAAACTATTATCAGCATTTAATCATCTGGAGGATTCACTAATTAATTTAGTTTAATTACATTATATTTCCAAACAGTATATTATATCGTTGTTTCTATTACTTTTATTATTATTTTATTAACTGCGATTTCAATTTCAACAAGTATTCATTATATAGACATAATAAGATTTTGCCACCCAAAAATAACATATATTGTTATACCATCGTCATCAATTTTACTTATTAACTATTCATGTGCGTTTGTATGTTTTCTGTGCACAGAAGTATACGTTGCTTTAGATAATCCTTTGCATTACTCAGAACAAACTACATACTAATAAATAAATATATATGCATATATATATATATATATGTATATATATATATATACTAATATATATATATATATACATATAAGGAAATACTTAGAAACTTCGATTGAAATAGTGATAGTTGATTACAAAAAAGTACACACTGTCGTTTTTTTTGCTTGTTGTTGCTGCTGTTGTTGTTGTTGTTGCTGTTGTTGTTGCACACAGCTATGTTCTAAAATAACAGAATTGCCCGTTGTAAGTAATACATAGGCACTTTTTACACACAGAAAATCATCTGTATTGTATTCAAAAGTTAATAAAATTAAAATAATGTAAATATATTTTGCATAAAAATATTTTTCCAACATAAAAATACTATTTTGCAAAAGATATCATCAGAGGCAATTGGAAATATGTATTTATATTTTAATACAACATAATTTAAAATACATAAACACGTACTTTCTACATCAATAGCAAACTAAATTCGTATGATAATTAATTGTGATACGATAATTAAGATATAAGTTGCTTATTTTATTGTTAGTAATGGAAAATTCTAACTTTGTATCAAGTTATAAATTGACTAGAATGGCAACGGGAATATTCTTAACTGTTATTAATTCATATTGTTTTATAAGCATTAGCGTATTCTAACTATGCCGAAATGTAATACTAGAATACTAAACTGTGGGTAAAGTAACTTATTGAGAAATGTGTAATGTGTGTTTCTTACATGAATAATTCTTCAATCAAGAATACATTGTAAAACATAGAAGAAACACTGTTGTTTTCAAAAGTGGTTATATGACAAATACATAATATAAATGAAAAACCTGTAAATATACAGATATGCACACATGACTGGATACACCCACATACACACATAACTATATACACACACACGCACACATGACTGTATACACACATATACACACACAAAGACAAACGCGGGCATAGTATTTGTGTCAAAATGTAGCAATTTTCGGTTATCACCGTCTTCTATCTCCTATTCTATCTCCTCTCACTCCCATTTTTCCTTACCTGTTTCAGTTTAAATAGTACAGAAGGCAGGAGGTAAATATGTAAAAAAATGGACAAATATAATATATTGTATAGCTTTAGTTTCTATGATGTTCATTTAATAAACACCTGTATAATATTCAGCACTTACTAAATTGTGTGAAATGTCATTTCTATATTGAAAATATTCATTTTCCATTATTTCAAATGCAATCGATGAAAAGCACTTTAATTAATTGCACACAATAAAGTATAGTGAGCATAAGTAATTGCTTACCAGTTTATTACGACACCAACGAAGCAACCGTGTATTTGATTGGCCTTGAACTGCCCTTCTAAAGAATTCCTGTAGAACTGGTCAAAATACGACTAAAAGCAAATGCTTGGTAAAACCTGTGCGCGTCGAAAGTTCTATGACACAAAGTCCAATCAAAGTAAAACAATCATGTGACATGAGTGTAGTATATCGCCACTTGGTCTCCTGGACGAACATCAACTAGTATATATTTACATACTCAGAAAAATTCATGCAGAACTTGTTTAAAATCTTTCAATCCTATTTGTACTAAATATTTGTGTTTAGATGATATAATGAATCTCCTTATATGGCACATAAATATATTTGTGTTTGAATTGATATGAAGCAACTACTGTCGTTCATTTTATTAGGATGAATTTAGTTGGTAAAAAAAGGTGACATTGTTATTTAAAGATTTTCACGAATTTACAGATTTGCATACATTCATTCTCTGATCTATGGTAATTTTAAAAGTATTTTAGGTGAATTCGTTGTGAATATATGACAAGTATTTCATATTGTTTCATAAAATTATAGCGAGTATACTTAAAATGTAACACATCGAAATCTAAAATAATATTACTAGAAACTACATGGGAATAATTTTAGATGTTTGGTTCGATTGTTTAATTTTATGGCATTTCAACACTTTTCGGGTTATTTAATGCCAACTCATGTTTTTTTTTTGGGGGGGGGCAATAGTATTCATATTGCGTTCAGTAATTTTATAGAAGGTTTTCATTCTTCGATCTCTTTGTATCTTCAATCACTAGTTTGTCGTGCTTGGTTTGATTAGTTTTTTATTGAATATTTTATTGTTTATGATCCCTGCCCTGGGGAACATGAATGAGTTTTGAAATGATAGAGAGGAAAAGGGTTACGGTATTAATGTTTGGTACATTTTAGTAATGATACCTGTTCAAAATCGGAGAGATAGAAAGAAAAAAGGGAAATGGGAAGAAGGAAAATGACGAACAGTTTGGTTATTGTTGTTGTATTTGGTTTTCGTTTTGCAGAACATAATTAAGTTTTCCAAGAGAAAATAGACAAATGCATCAATATAAGGTGTATTCTATCGAAATTTTTTAAGCAGAATAATTTGAATCTGCAGTTTACTGACGTGAGCTATTGTTTCATAACACTGCTTTATTTTTCACGTATGTACTCGCTAATGTATGAATTGAGATGTTTTTTTTTCATATTGTGCGCATGGCATTAATAATAATATAACAGATAATGTTTAAATGAAAACAATACACATTATATGATACTAAACTAAATACCAATTTCTTATTCCGATGTGTTCCTATAACACAAACCAGTATGTTATATAATTGCAGATTCGATAATCATATTGGAGATATTTATCTTGAACTGATTTTTGTGCAAAATGTGATCATGAGATTTTTTTGTGAAATCTCACCGGAGAATTACATCTGAAAAAAAAAAGGACGCAGTTAATCATCTGTAAGTTGATTGTAAATTATGAATGGTTTAAACGTAACCAAATAATATTAGAACATTTTACGAAATAGTATGGATACTCGTAAGAAATTAAGGGTTGTTTTTGACTAAAAATATTGACATGATATGATTCGTGGAAGACGTAAGTATCAAAGTTAAATGGAGAACGCAGCGGCAATACACATTCCTTATTTTTAAAACCATTAATAAGTTGAGAATTGTAGCAGTCGGATAAAATTAAGAAGTATATTATGCACGAATCCAGATGCTAGTCGTGTCATAACGATACAACGACTTCATCATCAGTAACTTTTAATAGACGCTACTATACTATATGGAAAAGATTTCGGAAATAGCAATACTGAATTGGACATGAAAACAATTGTATCTCCGTAGTCCTCGTATTTTTTAGATTACTATGGCAAAAAATTACGAAAATCGATAGGGTAAAATATTATTTATAAAATAAAATAAAAAATAGAATTTTACAAAAAAGATGGTAAGACAAAGGAGGTTTAAAAAAGGAGGTACTTTTCCGTTTCGATTTAAACATAGGACCGTAAATTTCTCACTGCTAAAACAAGTAAAGTAATTTTTATATATGTCATTGATGATTTAAAATTAAAAATGAAAAATCCGTTTCATCAGAAGGAATTCAACAAAGTCAATATTGTGTACGATCGTTTCGTAAATTATGTTTTTTTATTGGGATAGACATTAAGTCATGAACAACAATTTTGTACATATAGTGTTTTTGATACAAAGTCTTCTACTCAGCAAAAGTATTCAGTGTTGCTTGTATATATAAAAGGCACGATAAATAAACCTTGCATTTTTTAAGTAAGGCAGATGTATCTTTTAATTTATATATATATATATATATATATGTATATATATTTTATATCTATATATATACACATATATATGCACATATATATACACACATATACATATATATATACATATATATATGCATATATACACATATACTTATATACCCACATATATATGCACATCTATATATATATATGTATATATATATATATATATATATATATATATATATATTCACACACACACCCACGCACACACACACATATATATATATATATATATATATATATGCAAATATAATGTTTTAATACGAATTCATATATATATATATATATATATATATATATATAAATTCGTATTAAAACATTTGGAAGAATTAAGAATAAACAAAATTAAGTAAACAGATTTTTAGAACACGTAAAATATACAAAAATATATTATAAAAAAAACGATGAAGGATAACATTCTATTTCTCTATATTTTCCAGAGTTGAAATATTTTTGATATATATCGGACCGTAATAGATCCATTTTAAAAGAATGAACGACAACAAAAACAACAACAACAACTGCAACAGCAACAATAACAAGAACCCTTTTCTTTCACAACACACCGATGTTATTTGCAGAGAAAACCAGGTAATATAACGATTTCACTCTCTTTAATTTAAATTTCCTCCTAACCCGTATAGTCTACATTATGCATATATACCTTTGTTGATCTCTTATGAGCTTTAATCTTTTTACAACAATTAAATATATTTTCTGTAATTGTATGTTTTTTTTATATCATCATCGGACCAATCTATATTTGCCTTTAATTTTTCTTATTCTCTTAAATATAAAAAAACACTTTTTTCGTTAAACTGTTTCCGTTACTTTGCTACCAAAAATGTTCCTCGGAACCGTCCATCTTTCTCCAACCTTTATCTCTTTGAAGTGTATTTTCGATTTTTCTTTAACAGAAATGAATTTGAAATAATAAGTGATGTTAACTGAAGCAGACATTAAACTACGCCGCACTTGTATGATTTGAAAGGATTTATTATTTGCGATAAAGAATATTAGTTCTGAGCCAAACGATTTCGGTCGAATAGACACAATTCAGTCAAGCGGTAATGGATTACAAAGCGCAACTGGAGAATATCTTACTTGCTTTATCCATTTTAATATCATAAGTTTATTAATCTAACATCTATTTTTCCTTCGCGATTTTGCACCGGCCAATCTATGAAAATTATACTTCCAATCGTATTATTAAAAACAGGTTTTCCGTCTAAAACAGATTTGGGAAGCATTTGCACATCTGCCTTTCGAGCGGAATAATTCTCTAGAAGGAAGTTAAAAGACAGGATCGGCTTTGTTTACAAAACAAGAGACGCGTTTTTATATATCATATAAATTAAATCGCCAGTTTTATGATGAGCATTACTTCTAACTTAAAGGACTAAAAATGCTATTTGAAATATAAGCTGAACAGTCTATGCAATTCAGTATGGATGTATGAAAATCATTCACCGTTAACTCATCCATTCTTTATAATTCATTATAAACTACACTATTTTTATAGTGTAATTTATATTCGATTGCTCATTCAGAGCGGGTTATTGGTTTCTACAGAAATGACAACTCACTATAAGAATCTCCATATCTGATTTCTCTGCTCATCTTGTTGGAACGTCGCATAGCAATTGATCATGTTGCGTTTAAATGGTTACATAAGTTCCATGCAATATGCAAATTAGATACAAACTGTATTAAAGGTAAAAGATAAATATAAAGGTAATACCGTATGAACTTTAGGCACATTAAATATATCAGTAAGGTAGTTTTTTAGATATTACAAAATAAAAATAAATAAAGGAACCTAATATTTATAGAGAATTGAATTGATCGTATCATAATATTTCCATTTCTAGGAACACACAAACAATATATATATATATATATATTTATTTATTTATTTATGTATATATATATATATATATATATATATGTATATGTATATATGCATATATATGCGTTGGTGCATGTAAATATACAAGATTAATTGAATATAAATACAGGATACTGACAATTGTTAAAAGAAAAAAAAATGTCCGTCTGTATTCAAAACATTCTCAATATGATCATAATGAAAAAAGCATAGAAAATTAGTATGTAATATATCTAATGAAAGATCATCTAGTTATTTATCATATAAATTAAACACCATAAATAATTAATTAAAGACTATACTATACGTTTTCAATCAGATAATTGTAAAAAAAATCACTTCAGTTTTAACATATAACGACGATCGGATGTATACAAAAATTACCCTCAGTATTTAAAAGGGGACGCTAGTTTCATCATTGTTGTTATCATATCCAAGGTTCTTTCACGAGAAATATTAATTACTTGAAATATTGGAAGCATTAAAAAAGATAATCAGTGTGTTAATATACTTATTTTAGTTTTAAAACTCATGGAAAATTCTATTATAAATCAAATTTCTCGTAGTAATCTCAGCCTTACATTATAAAGAGAACTATAGAAACACTAACAAAAATAAAGATATATAATGGTATTTTCTTAACATATTGAAGTGTTCATAAATATCGTGTTAATTGTAATATATTAGGTGCGTTTTTTAATCAACTTTGGTTTTGCCAAGATTTGATCAATTAATTGAGCGCAAGATTACGCATTTAATGTATTATCAACTTATTCCTTTTATTCAACTTAATGTGTTATTACTTTATGTGTCATGACTTAATGTGTTATGACTCAATTTGTTATTACTTAATATGTTATGCCTTTATTTGTTATGACTTAATGTGTTATGACTTAATATGTTATGCTTAATGTGTTATGACTTTATGTGTTATGACTGTATGTGCTATGACTTTATGTGTTATGACTTAATGTGTTATGGCTTAATGTGTTATGATTAATGTTTTTTCGTAGTCTTCCATTCGATCTTATAAATTATAAAGAACTTATCGAATTTTAGAAAGATATGATATGTATAATACTAACAGTAAAGACAACTGAGTTAAAAATAGAGATCAAAAATTACACCAAGGCTACGTTAACGAATATCTTTAAAGGTTGAAGTTAAATATAATGTGGAACTGGAAACTCCTTCACTAGTCTCAATGCACTGAGTAACCGTCTGTCTTGAAACGTCATCTGTTTAACGGCCGAACAGTCAAAGCTCTCCCCTCACAGCTAAAAAAAAACTACTGCTTTATATTACATTCACCACGTAAATCTCGCGAGATTAAATGAGACCATTTCTGTTAAATATCACAGACGTATATCTAGCGGTTTATTTTTTCTGTCCAACGCGCATGACAGGAAGACACGTGGGTCCTTCACGTGTAGGTCGTGTGTATGTCCGTTTCTATTTTCCCCACATATAATGTGTAAATAATCAATTATTTCCCAATAACTGGCACATACAATATGGTGTACGCGTTTATTATACCCATTCCTCTTACTTTTTTTCTTTTTCTAATATGGTGTTTCTAATCATAATAAGGGGTGTGAGAGACGTAAGAAAGGAAAGAAGGGAGTAGGGAGATATAAGGGGGAAGAAGGAAACAGGGGGAAACGAAGGGAGAGAGAAAATAGAGAATAGCGATTTGTTTGATAGTTGTAGATTTGTTTTCTCTCACCTAAATAAATCGGTTTTTATTAAACAAACATACTATTTATTACGATTTCGTGTGTTGATTTGATGTTGGTTTATTAATTGGTGTATTAATAAATTTATTATTAAAACTGTTCGTAATGATAGTAATTGCACACACTCAGAATGTATTTCATTACTTACATATGATTGTTGAATTCAGACATTTTTTCTGGCATCAATATTTTTTATTAAACTAGAAGGGTGGTTAGGAATTCCTTCCAATCATTTGCTACTAATTAGCACTATCTTTGCTTGGAGGTATATTTACTATTTGTAAATGGTAGTACCAACGGATCTTGTGCGCGTAGAAGACTATGTATACCCACGTACTCATATGCTGATATGTTACATAACCACACGGAGTAGATACATACAGGTGTTTTCTAGAGTTATTTTGAACGTCTATATTATATGGTGTCGTGCATCATTTATCGTCTAGATTTCGGTCACACGAATTGAGGGTGGAATATAAAAGATGTATCCACATATTTATATAGAGGGAGAGAAAGTGAGAAATAATTAGAAAGAGAGAGATAAAGACAGCGATGTATTCACAATGTGTTTATACGTGTATGCATCATTATGTTATAAACAATGTGCTGTGATTATAAGAAAGGAATGTATTTCCTATCATTAAATTAAGCTTAACAACATAACCTCGAATTTCATTTTTTACGGGATGATTATAACAATTGCATTACGACAAACTATCGTTACAAGGAGAGAGAGATAGACAGCGAGACGGACAGCGAATGATACGTGGAGAGAGACCAAAACATTTCCTGTGGCCATGTATATGTGCGTGCGTGTGTGTGCGTGTGCCATCATATTAATGCATTTTTGCTAGCACTGAAATTAGGGACACCTGCAAAATGTTACGAGACACATAACTGATTTCAGTAACAATACATTTTATATAAAACTGTTTTTTGTGAAACGAACTACGAAAAATATAGAGATATTTTATCTTACAAAATTACGTCCCTTTTAGCATTTCCTGTCCTAAAATGTGTTAATATATTTTAAATATTTTTTTACGAAAATATATTTAAAATATATTCTTACGAAAATAATTTTCTTGCTAAAAACTTAAAAAATGATTTATTTTATTATACGTAAACAAATATTTATAAGGTTCGTTGTGCGTGTGTGTTTTGCTGAATAATAAACTTACGCAATACCAATGTGAACATTGGAAAGAATAATTGTTTGGTAACCTATGTTCCAGAGCAGGATATGATGAGAAGGTTCGGTTTCCAAATTCAATTGATCTGTGTCGGCTGACATAATAAACTTGAAGAAATCGACCTGTCGAATTTACAAATAAATGATTTGTTTCATTTAATTTAATTGTGCGGCAAAAAGTTAACAGTCTTTTTTCATTTGACTGGTGAATAATAGGCTGCTTCTGATAATCGGTTATTTTGTTTTTATTTTAATGTGTAAATTATCATTAGATAACAAAATGATGGAATAGAATTTCGATTAAGAATAAAATGAAACTAGTAACTGATGAAATGTTGAGCATTTGACCGCGGTGATTATATCATATTTACCCGTGAGGTAGCAGTGTCAGAAACCAACATAAAAAATGCGAGAAAAAATTGAATAATTACTCCTCCTATAATTCTAACCCCATAAATACGTGAAAAATGTAATTCAAACCCTATTTTTTTTCAATTAAAAGAGCAAAGACCAAAAAAAAAATAATAACAGGTTTAATAGCAAATTATGCAATATTGTTTTTTTTATCGGTTTGCTTTAAAAATATTTAAAGAAAATCAACGAATTAAAACTTGCTTTGATAAATATATGTATATATAGATTAAAAAATCGCTTACCTATAAAAATACTAATCAATTGTTACTTCCATTCTTCATTGTAAAGTATTTATCCATATTTATATTTTAAATTCTATGTATTTTTGTAATAAAATAATTTTTAAGAAACTATTTTAAAATATCGCCATAACATAAGCATAGTTATGTTGTTAGTGGAACGCCGACGCAGTGTTTATTCTTTTTTTTGAAATACGGACGGAAATACAGAAGTAAAATCCACACGCTCGCGTTAGCCGTCTAGCTTTGTGCGTGTTGAAATATATGTCGTCATAGGTAAATAATAGTTAGGTTTTACTTATACGTGTGTGGCTTAAAAAACAGTACCGGAGTTTTTCTTTTATTTCTTTTCTCAAAGAAATATATGAGTTTTTGCTTTAATATATTTTATTTCCTCTTTATGGAGTGAATATTTTTATATCTAAAAACATTGAATGAAATATAAATAATTGTCGTAATTATACATAACATTCTGTGCAGTATAAGACGATTATAAGGATTCACTTAAAAAAGATTCATTGTGTTTAAAACAAACAGGTTTTAATATTTGGACTTTACAGGTAAATTTGCAAATAACTGTATTCTTTTAATTAGCTTATCTTATTTATTGGTCGTGTGTATATACGTATGACGGTATACCTATAGTCCCTTGTGTTCGTACATAGATTTAAATCATTTAATGACAGACAATACTATATCTACATACATTATAATAAAAAGGACGAATAAGATTCATCTGGAGTTTCAAAATCTTTCCAATCAGAAAACATATAAGGTGTATCTTGTGTCTGGACTTGAAGGAAAACTGCAGTACCAAATTTTCCACATAAACGCATTGGTTAACCTAAACAGCATTTTATTCTGCGTGTACTTTTCCCTATTGGAATGTTTCAACGCGTTTCTTAAATGAAGTAAAGATTGAATGAGTCACCCAACTGGTACATCGAACCACTTTGACCCGTTGGCTTACCAAATCTAATTATTTTCTCCGACGACCTATCTCTAACTGATTTCCATGTATTGCACAAAAACCGTGTATCTCCATCTAAATTACGACATTAGTAATTGTCACTAGAACAATCACCTGTCATTTTACATGTAATTATTTCTAAGTTGTGAATTTAATTCCTATGATAACATTTTTAATTTAATATTTTAAAGCCAGATAAATAAATATTAATTTAAAATAGTTTTTATCATTCTAAAACATATTTGTACTGATAAACTCTTTTTATCTTGCATAGACTTCATAATCTTCGATTAGCACCGTTTCTGCGTTGCGCAGTCAATAACCAACATAATCCCTCAATTATCTCACACTAAAAGTACGAAATTCTTTAAATTCAAATTAAACATGACAACAGTAGATAGCATGTGCATCTGTAGAATATTCTGCCCATTAGCGAAGTAATTGCTATGTAAGAATTAGAACGAAACAGATAATTAAAGTTAAAAGAACGTTGGTTATACGATGTAAACTTTAAAACCTTTTAATCTGAATACGTAAACTTGAGAAATAGGAGATTTTATTATTTAATCGGTGCATTAATCATTGCAAATGATTCGTTATAATCAACTCATTTGGTAAATGTTCAGAAATAGTCCCGTATATAAGACACGTGCACATATTTGATTACTTCATATTAATAATTTCATATTATACGTGACATTATTAGTATAAACGATTGATCTTCTTTTTATACAGTTGGTTGGTTGGTTGGTTGGTTGTTTTTGTTTTTCGGCATATCGACCCTTTTCAGTTATTTTGAAGATTTTATTTTTAAAGAATATATTTGTTTTTGTTTTAAACCATAGTGGGGACCACTACAGGTACTATTACTCCGGGTAAGAGTCGACCTGGGAGCAATGCCAATAAAAGGGTGGCTCCACACTCCCCAACGCCCGCAAGCTGGGGCCTCACCAGAGGATATAGTTTAAGTTCATATTAAGGACGCTTTTTATACAGAGAATCCTTTCTCATCTCTAGTGCACAGAAGAAAGATATTCAGAGAAATGCCAATATAAAGTTCGTTTTAGATTAAAAGAAAATGCAAGAGAATAATTCTAAGACAGAAAGAATTTAAGCGACGAATTTCAGGAAACGCTCTATTATATAGAAAAAGAATGTTTACATTAAGTATGAAAAAATTATTAATTAAGGTACATGCCAAATAAAACATCGGTTCTTTTTTATTTAAAACGCATTTCTCAGATTTATAAAGGTGTGTCTTTTTAGAATATACAAAAAGAAAAGACTATTAAAATAACAGCCTAAGAATTCAAATCTGGAGAACTATTAAACATATTGTATACATATTTAGAATGCTGATGCAATGAATGAAGATATGCTTTTTCGTTATTCCTGCAACGTATATTTAAATATATCTTCCTTTACAAGTATTTGCAGAATGCGAGAAAAATGTGCAATGTGCTAAGATGTTATATTTTATACATAATTAAGATGCAGTTGAAAGAGTGAATTAGTTTCATGAAATCTTAATCATATTGCATGTGAGAAGAAAGCATCTGAACAGCAGTATTACTAAGAATAAAAAACATAATAAACATTTGACGAAAACAACAAAAAAAGGAAGTTAAGATAATTCATACAGAATTAAAGTGTTTTCCACCCATTTTGCGAAATAATATTTTAGTTAATAATCTCTTTGTAATATATATAATAATTTGTAAAAGAAGATGACGTGGGCTTACAGTTTTGCGAAACAGCATTTTTGTACTGCTTTATTTATGATATTAAAATATTTGTTTTGGAAATATTCGGTACATTTCAGATTGAGCTGATGCTAAAAAAGCAAAAAAACGACACTATTGTGTATACAAAATTTGCGTTATTGTTTGACAACCGTCTTAATATTACAAAGCATTCATGAATTTTCTTCTGAGTTGCAACAAGGCAGTTGCCCATTGTCTAATATGCTCACACTTTCATGAACGTGTGCATAGATGTTGAACAAACGCACATATTGATAGACATAAACAATGTTGCCCCGTAACATAATAAAACGCTATTTGTTTAGTTATACTATTTGTCTCTAAATATCTGACACAGATAGAAATGTATTGCGTACTGTTCGTATTTGTATCGTACGGTATGTTGTACGTCTATAACCGTCTGTATTTATTAGTTAGTTGCATGCATGAATGTATTTGTTTCTCAAATGCATAAAATGAAAAATGCACAGGTAGGCATCTTTTTTTACTGTAAATATTTCATTATTCTGATTTTCTGGTAGAACAAAAAGAATAACAAATGTAAAACTGATGTTTGGTTGAATATGTGTGATTTTCCAGCCATGAAACGCAGTTGTTTAGCATTATTAAAACGTCTGCAATTTTTAGATCTATTTTTGCGAATAAATAAGACTTTTTATGCATGCATAAAAATGAAAAACTTGGCAGAATAAAATACTTTCTAATCAATGCATATACACGGCTATATAATTATGGTAAAAATTACTGAAACAATGTTTAGTGGTGCATAGTTTAACTTTGCATTTTGTAATGTAATGTGATAAAGAGAGCGAAAAATCTACAGGTGCTGATCAAGCTGTATGTATTAGAATGAAACCAACTAGTATGTATGCTCTGCCGCCGAAAACTGCCTGTATATAATTGCAGATTTAAAAATAAAGGGTACAATAGTATGCAAATATATATTATATTTAAAACATCGAATCAAAACAGTACGCCCTTTGGACTTTTTTCTCTGTTCTACAGCATATATTCTAGATAGTCTCCATTTAGCATTTATTCTTTGAGGGGTCACACTGTATATATATATATATATATATAGATATATATAATTATTTTTTTACTATAATAATTTGTATATATATATATATATATATATATATATATATATATATATCTTTCACGAAAAACAACCATCTAGCTTAATCCACTGTGAAAAAATGCCCCCACTCTTATATGTGCCTTAATCAAAACGTGGATTCCTTGAACAAAGCTTCTTTCTTAGAACTACAAGCCTGTGGAACTCTGTTCCGTCTGCCTGCTTCCCACCTGACTACAACTTGGATCTCTTCAAGTCCAACGTTAACAGATTCCTAATGAACCGCCCCTTAAGGAAACACTTCACAAAATATCCATAATAACGTACTGTACTTGCAATAACCCTTATCTCTGAGTGGCTTCCGGGCCTTGATATGTGGTGACCACCGTGTAAAAAAATACAGATATATATTCATATATATATATATATATATATATATATATATATATATATATATATATATATATATATATATAAGACAAAATTTATTATTTTAATTGCGGAAAAAGTCGTTTAGTTTTGTAATACTGCATTGTATTTTGGATTCCAAGCGCACTTGATACGTATATATTCAAATTAAAGCAATTTTTGTAGGAATTTTTGACACCCCTAACACGAAACTGCGAATACAATATAAAAATCTCGTAATTTCTCCGTTAAAAGTGGGTTATTTATTTTCTTTCTGGATTATAATTCCAAAATAAACTATTACCGTTGTTTTAAAAGTAATAGAAATATATTTTTTTTAAACAGTAATGAATTTTTCGAACTCAATATTTTTCAATTTTTAAACTTTAAAAATCTATCAACATTTTTCTATTGATTCTTTTTTACGATATTTTCAGGGTCAATGTGAAATTTTATGTTCTTTCCAATAAACCGAATATAATATTTAAGACAAACGTTTTTTTTTTAAATTCACGCCCCCAAATGTCACCCATTTTCAACTTTCTCTTAAAAAGTAAATAATTAATTTATGTCCAATAGATTTATATATCACAAATTGAAGAGAAAAGGTCAATAAATAATATATTCAAATTTAAAACAAAAAAAAATCCCTTTTTTAAAAATTTACCTGTAAAGTCCGAAGTTTAAAACCTTATTTTATAAGAAGAACACATTGTTTTTTGTCTTTTTTTTAATGAAACCTTGGTCCTTGCTACTTTAATTGAAAAAAAATAGGGCTTGAATTACATTTTTCGAGGAGTTATAAGCTTGGAAAGACAGGGGGTCGAATAATTCACGCCTCTTATTTTGAAATGTCTATTAAAAAGTAAATAATTAATTTTAAAAAAATAGTTTTATATATCACAAATTTAAGAGAAAAGGTCAATAAATAATATATTCAAATTTAAAACAAAAAAAAATCCATTTTTTAGAAATTTACCTGTAAAGTCCGAAGTTTAAAACCTTTAAAAAAAACACATTGTTTTTTTTGTCTTTTTTTTAATAAAACCTTGCTCATTGTTCCTTTAATTGAAAAAAAAATTAGGACTTGAATTACATTTTTCGAGGAGTTATATCCTTGGAAAGATGGGATGGAATTATTAACTATTTTCACGAAATTTCTGACACTGCTAATGCATCTATAGCGGAACGAACACTTCTGATGCATATATATATATGTATAAATAGTTTTTGCATTTGCTTTAAAATGTTATATTATCAACAACTTCATCATACATTTATGAAGATACATCATCAAGGTTAGGTAAAATGTCGATCGTATATACGAAAAAAAAAACACGTTTTAAGATATGAAAAATATACAGTAAAAAAAATAGATGTTTGCACATACATGCACAGATATATATATATATATATTGATATATAAAAATTAAGACATTTTTTATTAAACAAATCAAACTTTAATCATTCTTATAAAATTTACTTGGGTTGTGTGGGAGTTCAATCCTCATAGGTTCCGAAACCTCTGCGCATAACTTTTGCAAATTTCACATCAGGTGAATTTATATATCTAACTAGGTTGTTATATACGTTTTATAAAGACAGTTATCAAATATTTATCGAGAATGGATATAATATGATGTTAAAATGTGTTTTTTCTCATAGATAAAAAAGCGTTTACAGGAAATATTTTATACACCGGACAAGAAAGAAAAATGCAGGAACAATTACTTTTAAATACACACAGCTATCTGGAGAAATAGTTCAGTGGCAGTTCATTCGACTAGAGAACTAATGAGCACTTGTTCAAGCTTAAATATTCCTAATCATGTTATATTAATTCTTTCTTATTAATGTATTCAATTTACGATGAAAAAAGAATCGCTCCAAATACAATTATGTCTATGTAAATACTAAACATTAATCAGAAGTGATTTTGCAGAGCAACAATCCTAACGGCCAAATATATGCTAACGTATTATTGTAAACAAACATTTACTATTTTTTTATGAACAACACTATCATTATATTGTTTGTTTATCGCGCAATGTATACCTTATGATATATAATAATCAATAGAGGATGTATTTTATAATAATGCATATGAAATCCGAATAAATTAAAATATCATACGTTAGCTTACTATAAAAATTGCTCCGCCAAAAGTGCTAGAGTTCTCATAAAACTGTTACACAAATGCTGTGATTTATCTTGCTTTTATGACTGCTCGAAAACCGATTCAAGTAGAATTCAAACAAAAAATAACAAAAAAACACTGACCAATAAATTTATCGCCCCATTATTTGCTCATTCTTTTTCGCCAACATATTTGAGTGCATATTTAATTAAGATTTACTTAACCTCATCGCAGCTACTAGATTTTTTCCGAAAAAGTATGGGTTTAGGCAAGCCCGTCTTACTGTAGATATTTTCATAAGGCAGGAAAACGGGAGGCAGTAACCATAGATGTATATCTAAACCATTTTACAGTGGTGATGGTCTTCCCATGAAAAAAAGATCATATGGTATTACTGGATGAATACTTAACATAACAATATCATTCTTCAGTAAGGGAAGAGTCCAAGATGCCCTCTATGGTTGTACGTCAAAATAATATGATATAAATGAAGGTGGTCGATCCTTTCACCTTTAGCCATTCCTGATATTAATAAATTGCATCCATGATAAAACAGTCTCGGAGATGGGTATATTTGCTGACGCCAACACGCTCTATAACATACACGAAAGGAAAACAGATGGACAAACATCCAAAACAATGGTAGAACCCCAGAGGAATACGGCCGGTCTGTAGTGGAACGGAGACACAAACGAATGATCGCATTCAATGCTAACAAGACTAAGCTCTTTTCCTTTAATAAGTATAAGAAACCTTCTAAATCACTAATAGCCATGCTGACGATATATTATCTAAATACAGCTCGTTAACACTCCTCGGCGTAACGTTATTAGGAAACAGCAATTAGAATATATACATTGAGTGGATTCCCAAGTCTGCTGCAAAACAGTTTGGCTCTCTCTTCCGTGCTAGCAAGTTACTTACGCCCAGGAGAATCCTGTACATTTACAAGGTCACCATTTGCCCATGTATGCAGTATTTTGTCCCATTTAGACTGGTGAATCTGCTATTAGTCTATCTATCAATCTTATACAGGATCAAAAAGAGAGTCGCCAACCTAATAGGTCCCGCACTATTAGCTAGGTTTCGATCACTATCTCATCGATAAACTGTTGCACCCATTTGCTGGTTTTACAAATATTTTAATTGCAGATGTTCCAAGGAAATAGAACCTAAATACCCCCGACAAATATGAAAGCAGAGTAGAAAACCTCAATGTAAGAAAGCGTTTTTCTCTTATAGTTGATTTCTATCACTGCTACATTTGGAATTCCCTGAGGGGTTGTCAGTTTTCCGTACAGTACTTACATGAAGAAATCTAAGTGGAAACAGACATCTTCCTGCGCAGTTCCCCTCATCGTAGAAAATAACCGAAAACGTAATAAGCTTAAGTTGGTTTTGTTGTCATAATATTACTCACTTTAAGCTCGTTCAGTGTTCTAGTGTTCCTGTAGAAGCTTGAAAAGGGCAACTGCAAAGTTTAGTACAATGAAACCCAGTCTTTTTACATTTGCACCTTCCACCACAGTCAGTCTTGCATCCACATGTTTTCAGTTCACTGCAGCATTTTGAAATCGGTTCCAGTAAAGTCCACACAATTTTCCAAGAGTCATCTTCTTTTGAACATCCCCACTTTGAAGGACACTGAAGTTCTGGATCACGTATGACACTTTGTCCCCAAACATGACCTGCTTGATAGGTAGCTATTTTGGCATGTTCCTTGAGTGCATTTTGAGTTGGTGGGATTAAGTCATATGACCTTTGCTTCCGTGCAAAGAGGTCAAGTCTTGCATCATATACTGATGAGGTTGCACTGGACCTATCATACATGAGAATTACATATTTCTCCAATACTTGTAGATCAGACTCCTCAATTTCAGATGGGCTGAGACTGAGTTTTGCAAATGTGGCTGAGACTTCATTAAATACATTCCATGTCTGCAAGGCTGTCTTTTTTCCCTTGCCATTGAAAGAAGATACAGCATCACACCCTGTGAAGGCATAGAAGAACAACATTCCCTTGGATTTCTCTGGTCCTAGATTGGACACAAGGTCATGTATAGGAATCCACCTGGTGTGTTCCCCCTTGCTGAATCTCACCCACATTTCCTGAAGACCAATTGCTTTGAGAGAAGGCATCATCTATATGGCAATTACTACAATGTCTGTGTCATTTGCATCAACCAGTACAGACTTGTAGCCCTCCTTAGCTGCATACCAAGCATGTAAGAATATCCGTGTGTCGGCCTTCTCATGCGTACAGGGTGCCAATTCTTCTAAGCTGAAGTTGGTGTAATTGGCACTGGTAAGGACGATTTCCTCGCTAGTCACAAGGACTGCATTGCTTGTGGTCATTTCAGCTATGGCATCTGCAAGGAAGTGGAAGAGTTCTGATTTGTTAGTGCTGTCTCGAAGGAAGCTCTTCCAGTTTGTAGGCGGTTTGCTCTTTGCGGTTACTCTCCTCCTGGTGGCCTTTCCACGTTTAGATGTAGCTTATGACTTAAGGCTGGTCTTATGGTATACATCAAAAATGATATCTGTTCTCTTGTGAGTGTGGCTGTAGTTCTGCACCAAGGGAAGAATATCGTTTTGGGCATATTCCTCAAATGTCTTTGGTGTTTTGGGTGCAACAGCATTTACCAGTGAAGCCCCATCAACAATCAGTACATCAGATTCTGGCTTGGACTCTGGAAGCTGGACTCGCCCTTGGAAAATTTCCACAAGATCTGACTTGGTACTTGGACGTAGGTTACCATTCATGCTGAGAGAGGGGGGCAACGACTAGTTCTCATGCTTGGAAAATTCCTGTAGATCACAACCTCTAGTTTTGCAAGAGATGAAAAGGCGGGAAACCAGGTGGCAATCCTCCTTTAGCAGTTTCTTCTCAGATTCTTTGCTTTGGCCAGTCCCCGTTTTGAAGAAATCTATGCTGTTCTTCTTGATGGACTGGTATAAATATTGACCATCGTTAAGTTTATCCATAAACGTTTTGAACTGTTCTTTCCCCTTCTGAAGATGTGTAGATGATTCTGCTATGTCCTTTGTGTCAAGGGTCAGCAGATCTCCTGTCACCTCAGTGAATGGATTGCCCATTTCCTCTAGGACCATGGTGAGCCTTTGAACCTTCTCAAGGAATGTCTTCTGAGCTGCAGGTGACCGTTCATGTCGATGAGTGTCACTCTTCACATCCTTACTCGATGTCGATGAGTGTCACTCTTCACATCCTTACTCCCTGATGCTGTTTCATAGTCGGCCACCAACTTCCTTATTTCTGGCCCAGTCACCATCCATCTTCGAAGAGCTGCTGGATCTTCTGTCAGCCCAATAGCTCCACCATCCCCTTTGATGCTAGCATTATTTTGTTCGTGGGCTTGGTCAATGGCGACTGATGAGAAATGCCTGTCAGATTTGTGAACTACAAAGTTTCCATTTTGGAATTGTTGTGCAACCTCTGGGCGTTGCCTCTCTAAGCTCATCATATCTCGAAGATGAACTGTAAGCCATCGTGCGTAATTAACATTGTTGTTTGCGAAGAAATAGAGTATCAGTTCTGACAGAGATTCACGATACAATACGAAATTTCCCTCTCTGATAGCACGTATTAGTGTCAGAATGGTCAGCTCCATGTTCAGAATCAAGAACCAAAACTGAAACAGAGGACTCTCTTTACTGCGGAAGCTACACCACTCTTCAAAGGTGACAGTTTTCTCATTACTGTCTTCCTGTTCAACAAGATATGCACTGTAACCTTTCTTCAAGAGCTTGAATAAAGTGCTTGCTGTAACCTGATGAGCTTGGCGAGTCTTTGTAACATTTGCAGCTGATAGAAATGAATCTGCAGAGCCTGAAGATGCTATTTCTGCCTCAACAAGTGCATCCATGTTGTAGTCAGAAGGGAAACAGGCAAGCGGTATAGAGTTCCACATGCATGCAATTCTAAGAAAGAAGCTTTGTTCATGGAATCTACGTTTTAATTTAGGCACAGATAAATAGTGGGGGAAAGTATTGACTGTGGTTTAAGCTAGACGGATGTGTATAATGAAAGATTGGCGAGGGGACAGAGATTGGAGCTCAGACGAGCACCTGCCATGAAATAACGATAAAACAAATATGGGGTCGCTATTGACGCGACAGTACAGTTTAGGCCTTAACATATGTAAATTTGAGTTCTGGCCATGCAAAAAAAAGGAATGACTGAGTCAATCATTCCCCCTAATTTAGCCCCAAAATCACTAAACATATGTAATTTTGTGTTCAGTACCATGCACAACTTCTGAGTCGACATAGACAGAAAATGCTGTCTAAATATGGTAAAATTATCGCGACAATTGGAGTAGTTTTATTAGTCATAAAAGCGCCCCCGGGGAACACCTAAGTGGTATCGCGAAATATAGAAAAACAAAATGATAAAAATCAGTTAGTTAACACTTTTCAGAAAGTTTTATAAAATTACAAGGCACCATTTTTCTTAAAAAACACAACCTATCAATTTTACGAAGTTTAAAACGAAAGGCGTCCCTAGAAAGAAAACAGGAGTTTTCCTGGAAGATAATGGTGTTACTTTTTTACTCATATCACATTTAGTGTTTCTGCAAACTTTCAAAATGTCCAAGGCGCTGTTATTGAGAAAAGTGCGGATAGACGAACGAAAGAACGTGCAAGTGTAAATTTACAGGTGCATCATAATTTTGTTGGGTGGGGGTCAAAAATAATAACGTTTTGCATTGCATAGAAAAATAAAACAATTAATTAGTACATGTGAGTAACAACAAAGTATTCAATAAAATAACTTTATGATTAAAAATAATACTAAACAATTTTTGTAATAACTTTACAAAATATTACATATAAACAAACAACCTCCACAATATTTACGAAGAAGTATTGAAAGATGCTAAAACAATGGGCTCCGGATTATTTTACTTCACTAAGAAATATTTAAAAAATCATGAAAGTGAATAGTTGAAAAAACATCGGGCAATAACGTATGTTGTGATATAACTAATCTAGTTTGACAATACATCCAGACATCGACCGTATAGTATTTAAAGCATTGCAAGGCTTACTGTTATAAGTGAATCTATATATCTATAAAAGTGAAATTATCTTTGTTTGTGTGTACAGTTCCCTAGCAAACTATACTGTCAGATTTTAATTTACAAACTCGAGATTTTATCTAAGTGGTATTGAGATTTGGGAATATCTTTTTTACCAGTTTGCGGCCAAAAATGTAGCTGTCCTCACCAACTATTAATTGACAACTGACTCATCTACTGACTTCTGACTTCTAACTTCGAACACTTAGATTCCTATATTGAGAAATCACTTTTGTCCTTTGACGGTAGGAGTTTGTTTTCAAACATGATTAATTTTTACAGGGCTGCCTAAGCTATTTTTACACGGTGTGTTTTTTTTTAATTTGCATTGCCCAGTTTTAACTGACATATTTACTATTCGGATTTCTAAAAGAATGGAAAATCGACTATTTTTCGGACATAAAATATATTTAAGTATTTCTAATAGAATTAACAATATTTAACTATTTCTAATAGAATTAACAATATTTTACTATTTATAATAGAATTAACAATATTTAACTATTTCTAATAGAACTAACAAAAGGTTTTATTTCTAACATTCCATTCTCCATTGTCTTTAACACTCGCCTACATGGTTCGATTCTAACTTTATCCTAATATCAGGTTCACTTATCTAGTATGACTACTTATATGATAAAGTGACAGCCCTTTCATGTAACACTAGTACTCTATCTTCATCTATATCTATCTATCCATCCATATATATATATATATATATATATATATATATATATATATAAGTGAATTTAGTATACAAACAAATGGCTACACATAAGCATACATGTTTCAGCGAAAACCCAGTAAGGGAATCGCTTCGTCAGGCCAAGGACATCTCCTTAAATCTCCTTAAACGTCTTTTGAGAGATGCCCTTGGCCTGACGAAGCGATTCCTTACTAAGTTTTCGTTGAAACATGTATACTTATGTGTACCCATTTGTTTTGTATACTAAATTCACTTATTTTGGCTCTGTCTAAATATTGAGCACTCTTTTGGTAGACACACTTAATAATTACTACCAATACAATATATATATATATATATATAGCTATCTATCTATATAGCTATCTATATATCTATATAGCTAGCTATATACTATTATATTGAAGTCACTTTCTGTGAGTGTGTAAGGTATTGCCTCATAGGTTTGGTTACTGCGGAGCCTATTTGTTTGAAATCTAATATAAAGGTGATGTATATGCGTTGCGGCGTTCTTATGTATGTTTTGTACAGAAATTCACCAGATAATTATAAAAATTGAAAATATACCGATCTCAACATATTCTTTAGTTCTTTTAAGAATATAATTATCACAAGGTAATATTGTACGTTACACTAGCCAAAGAAAATAATAGAATCTCAGCAAAATCTTTTTCGAAAATCGAAAACATCCAATCTTAAAAATTGTATTTTCCATTACAGATAAAAAAATATATTTTACAATGACCCATTTGACGGTACAATACCAGTAAAAATAATACCATCTCAATAAATAATTTCTTCTTAAAAACATATTTATTGTCGTCTTTAAATGTGTTAGTACTATTTAAATTTCTGTAAATTATTTATCTCGAGGAAATCTTAAAATAAAGTCGAATCGTTGATGAAAGTATAATTTCATTTGTTTCGTTTGCATGCTTATACACAGACATGTATATATATCTATATTTATATATATATATATATATATATATATATATACATTGATACATATATATACGTGTGTGTGTGCGTGTGTTTGTTTTTGATTTTTAAAAACATCTAATTTGAATAAAAATCGCGTAAAAGATAAAAGGACTAATATTTACGTTTTATAAATCGTTCACAGTGTTCTCGAACACCCACAGTAAACCATAATACACTGCTGTTATGAATTCGTTGAAGATGGGCAAGATATGCACATAAGGTGACAGATAAATAATCTCTTGTAAGAATTCTCGTATAAAGAAGAGTTAGCCTTCTGTACTACGCGCATTGATCCGAAGGGCTTATTGGTATTTTTGTCGTGTTTTATTATTGGACTCTCAGAAATCTAATATCGAATGCGGCTCGGAATAAAGACTGACGTCTACGCATACATAATACGTTAATCTTTATATATAACACAGAAACTTACAGAAACTACGTGGAATATATGTACACTTATATATATATATATATATATATATATATATATATATATATATATATATATACATAAGTAGTTAATACTTCCACAAACTTTTATAATATATTTGTAGAATTCTAATTTACTGAGGTATAAAATATAGAAACACACACTCATATGTTAACTATCTATAAGTTTTCTAGCAATAATAATAATAATAATAATAATAATAATAATAATAATAATAATAATAATAATAATACATATGATAGACAATAGTATGTCTATGGTGTTGAGAATTTAGCTATATATATATATATATATTTATATATGTATATATATATTTATATATATATATATATATATATATATATATATATATATATATATAGTCTATATTATTTTGATTGTCCAAGCTCATTCCCGTACATGTTATTTGTAGATTTTTATATATTATATATATTAATGTAATTATTTCTTGTGTATTTCTATGAAGTTTCTAACACATCAACATTTGCGATATTTTTCTATATTATAGCGTCAGATAACAACATTAAATGTCACGTTTCTATAAAGAACGCATAACGTGATCTATTACATAACTGTAAAAAATAAGAATTTAGTTATACGAATTTCGAAGGTGAAAGATAAATCGTCGAAACAACACACAAAATTAAATTGCTTATAACTTAAAAGTTATATACAGTAAGGTTTTACAATACAAACACTTGAATATTACGTAGATTAAATAAAGAAAATACATTCGAAACACACCGCAGATTTACATGTTAAACCAAAATATTTCTTAATCCGACAAAATTAATATGAACAAGGTCGGAGGTTGCTTCAACTGAACATAATATTTAATACGAAAACAGTAGTTACAAATCGAAAGAATACGAATTTTAAAATATAGTTTACGTTTCAAACAGTGACCTTTCTAATTCTTTTTAAAATTGTTGTTAAACACAAGTCATTTGCCTTTTATTGATGCAAGCAATCTGTTTTTATGTATTTTTTCATCGAATCAATAAATTTCACTCCCTTCTAACTCACGTCATTGTGTTCATTTGATCACGTTGGTTACCCTACGCGTATTTTGATTGTTTTGCCTTTATGCTTCATCGTATGTGTATAATAATATTTAAAAAAATAATCTTGTTTTAATCAAATTAATTTGAATAACAACATTCGGTACTCATTCTTTCCCGCCATATATTATCAAAAATATTTACATTGGAAATATTCATAGAGGAAATGACCTGGAATTATTACCTGAAAAATAACATAATTTAGTCGTTTGCTTGAGGGTTATTTTACGATTCCCGGCATACGGCATAATTGCGTTGGCACATCGGTTTTTGTCAGATCACAGAAGTTAAGCAAGGATACCCCAGTTTAGTACCAGATGGGTGACCATTTGGAAATTTCAGGCGCTGCATATGCTCTCTGTATTTAACAATGTCGACACAGGAAAACACGTGAATGGAGATTGTTCACATATTGCCACAAATGTTTCACGCGTAGGGACCCCTTCGTGTTTATCTTTAATCTGTAATATACTGAAGGGGCCCTTTTTTATGCTACGATTTTCGCTTACTGTAAAAACACTCTTAACGTTCAATTAATATTTTTTTTTGTAATGCACCATTAATAAACTATTCAAATATATGTGCGATTCTCTTAACTGTTAATTTAAATGTCTGAGTTGATTTTACTAATTTTTACAGAATGAAAATACATCCCGAACACCTGGCCCATGCATTAGGATATACAACGCATGAGCGTCCATGGAAAAATTAATTCGGGGAAGTCTCCAGTGGAGAATCGTATGATTCTACAAAAATTAGCATTATATTCTAATGTTCTCGTTATATTTTAATTAATATAAAAAATATAGGATGCCAGCTGTGAAATGTTTTATTTAAGCTTATGATAATCTCACCATCATTTAATAAAATGATGGAGTTCATAATTGAAAAAAAATGCTGACGGATACATGCGGTGTCCGAATGGAATCTAATGTTTTATCTAATGTGTATTTAGTTGGTATATAACGACCTTCTCTTGATTTTAATCTCACTCATTTTACAAACTACATAAGTCGTGTAAAGTGAATAGACACCTGTTTTTTACTAAACCTGAATTGTAATAATACGGTTATAAATAGTAGAGCTGCCCTATTAATACGAGTGAAGTTTTTTCTTCTGGAATTTATTTTTACGAATAATTGTAACAGGCCTCAATGCACTTTGTCAGCGATGAACGATATGCACAAGAAATAGATGAAGCTACCTGTCCAGAAACGCTTGTCAATTTATCGTAAGAATGTGGTGCTGCAGTATGAGAATAGGGAATAGTCATACAAATGAAGTGAACAAAACGTTAAAGTATAATGTATATATATATATATACATATATATATACATATATACATATATATATATATATATAAATATGTATATATATATATATATATATATACATAAAATAAAATTGAAAGACACGTTGTCAATATATTCTACAGTTTAGATTCTCTCAGTAGATCGCGATAAATCCATTCACGAGTGTCAGACGTACCTCTCCATCGTACAGTATATCGATACACTAAGGCTGACTGGGATAGCTTCCGTACATTTATATCTGATCTACCTCTGCATTCCATGTTTAAAAAGGATGTGTCCTCAATCGTATTAGACCTTACTGAATGGTTAATTGTAGGTATTGACCATTTCATACCCTCTAAAAAGTTTCAGCAAAAACCTAACAGCCAGCCATGGTTTTCTCCAGTATGTGCTGCTGCCATTGCGCACAGAAATCACTTTTTCCACTGCTTCAGACGTAATAGATGTATGGAAACTAAAGCCGTTTTCAGGACTGCCAGCAACCATTGTAAGAAAGTAATAAGGAACGCAAGAGAGTTGTATGCTCAATCTGTTAAGTCCAAAGTAGCTGAGCAGCGGCTTGGTTCCCACCAGTTTTGGCAAATAGCAAACAGAATTCTGAACAGAAGCGTGTGCTCCATCCCAACTATTATCAATGGACCTGAGGTAATCTCGTCAGCATCAGACAAAGCCAAACTCTTTGTCAAGAACTTTGCAGCTAATTCTACCCTTTGCGACCAAGACCGCCAACCCCCAATATTTCCTCCTGTATCAGAAAACACGCTATGTGATATACGTATATCTGTACGTGATGTTGCCCAGCTAATCAAAAATCTTGATTCCAGTAAAGCAACTGGCCCTGATGGTATTCCAATTATAGTACTCAAAAAAATTCAACCTGAACTAGCGCCCATACTTACAAAACTGTTTAAACGTTGTCTTAAGGAGAATAGTTTCCCATCTCCCTGGAAAATCTCATAAGTATGCCCTGTATTTAAGAATTCAGGTGATCGCTCATCCCCCTCTCAGTACAGGCCAATAAGTCTCCTGTGCGTCATGAGTAAGTTGCTAGAATCTGTGTTAAATACAGAAGTAATCAAACATCTCAACAAAAATAACCTTCTTAGTGACACTCAATATGGTTTCCGTTCTGCTAGATCTACAGCAGATGTCCTTACATTTATATCGCATAAGATTAGCAAATCTCTCGACGGTGGCAATCGTTCTATGGCAATTGCCCTTGACATATCTAAAGCCTTTGATAGGGTATGGCATAACGGTTTACTTCATAAGATCGCTAGCTATGGTATAGCTGGAAAAGTCTTCTCAATTATTAAATCATTTCTTTCTGATAGGTTCATAAGAGTAGTAGTTGAGGGGCAAAAATCAGAAGCTCACAGTATTAATGCCGGTGTCCCTCAGGGATCCATCCTGGGCCCAACTCTTTTCCTGATCTACATTAATGATCTTCCAAATCATATCCTTACATCATTTGTAGACATTTATGCTGACGACACTACCATTTATGGTAGCACATCTAAGACAGTAAACGACCAAGTTCTCTCCAATTCTCTCTCCTCTGATCTTGAGCACGTAGTACAATGGGGAAAGGAGTGGCTGGTTACTTTTAATGCATCTAAAACCAAGCTTCTCTCTTTACATAATCAACATTCTAATCCACATTTGTCATCAATTGAAATGAATGGCTCTCGTCTTCAGGAGGCCTCCAGTTTTGACAAGCTTCTGGGCTTGACCATTACTCCTGATCTTAAATGGAACACGTATATCAAATCTGTTGCCAAGGCCGCTGGAAAAATGGTGGGATCTTTCTATCGATCCAGTAGATATCTCACTGCTGATGCTATTCTCTATCTATATAAGAGCCAGGTACGTCCAAGGATGGAATACTGTTGCCACATCTGGGCAGGAGCTGCTAGAAAGGACTTGTCCTGCCTTGATAGAGTTCAAAATAGACTTCGTAGCCTCGTAGGAGATGTCCTTTTCTCCTCCTTGCAACCTCTATCTCACAGAAGAGATGTTGCGAGTTTGTCTCTGATGTATCATTATTTTCGTGGAAAGTGTTCAACTGAGCTTCAATCTATGGTCCCCCCTCGCCAAAATTTCACAAGAAACACTCGTCTAACTGTAAACACTATCAATAATTTCCCCCACTCTTTATCTGTGCCTAAACCTAAACGTAGATTCCATGAACAAAGCTTCTTTCTTAGAACTGCACGCCTGTGGAATTGTCTTCCGTTTTCCTGCTTTCCGGCTGACTACAATATGGTTGTGTTCAAGTCTAAAGTAAATAAGTTCTTGATGAGCCGTTCCATATAAGTTATTAAATTTACCAAATTTTCATTACTAATGATTACTATATTGACCAATTTCTACTGTACACTCTTTAACCCTTATCCTTGAGTGGCCTCTGGGCCTTGATAATGCGGTGATGCCTTTGGAAAAAAAAAACATCATTCATTATGCGTTTCTTTGAAAGTATTTTTATTAAGACAGTAAGGCCCGCTCAATGACGTAATTAAACTTTATGCAAAGTAGACAGTGCATTCTTGATGCGTTATCGGCATCACTCGGAATTCTCGCTTCTTTATTCGTCCTTCAGTCTTCATTTACAATAGGTCATTGTTCTGATGACTGAGAAAGAGAACCTGCATAAAGGTCGGTAGTATTTCTTCGTAGGAAATCGACTGAGTTGTCCAAAAATGTATGCTTTTACCTCAATATTTGTATTCATATAATTAGTAAGGGTGGTAGAGAAAAACGTTTCAACTTACCCGACATTATCCGCCTAATAACCAGGGGCCTTTCATCTGATTAACCACTAAGAAAATAGGCAGGAGCAAAATATTAAATCAACTGTATTGCCATTTATTAATAGATTCTGGCTCATTCAGTAACATCTATTGAGGATTACCTATGCTATATTAGTGGGTAATTGTATCGGCTTTACCTAATCATTGACTACAAACATTTTTCTTCGCTTTTTTGCCATAAATTTCCATTCTTAAATGCTCTAACCAAGACTGCCGATTTATTCCACGAATTACAAGACTTCATTATGAACCGGCTCCAGAAAAAATACACGATTAAATCCAGGACTTCATCTTCACATGTATACCCGCACTACAAATCAGGGGTCTACGTTCCAACGTTTAACAGGTGAAAACCTAATGACAAGAAATCAACACACACCTATTATTTCATAAGGAAATTGGCATTCGACCGGCATTTTCCCTAGATAATTTAGTTATACAAAAGTATCCAAATTAACATCAATTATGATACCAAAGATAGCAATGGAATATATGCCCACATTTGATGTGGTTTTCCCTATGATATGGACATCTCAAGATATAACCCTACATTACGCTATATGTGTGTTATTTACACCCTGCGTTTATATTTGCTTATATCGCACCCACAACTGGGGATTTACTAATTCACTACATCCTTTCTGCTTAACCGTCGATTAATATTCACGCATTTGCAAATTTCAATATTAGAAGAAGCGTTGCGAACTTGTCTTCATTTTATCATCTTTTTCATGGCATGGTTTCCTCTGAGCTCTAATTTATATTCCCCTCTCGCGAAACTTTCACGAAGGCACTTCCATAGTTAAAAATATTATCAATAATTCCCCCACTGTTTATCTGTAACAAACTTAAATGTGTATTATATTAACGACCTGTATTGCTTAGCACTGCACGCCTGTGGAACTCGTTTCCGTTACTTGCTTTCAAGCTTACTAAAATATGAACGTTCTTACAAGACTTCATTATGAAACGGCACCAGAAAAAAATACACGATTAAATCTTCACATGACGATTTTCCTTTCATAGTTTGGAGCTTATAGTTTCGCTTTTTGTACAAAACGTATTTATGAGCAAATCCTAGTCATACGTTACCAAATTCTTTATGAGCCGTCTTTTAATGCAATGCAATTTACTTAATTTCGACTATTAACAATCAATACGATATTGCCCCATTAAATACTGTGCACTTACTAACCCTGAAAATAAATGAGGACATCTATTTTTCAAGTATCCTCTACCTTTGTTGTATTGTTGTCACATTTACGCTAGTGAATCTTCCACTATTTACTTCTGGAAAGGGTTCAACATCTTCCACTATTCTACTCCTGGAAAGGGTTCAAAAGAGAGTTGCCAGCCATATTTGTCCTTAAATCTCACATAAGTTTTTACTTCTGTCCCATCGACGAAATGTTGCATTCCCCTGCGTATTCTACAGGTATTTAATTCGTAGATGCTCTGACAAACGACAAGTCTTTGTATCCTCTCAGCGTAAATACCCCATAACCCTACAAGCAGCAAAGTCCCTTAATATGCATTAGAAATTCCCAGATATAAGTAAGGTTTTTACACTAATAGTGTCTCCCCCAGAACTGCTATACATACAGTTTCCTGATTACTCAACTAGACTTACATGCATAAGTTCAATTGTAATGGTAATAGATTCTTGCTGCTCAACTTCCTACATATTATCCATGCAACTTATGTACCCGATAGTAGTCCCTATGTTGTATTATGGTGTGGCTCCCAGGTTGGGAAATCGTAATAGTGCGTAGGACTCCCTGGCTGCGGTACATAGCAGTTTTAGTTACGTCGGTCGTCCGCAGGTTCATTTGTTTACTAGGCGGTTGTGATGACAACGAGTTAAGACTAGTGAGTTATCTCACCTTAGACTGGCACTTTTTCTTTATCTTGCCTCTCGTCAATTGTCAAAAATGTCATAACAACGTTGAACCTGAAAACAAAACGGTGGACGACTTAGAACGATCAGCTGTAACTTAAAAACATGCATTAAAAGACGTAAGTCACAATTGTGTTTGTTTTTGTATAAAATTATATTTTACAATATAATTACAATTTAAAACAAATCGTCTTTTTTCTTTTGGTGGTTCTGAAGTTCACAGTTAGCAGTTTTTCTCACAGTGCTCTGAGGAGGGAAAAATGACGCTTCGACATTACGGTCTTCAACAACACATGCCGTGTTTCTCTCTCTCTCTGCTCTATCTATCTGCTCTGCTCTGCTGATTCACCGTTTTTATTGGCATTTTGTCGCTTTGTTTTTCTATCCACGCGTCCTGTCAATCGGTTGATACATGTGTTCTTAAGTCACGTTTTGACCTCAGAAGAACATTCGATTTTGTCTAACGGAGCGACACGTGACTTTCCCACTCATGCCAATATCTGTAATTCCAGAGCTTACGAGGAATGTCACGTTTATTTGTTTTGTAAACAAAAAGATCGTCGTCCGATTTCTCTGTTTATGACGTAAGCCCTTCCTCTTTTCAACAGGTAGACAATCGATTATTCGATGCCCACTCTTTTAAATCTTTTATTAAAGTTTTTTCTTTTCAGTTATGTATGATGGTTCCAGCCATTCATTACATAACACCTACATCAATGTAGCACTTTGTCTTGTTTGGGGTTAATATGTAATGAAGAAAACAATCATGACTCAAGATGTTCCTTTCATATTTTGGTGCTTATATTTTCGCTTTTTGTACAAAACGTATTTATGATCATAGTAATTGAATTTGTTCTTCAAATTTGTTCCGAAATATATGTATATGATTCAGCTACACATTTTATATTCGACCTCGTCACAGTTCTGCCTTTGCGAGATTTTAGCATGGTAGATTTATGTAATTTTCTCCAGGTATGCAAATACATGATCGATAAGTCTAATCGTTAATTTAATTTGAACTTCACTTGTTTATTTAATATATAAGCTAGCACATATTTCTGCATATTGTCTGCCTTTTTCGCTTGATATTATATGGCTTACCCAACATTTTATTCCGTTTGTTGTTCTTTAATATTAAGTACTATGTCCGCATTCTACCAGGTGCCTGACAGTTTATTGTGCAGTATTAGTAGTTATTAATCCCGTAAACGGCATAGCGTCGATAGCATCGGTTAGATAGTTACTTAGGTATTTTAAAAGATTGTGTTTTTCCGTGCGGAGAAATGATGTTACTTCTTTTTTATGTGTCTGTCTTACGTACGCGACGCTGGTAAATTTGTATTGCTTAAACTTTTCTTCAAGACACAGCGCTTGTTGGCTGCATTCGAGTAATTTTCTAGTGTCAGATGGGATCGCGGTCTTATTTAATTATAACTCTCAAATGAATTACAGCTTATTTGGCGATACAAATCATTGCGCGTATATTAGGCAATTGAAATCGGCAACACTTTTTTCTGCAATTTTAATTTATCGCAATGTTTGGTGACTATTGAGGCAAATACAAAATAGTCCTCGTAATATTCTGAGCATAAATCAAGATATCATCTCTTATGAAATAACCATCTTTTAGTGATGAAAAATTATCTTCAGGGCTTTAGAGTTTCAGAGAAATAAAGTCACATTTTTCGCGATAAAAATAACCCACAAATTACTTGTTCTAATCATCCTAGGTTTCAGACCTTTTTGGAGTCAGGCTAATTACCATAATCAATGTTAAACAGCTTCCCATACCTTCTTTAATTATAAGACCAAAGTTCTGCAATAATCTGGAACATAAGTAAAATTGTATTCCGGATATGTTAGTTTCTGTTACTTGTTTTGTTTGTTAAAAGTTGTATATATTTCCCGTTCTTAAAATCCCATCTTTTTTAGTTGATGTTGTCGTAATTTTAGTTTCTCTTAAAGTGTATTTCATATTCTGTTGTACATTTTTATTTTCTTGCAATTCTTGCTGTGACACTTAATGTATTAATTGTCACTGTGTTTTGACTTTCCTCCATAGCCGCGAGGTTATTTAGTCACTCCCGGAGGCATTCAACGAAGGGAGAAATATATAATTTCCGAGGACTCATTCGTTTTCATCGGCGACCACCATCGGGTAAGGACGCATAGATTTGTCTTTCCGTAAAAAGGGAGTTGCTAAATTTTCTACAATCTAATAACTGGTTAGTATTAGTTAATACTTTTTTTACAGTTTAATTGTCATGAAATGATTGTTGGAATAGTAATACACTGTGAATAGTTTTGTAAACATAAATAGTAAACATTCTCAGATATATACTACAGTTTTTGTGTGTTGTTTCTATCTTCCTTAACTATCAAGCCGATGTCGTTCCTTTTCTCAACCAGAACCTAACAGGAAAGAATCATAACCGGAGAATGGATAACTACCCTGAAAAAAGCTACACATAGAACTTCAGGTATGCATTCACTCTTTAAAAATGATTCCCAAGGAAATATACACGTAATTGTATATATTATAATCAACTGCTCTTTATCCGGATTTCATTCCTTACATATGTACGAAGCCGACCTGTCAGGTTATACTTTTATACCCGTTCCAAGAACGTTCCTTATAACCACTAGGTCGTCACACAACTGACCGACGCATTGTGTAATACTGAATTTGTCTTACATCATTTTTAGCTGCAACTCAGTCTGAACTTAACACATTCATTTGAAAGATAATCCATGGTATATTATTCTTCCTTCTTCCTTTTTTATAGACGGAGGAAGGTGGTATATAACTTTAAATTAAGAATTGAATGTTTTAGATAAATTACCTAAATATACTAAATCCGTTAGTGTTAGTTTAGAATTAAATTATAGAATGGCTATAGTTGAGTGTTTACCACGAAGGATAATACATATGAAATTATCAGAAGCACGTCTAATACTTTTAGAACTATTTATCGTATTGCAGCAAAAACGTGACGGAAAACATATATAATTGAAGGGTGGCAGCCGGAGAAGTGATAAAATCCGCATCATCCATTGTCTCGGTGAATTTATGCGGTCTATTCTAGCAAATCCATCACAGTACATGAATGATTTGGCGAAATGCAGAATGTGCCCAAGATGAAAAATTCTTATGCAGTACTGAAAGATCTTGTGATTAAGGCAGGTTTCAGACGATAACATAACATTCTCATAAGGAAATCTAAGACCATTTGGAAACAGAGAAACGCCTAGCTACTTAATTATGCTGACACTTTATTTTTGTGAGCGAGAAAAAGTTCGTGGTAGACAAATCTCCAACCGCAGAAACCCGAGATTTATCACCAATTACCCTGTCGGGTTTGTCGCAGTTATGTAGATTAAAAAAATGACCTCTGTCATATGGTTTTAAGATGTTACCAGCGATCGGAAAGTCATGTGCCATCATTTCATCGAAGTGGGCCTGAAGACTAATCCGGCGCAATATCTGAAGATGCTCGGAGCAGGTTCCTTGCCATTAATTATAAAGAACTATATGCCTAAAAAGAGATGATCATCGAAGACTGTACATTTGCTCATGGGTAAAAAAATGTGCAGCCCTTCTTGAAGAGAGAATTGTCACGTGTTGTGCTATCAAAAACCTGTCCCTCTAGCTCATCATATAACAACTCTATTGATTTTGGGACGATGTTGAGAAGTTCTTATTCTCGCCACTTGCACATCTTAAGACCTCCATGAAGCGAGTATTTCGCGCTATCAAGAGAAAATCAGCTTTCAAGGTGTGTCACAAGCAAGTTTGAGATGTGAAAGCTGGACACATATACTAAAAAGTTAGTATTTAATTTTATTAGTAAAAAAGATACATGAACATGGATAATTTATCTGTCTCTTCTTTATCAATCGTTTTAGTTCAAGATCTCAAACTGCCATTTTTTCATTTACACTCTGTACAGGTACCAGTTTTGCCAGAGTGAAATTAGTTATAAAATGCAAGTGTCTACTACTGAGTTAAATGAAATTGAATTCTAAATTAAAAAAAAATCACAAATTTTATGAAATATATCGTCAATCATTTTCTGTTTTGTAGATATGCTGTTAAAAATAATACTATTTTTCTACCTATATGTAGTAATGATCATAAAAAACAAATTATCTGTTATTTGCAGCATATACGTAACTATTTAATTCGGGCATTTGTGACAGCTGTTAGAATACACTATGTGTATGAGAAAGACAATTAACTGAATTGATCTGTAAAGCATAGAAACATTAAGGGTAAGCGGCTGAGGAAATTATAGAAATAATATCCTACGGATACGGAAACGCGTATGAAAATAAGTTAATAATTGCAATGATCGTTTCCTCTCGGACCATAGGGAAACATTGCTATAACATATAACATATGATACAATTTATACTACGGTTTGGGGGATAACAACCAGAATATTTATTGTTGATAATCATTCTGATTTCGTTTATGAACGTCTCTCTGGAAAGGGATGGGATTCATTTCCAGATGATTTCCCTTAATCCCGGCTTCAAGCAAGGAGCTTCAAAGATCAAGAGGTTTCCTTAGGATGTCGGTGGTACCTTTAATAAGTGCAGAGGTTTGAAGGGCACCTAAAACATAGGGGATTTGTAGGGTTTTTTTCAATTCTCCTTCCAGAGTACTTGATACTACTCCTAGTGTACCAACTACGACCGAGATTATTTGTGTTTTAACCCCGTGTATACGCCTTAACTCCAAGGCCAATAGAGCATAATTGCTCCACTTCTCATTTTCCCTATCTCTCACATTCCTGTTCCAGGGTACTGAGAAATCTACAATCTGCCATTTTTTTTAAATTATGTTCCAATTACTTGGTCGTTATGACACATTTGTCCCACTCTACCTCTGTTTTGCCATCCTCACTGGTTCTCACTTATATCAGCCACCTCCTCAAACAATTTTCCAGCACACTTCACCCCAACCCTCTTACACACCTCCCAATATATCCGAAGTACCATGCAATCGTGTCGTTTGCGGTACTCTCTCTCTCTCTCTCTCTCTCTCTCTCTCTCTGGGCCAGTTCACTACACACTGCTGCAAGGTGCGCAATTGACTCTGAGGTCTTACACCAAATCCGGCATTCTGTAGCAATTTCCTCTCCTAGAACCACTTTTTTGAACAATCCTGTTCCTAATTCCTGCTCTCCTGCTGCACAAACAAATCCTTCAGTACTCTTAGCCAGATACCTAGCTTTAAGCCCTTGCCATCATCTTTCATCAGCCACTTTTGCTATATCCTGAAAGAACCTTCAATGCAATTTCTCCCTAGCCACTTCCTCTGCCCTTTCTCTATCCATACGTTTCACATAAGCAGCATTGGTCTCACCTACCTCTACTTCATTGGCCACAATCTTAAGCATCCACTCCCCACTTCAAACAACATGCTCCTTCAACGACATCTCCTCGGTTCTAACACAATCTTTTACACATTTCAATCCTCTCCCACCATCTTTCTTCTTTTGATACAGTCTTGCTACGCTACTTCTTTTCTTGTTTTGATATCCATGGCATGCAAATCCTTGTCATACCATTCTAAAATATCCGCATCGTATCTCAAAACACTGACTGCCCATGTATTTACTGCTTTCATTAGATTTCCTCCAAACAGTTTCGACTTTGCAATTAGTTTCACTCTTCTAAGATACTCCTTCCTGACTTTTTCTTTCATTTCTCTGTTCATCATGCCTGCCACCTCCATCACTTTTAAATACTTATACCCTGTATCTTTTATTTCTTTCATGATTTCTCCATTTGGCAGCACGATTTAATTCGAACGAACCTTTACTCCTCTTTTCATCACCAGCACCGCACATTTACTAATCCCAAACTCCATTCCAATGTCTTCTGAGTATGTCCCCACAAGTTCTACCAGTCTGTCCATTTCCTTTTCATTTCTACCGAATATTTTCAAATCATCCATAAACAGTAGATGGTTGAGGAGTCTGTCACCGGATCCAAGTTATACCCCAATTTTTCTCTCTTCAAGAGGATGCTCAGTGACACCATTATCATTACAAAAAGAAGTGGTGATAACGAATCTCCTTGAAATAACCCACGTTTAATGCCAACCTGCCCCATCTCCTCTCTGTATTATGTCAGCACCGTTTTCCATTGATCCATACTTGTTTCCAAAAGCTCTACCACATTCTCAGCAACCTTCATCATCAATAGGAGTCCATACGTCCTCAGTTGCCTGCTTCCCATCATCGTTTACATTTCCCTTCTGCACTTCCCCTCTCTCAGTTCTTTCATCAGAGCTAGTTTCATCAATTTTACTTTCGTTATTCATTTCATTCCTAACCATCCATTCAATCTCTTCTCATGCAATAACTGAAAGTAGATGGTTATATTTAATTTGTTTTAACTGGGATACCAAACTCGCGACACTTCCAGGTCCGCCTCCTCTCGATTCCCATTCTTCCTTTATTTTTCGGCAATTCTCACTCCCCCTATATTCAGCCACATTCTCAGAATTTCGAACAGTTGTATGATGACGACAGGACACACCCTGTTGAACAGATGGACACCTATCTTACGTGAGACCATCACAAGATGTTCTAGCCTAATTTACGTCGTTATTTTCAATATTTTGATTTTACATTCTCCCAAATATGAGATTAGTTAATTTAAGGTTACACTACCACCGATAGTTTTATAGAGACAGTATCTCTATGAGGGTTCTCCACCAAGGACAAAGATCCTCTCCCGACCATTTACCTCCATCGCCAACACTATTCCCATTACCACCACCACCACCACCAACAACAACAACAGAAATAAAATCTACAATGATAATAGCAACACTAATATCGGTAGCAATAACATTAACAGCAAAAACAACAATAGCAATGACAGCAAAAACAGCACCTACCATTACAGCTACAGTAAGATAAAAAAATAATAAATACATACCAACATTAAAACTAACGCCCCCACTACTACTACTAGTAATAATATTAGGGGCAATAGTAATAACCAATAAAAAACATTTCTTTTTTTTTAAATAATAATAACAATATTAATGATAATGATAATAATGATACTAATAATGATAATGATAATAACAAAAAAAAAAAATAATAATAATAATAATACTTTCAGTTAGAAAAGCTTACTTTGTTCGTTCTTTTTTTGTAATTCCTCTGCCGATGTTGCTTTTGGTCAGAAAAATGTACACAAAAACAGAAATATAAAACATTTAAATATGTGAAAGACAATTCCTCGTTTCACCGTGAATTCAGTTTTTAAATAGTAATTTCAGTTAGAAAGGTTTTTTTTTTTTAACTCCGTCGCTGATTTTGCTGACGACCGGCAAAAATGTACACAAGGACAGAAACATAAACAATCCGAACATGTGTAAGACAATTCCTTGTTTAACCATACATTTCAAGTTCACATAAAAATTTCGGTTAGAAGCGCTGTCTTGTTTCGTTTATTAGTTTTAAAACGCCGTCGCCGTTGTCGTTTTGGGCCGGGAAAATATGTACATAAAGACAGAAACATAAAACATCTTAGTGTGAGAAAATTCCTTGTTTAACCATAAATTTAAAGTTTAACAACAATAATAATAATAATAATAATAATAATAATAATAATAATAATAATAATAATAATAATAAAGTAAAAGTCGAATAACAATAATAATAAGTAGAACAATGGTAATTATAACGGACGGAGCGATACGCGTAACAGTATAATGGTACTACTACTACTACTACTACTACTACTGTTACTACTACTACTACTAATAATAATAATAATAATGATTATAATCATAAGAAAAAAAGACAAAGACGAAGCAGAAGACAGATCAGAAGAATAAGAGAAAGAAAAAGTAGAAAAAAAAGAAGAGAAAATAATAATGAATAACAGAAGAAAATAGGAATGAGAGGATGAAATAAATGAAAGCTAGAAGTATAAAAGTAGATCTGAGAATCGAAAGCGACACAAGCAGACAATTCAGTGCAGCACATATGAATATGAACAGGAAAGGAAATAACAACTAACAAAAAACACAGAGATCACAGGGAAATATTGTAAACGAAATGAACTTACAATATTCTGACGATATATTATGTCAATAAGATATTAAATAATTCAATAAACGTTAGTGATATACTGTGACTCCTGAACTGGATAAGTAGAACGACATAAAGAGATTAGTTGATACATATCTATATCTATCTATCTATCTATCTATCTATATATATATATGTATATATATGTATATATATGCATATGTATATATATGTATATATATGCCTATATATATACGTTTATTCATATATATATATGTATATATATGTATATATCTATGTATATACATATATATGTACATATATATGTATATATATGTATATATATTTATATACATATATATGTATATATACACTTGTGCCCGATATTATTCATACCCCTCGGATCTTTGAGATTTCTATAAGATTATTGCTCAAACCAGAAGGTAGACAATATTAAAGGGATTTCAAACAATAAATCAAGCATAAGCATTTAATTTAAACTCAACAAATAAATAAATTATGCAAGTTTGAAACATTATACAAAGAAAAACAATAATGACACTAGTTCAAAATTATTCATACCTCTCTTACTAATAGTCAATAGCATGCCCTTTATTCTTAATAACTGCCTGTAACCGTTTGGGATATTTATCAACAAGGTTTTTACAAGCATCAACACTGATTTTTGACCATTCTTCAATGCAGTAGTTCTCCAAATCCCTCAAATTTCTAGGTTTCCGCTTTTTAACCTCAGTTTTCAATATGTGCCAGAGGTTTTCGATAGGGTTCAGGTCGGGACTCTGGCTAGGCCATTCCAAAACATTAATTTGATTATCCTCAAACCATTTCTTGACTATTTTGGCAGTATGTTTTGGATCATTATCCTGTTGAAGGACCCAGTTTGGTCCTAAATGGAGCTTCTCCGCATCCTGTCTAATGTTTTTCTGGAGTATCTCCAAATATTGCTCCTTCTTCATGGTTCCATCTATCTTGACCAAACTACCTGGACCACTAGCCGAAAAGGAGCCCCAAAACATTAGGCTACCACCACCATGTTTTACCGTGGGTATGGTGTTCTTTGGGTTGTAAGCTTCTCCTTTCTTCCTCCAAACGTAAGAAGCATCCATATGGCCAAACAATTCAATTTTTGTTTCGTCAGTCCACAAAATACTTGAGAAAACGGACTCTGGAGAATTCACATGGTTCCTAGTAAACTTTAGACGTGCTGCAAGGTGTTTTCCGGTGTGCAATGGAGTCCTTCTTGGTCTTCTTCCTTTCAGACCATTTTCATGCAGAGTCCTTTGCAATGTTTGCCTTGATATTTTTATGCCAGAAGACTCCAGATTTTCTAAAATGTCCTTAGTAGTGGTGGTTGGATTTGCATTAACACTTCTTACAATATTCCTGGTGGCTCTAGCAGACAGTTTCCTTTTCCTTCCTCTACCAATCAAGTGGTTTGTTGTGTGGTGACTCTGGAATTTTTTGATGATGCTCTGTACTGTTGCTGTAGGGACCTCAAATTTCTTGGAAATTGACTTTTAACCTAAACCATCCTTATGTGAATTCGCAATTTTAGTCCTAAGGTCATTACTAAGCTCTTTTTTCTTCCCCATTCTAATAATTTTTATTCTTTTATTGGTTTTCAGTTGATATCATTTTAATTTCTGAAAAATGCAAAAAACGAAATGAAATTAATCAAAGGTTGTATAAAAGCATTCAAAATAAGAATCAAACAGGAAACAAACAGTCAGAAACTCGATTAATACTGAAAAAATAAGGGGGTATGATTATTTTTGAACATTGCAGATTTTATAAATAGCTGTATATTTCTTTTATTACAAGTATCCCGAGATTTTAAAATGACTAAAATGATCAGAAGAGGTTTATTAAGAATATGTATCAATATGGACGTAAACAATAAATTCTAACAAAGTTACACCTAATAAACTCAATTTTCAAGGGGGGGTATGAATAATATCGGGCACAACTGTATATATATATGTATATATATATATATGTATATATATATGTATATATATATATATGTATATATATATATATATATATATATATATATATATATATATATATATATATATATATATAAGTCACAGTTGTGTTTTCCGGGTAAAGGTCTTGTTTAAATTTGAAATTAAATTGGTTAGGATTACGTTACACTTAGATGCAACACAAACTTAAACAATAATTAAACAATAATTATTTGGTTAATTACATATTTCGGCATGATAGGAAGAGAGACAGACTGAGAAAAGAACGGGTACCGGTTGAAAATTGCTGTTTATCAAGGAAAGCTACTGTTTTTAGTATTCGCATTCAGCAATGCATATAACGTTCTTATATAAAACTTGAAATTAAATTATGTGATTGACTATAACTTACTTTAACAATGAGTAGTGTGGATTCGGGAATTAGATTTTGGAAGTTCCCTTGTATTTGCACTGCAATTATATAAATGGGAAGATGGGTTTTAAGTTTACATTTGACCCATAATATGAAAGGTTATGTCAGTAGCACATGTTACAGTAGACGTACATATATCATAGCGCTTACTTGTTTTGCCCGGCGTCATTAATATACGGGGTGGTGATTGTTTGCAATCAAGTTTTATGTACATACATTACGGTAGATTATATAAAGTTATCTCTAAAAAAAAAAACACTTCACTTCAAGGTGTAAAATGCAGAAGTAAAGTATAATTGTTCAAGTGTCCGCTAAACAAAAACATTCTTTTCGAACGAACTCCTGTACAATCTCAAAAACAAATGTTTAATTGATGCAATTATTTCTGCATAATCATGTTGATTAATGTTAAACGCACAAAAGTCAACAAGTCAAGCATCATAGTTAACTTGTGCTCTAACAAAATAAAACAGTTTCATAGTCGATTGAATTATTTAGGTCTTTCTTCTTTTGTGGTAGTAAAATTTAAAAATCAACTTGTGATCTGAAGAACACACAAACAGAGGAGCATGTCTGTTATATACTAGTAGAGGTTTTATTTTCATGGAAAACGATTCGCCGTAAGCAAAAATATATTTGCTTTGCGCAAGCACACGATTGTTGTAAGAGAGTGACTGAAGGCTGCATACGAGGAAAAAGAGATATATAGGCTGGGCGATAGCATTATATATTATTTATATAAATGCTCATGTTTTTTTTAACATAATTACAGAGCTATTTTCGAAATGTCTACGGTTTTGCAATTGTGTTCACCAAAAATATAAGATCATTATTGTCTGGAAAATAGAAATAAACATCAGCATCCCGCAATGAATATAATGACATTATGTGAACGTGTGTAGTTAGAATTTTGCATTCTCTATATACATATGGAGATAAACACACCAACACACAAACTTGCACATACAAACGTGCGCACACACGGACAAACGTGCGCGCACACAGTCACACACAATCACACACACACGCCCCCCATATATATATATATATATATATATATATATATATATATATATATATATATATATATATATATATATATATATATATATATATATATATATATTGATATTGATGTAATAATACACTGAGGAAGCAAACGCGACTTAGATAATGACGGCGAAAAATAAGCTAATAAAACAATCCAAATTTATTTTGACAACGTAAAAAATATTAAATAAAATAATCCAAAAATATTGAATCTTAACATTAGTTAGAATAAAGTTTATATAATATACATTCAATTAATATATATATATATATATATATATATATATATATATATATATATATATATATTAATTAAATGTATATTATATAAAATTTCTTCTAACTAATGTTAAGATTCAATATTTTTGGATTATTATATATATATATATATATATATATATATATATATATATATATGGGTGTGTTTGTGTGTTTGTGTGTAACCTTACAGTCACCCTGCGAATAAATATGTGGTTTAGATTTACATAGATGTATTATTTATTATTAACAAGCAGGTCTGATATCCCTGTATTGTTCCGTAGAAATATGTCACAACGCTCGTAAATCTATGATACACTATTGGGAAACGAAATAACCTGTTGGTTATCTAGTGTACTATCGTATATTTGTTACGTAACTTACTGCCTATATGTAAACAGCAAAAATATTTACACGGAACACAAGTAAACCCCATCTATGTGTAGCAGTCGTCATTTATCTGGGTTCAAGAAAATTGCGGACATTAAGCATCTGGCTGGAACTGTATTGCATTGCCATACATGGTTTTCTAATGGAAGACACAGACGTATATCCGCTGAAAACAGTCTATGATATAAACGAAGTACTTAGCCTGAGATCCACAACTAAATCCATACCACACTGGTTACATAAGCCATTCCGTAGCGGCGAAAATAATCTGGAAATTTAAGCACACTGATCAATTTAGAACCTTAGTCGAAGTCGATCGACGCACACCTGTTCGAGAATTTGCTTTTAAATCATACGTAACAAATTGAACGACTATAAAAAGAAACGCTGTTATGAAGTGTTATCTTCCATTTTTGACCTGGTTGTGATTTGCGGCCACGGTCAGCTCAGTGTTTAGACGCTGACGAAGCTCCACGGCGCTTTCCGAAACCAAGCCATGCTTACTGCTTTGCTATCAACGAACGAGCTGATCCATTACAGATTTTAAATGAAGGTGAAGCCATTACTGCGGTGGAATTATGTCAACAAATGGATGAAATGCATATTAATAATATCTCCTAGCTGCCACAGCTTGACAACATTGGAGTGTTATTCCTCCTTTTCCGTCTACCCAAAGCACCCAACCACACCCCTTTCTGTAACACACTTTTCTATAAAATCCGTACTGCATACATTCACAATTTACAGATCCTACTTTTTTCCAAGGCGTAAACTACATCCGAATAACTAAAAAAAAAAAAAACACAATTGTAATCTTTACTCTCGTTTACATATTGCTCTTTTCTTACTGGTGAGGGTGATCTTGTAACAAAAAATTCACTGAAACATGTATGCACAGATGTAACCAATAATTTTGAAAAATAAACAGAATGTATAGCAGTCATCTATTCAGCAGATTTTAATAACAAGGCGGGTTTCATTGGATTAGCATCTAGGAAACCAATCTATACAACGATTGACTTAAAATGTGTTACTTTATTATTAGGGATTAGAAGGTTTTAAAAATGTTTTAATTATTATTTATTTTTCTACACTGTCGGGAATGTTTACATTGCTTCATGAGTTTGCTTTATGTCCGCAGGCGTTGACATAATGGTATTTGTGATCCAGTATATTAAGAAATCATTGTATTTACATTATATATATATATGTATATATATATATATATATATATATATATATATATATATATATATATATATGGAGAGAGAGAGACAATGTGCGTGTGTCTCTGTGTGTATATCTCTATATGTTTATAGCGAATACAAAATTTTACCAAGACACAGATAATGTCATTATTTACATTTGGGGTACTGATGATTTGTACTATTTCCCAGACAATAATTATCTTTGGGCACTTCAGAAATAACTCTGTAGTTATGTAAATAGAGAATATGCACATTTTTATAAATCATATGTAATGCCAAAACTCAGGATACGAAGTAATAGAAATATGTGCTTTTTTACACATATCACGTTTTGTTCTCGTGTACAGCAATCCGAGAATCTCGTACACCCCTCGTGTGCTTATGTAAAACAAATATATTTCAGCTGACGTCGATATCGTGTTGAAATAATGTAAATATCTCAACTTCTGTAGAACGGGAATTTCAATCCGTGATTGTGTTCTTACGTTCAGTATGTGAATTTGTCTGATAATTATCAAAAATCGATAATGGAAACGTTATGAGTAAAGACGGAAGCAAGGTTTGTTCCGAGCTGACATCTCTATACAACTTAACATTACAACTTTCTTTTATAAGTTTTCTCAACGCATAGGCAGAAACACCCAGCTTATAAAATCTACCATTTGAATGTTTTTTTTTTAATTAGAACGAACTTAAACTATGATAGATTCCTATTGTACGTTTGAATTTTATTAAGAGAATTATGTAATAAAAATTATTAAAACCAATATTTTGTCTTTATGACAGAGGTTCTTTCAAAATAGATGTTTCTGTCTTGAACCAAATTGAACGCTTGTTCTTGAATTTTTCATCTTACACCTTACATGAAGCCATTATGTAGGAATAACACTATAAACTTAGCAGTAGATTACGCTTCGTGCAATGTATGCTACAAAGTGTTTTTAAAAAAAAGCTCTACAGAGAGGCATGTTAAGCTAACTGCCGGTACACGACCAAGGGGGCCTAACGAAAACAGACAATCTATAGATTTGAGTTTTAGATTGGAGATAAACCCGATTTCTATGACAATAAATTAAAAATGGGTTGATATTTTTTAAAATTAATTCAAACACAGACAATGTCGGGTCTCACTGCTTGTGTAATTGTATGGCAATCTTTGGATTGTCAGTTTTATAATTTCTAGTATGTGTACATATATAACAGTTCTTTTTTTTGAAAGTTTAAGACACTCAAATAGGAGTGACTAACACGTGTTAAAATACTTCACCTCAGTAAGGAAATCAGGAAAAACATTGAAATTCCCTGCCGTGTGTATTTGTTGATTTAATACTTATTGATATTATAGAACAACTCTTTAGAGAAAATTAAACATAAGCTCATATGAAAAATTCGGGTTTTAAAAAGGTGGGGATTAATTATTGAATACAGTAGAATTACCCAAGCAGTAATTAGCTTTTATTGATCATGCACAAAAATAACATAACATACAATATGATAGTTCAATAAATATTAACGAAAACTAGGTTAAACATTAGCAGAGTAAAAATAGATATATCATATTCGGAGAGTCAGTACCATAGACTAATTTAATTAAATGAATTTACAATTAACATAAATTTAAAATTATAAAAATATTTAACATAGAACACAATAGAAAACAAAAAAGGTCCCAATCTAGAGTCAATACCTCAAGTGTTGGAATACTTTTGATTCATAATAGGGGTTGATCCTACAAAGTCGGGCGAGTCTATTTATAAACGATGCTGCTAGGAACTGACGAATCGAATTGCCCCATAAATATTAAACCTTTTTATGTAGCAATTTCTGGGGTTTTCCGTCTCCACACGGTAAGAATATTTTGATCTGTGGAACTGTCTACGGCAAACTCTCAGGACTTGTGTTTAACAAACAGTCGGAAACTGTTCTGTTTACTGCAAATCAGTCACCTCTCAAGATTTGTTTAGAAAAACGAACCATTGGAGACTGTTCTTAAACTAAACATGGCTTACACTTCTAGATCAAGAAAATGTCACATATATTTTAATCCAAGGTACTTTGCTAAAATATTATTTCAAACATAAATATACGATGAATTAGACAGAGAGTATTGCAAATTGCAAGCTTATGATACCTTTTACCTTGGATCTATGATTTTAAAAATTCATATTTCGATAGCAGTTTTTTACGGCGAGAGGCTCTTAAAATGTATTCTATGTAGTAAACATTTGTCAGGCGCACATAAACGATAACGAATTTATGGCAAAAATGTATATGTTAACATAAATACTATGTAGAAGAATAAATTATTAAGCTAGAAATATGTCTAGTTTTAGGCGGACTACACCCGTAATCGCAGCTCATCAACAGTTCGAGTTAGTAATAAAATACTTCTGTTTTTAAGCTACCCTTGTATGAAAATCTTACTGTGTGATGATTGTGTTTAAATATACATTAAGAAGCAAAACATGTCGCTCGATTAAATGGTATTACTTCTGTTGTCATAGCTCTTCAGCTTCTTTAATTAAACAAATAGGATGTTTTGCGTTTGGAATACGTCGCTCCTTAATATTATATTTTTTAAACAATCGTGTTTTTATGATCATGCATTTATAATGTGTATTCCCAACATTATGCTTTTTTACATTTTTTCTTTATGTAAACATAGACAATTTTCTACAAGGATTTCATATTTGTTTTTTAATGTTATTTTTTTTTAAATATGAAAGAGCAATCAGTATATACAGGATCATATATGCCCAGCACAATATTAAGTTATTTAGAATTACTTAATAATCCTATTATATAAGAACTCTTTACAATTATGCAATTTTTGCCTTAGTAATTATTTTCAATTTTTTTTTTTTAATATTTTTTTATTAAATTTTCACCCCAAACAAGGCACATTGCCACTCATGTGTAGGGGGCTACTATCAGGGTCAGCAACTACTGGGGCACTATGTAGGGATTTGGGCAGCAAGATGTCGGTTCACGTTGCACTTGAACTTCTGCATGTCAGTACAGTTAGGGAAGTAGGATCCTGGAATGGAATTCCAGATTCTAGCGGTTCTGGGAAGAAACTACTGGAGTAGAAAGATATTTTACATCTAGGGATCTCTACTGTGTGGGGGTGGGATGTAACTGACTGTCGGGTTTGTCGAGGTTGTCTGCGTCGTGGGGGCAAAAGTGTCTGCAGTTCGTCAGAGCATTCACCATTAAAATACTTGTAGAACAAGCAGAGGGATGCAACGTTTCGTCAATGGGACAGAGGCTTAAGCTTAGATGCCAGTTAAGGGCCTATTATGTTGACGACTCTTTTTTTAACCTTGTCTAGGAGCGAGAGACTAGTAGAAGACGCACCAGCCCGGATGTGACAACAATACTCAATACATAGGCGAATGGTGGCCTTATAGTGATACAGAATACTTTCAGGTGTCAGGAGTTTTCTAGCACGGTAGAGAGAGCCTACCTTTTTTGCAGCGGCCCTAGCAATGTTTTCAATATAATTGTTCCAGCTCATGTGTCCTGTGAACATTAGGACAAGTAGTTTGAAAGATGTACTCTAAGACAGGGAGTCTCTGACCATTGCTATTGGTAACAGAGAAGGTTTCTTGTAGTTATTGAAGGAAACCAGTTTGGTCTTTGCAGCATTGAATGTGATCATCCATTTATGTCCCCATTCCACTACAGAATGGAGGTTATCCTCTTATGTTCTTGCCATTTCTTTAGATATGTGTTCATTTGTTTTCCTGTCATGCATGTTCTAGAATGTAGTGTCATCAGCATATATACCCATCCCAGAGGCAGTTTTGTCGGGGAGGTCATTAATAAATATCAGGAACAATAGAGGTCAAAGAATAGACCCCTGAGGCACTCCCGCATTTATATCACACTGTTTAGATTTTCGACTGTCGAAGACAGCCTGGATGTTTCTCTTATCTTAGACGGATTTAATTATGCTAATTATTCTACCAGTGATACCGTATGATTTAATTTTCCTGAGGAGACCCTTGTGCCATACGCTGTCAAAAGCTTTAGATATATCTAGAGCTACCGCTCTGTCCTCCCCCGCTTTGTCCAGTGAATGGTATATACGTTCAGAGATTACAGTGAGGATGTCAGCTGTGGAACGGGCTTGTCTAAATCCGTATTGTTTGTCAGCATCCGTATTGTTTGTTAAGCATCTGTAAGGTGCCGGATTAGAGCATGGTTAATTATGGTCTCAAATATTTTGGCGAAAAGTGGGAGGAGACTAATGGGGCGAGAATTTCATGGGTCAGTTCTTTCGTCAGAATTCTTGAATATTGGTACCACAGAAGCGGTTTTCCAACAGTCCGGAAAGCATGATTAATTAAGGCATTTTGTTGTAGAGTTTGGAGAGAACTGGAGCTACTTCGGCTGAGCACTTTTTAAATACCACAGCTTGGATGAGATCAGGTCAACATGGTTTTGAAGTGTCAAGATTTTTTATGATATCATGTACCTGAGCAGGGGCGTTTTTTAGATCGTCCAGCGTGGCGTCTGTCCGCAAAGAAAGTCAGGCAGAGGGTGGTTGCAAAGGTGCAGCGTGGAGTTCGAGGCAAATCGGCTGACAAGCATATTAGCTTTGTCGTTTGCTGAGCAAACAACCTCGAAATTGTTTGTTAGTGGGGGAATTGTTGATTACCCATTATTTACTATACTGTTGTAGATTTTCCAGAAGTCACGATTTCTTAATTTTTGTGCTTCGATGCGTTTTTTAGTGGTTTCAGTAAATTCTCTTATTTAACGTTATTTCTAGCTTCTATGTACTTCTGTTTGTTTAAACTGGAATTATGTTGGTTAAATCTGCGGTATGCATGCTGCCTTTGAGCAATGCCAGTTGCGCAAGTAGAAGTAAACCATTGGGGAGAGTGGGGATTGCTATAAAATTTCCGCACGGGAACATGTGATTCCATTGCTGTTTTTAACCTTTCAGTGGTCTTATTTGCGCACTGTTCGGCAGGAAGAGAAAAAATATTTCCCCATGGGGCATCTCTGATAAGATCTCTGATGGCTTCCCAGTCAGCCTTTTTATAATATCTCGTTGTTTTGGAGCAGTGCCTCTTCAGTTTTAGGTCTAGAATTTAGGGCGATCTCTACCATTATCACTGCATGGTCAACGTTCCCGAGTGGGTTGTTAGCATTTGTTGTACAATCCTCGGGAACTGTAGTCAGAAACAGATCTACAAGTGATGCTTGTTGTTCTTGCTGGTCAGGGAAACGAGTTGGAAACGTAACCATTTGTGATAGGCAGTGAGATATAACAAAACTGGGTTGTGCGCCTGCTGCATCTATGTGAGTAGAGAATCCAAGCCAGTTTTTGTGGTGAACATTAAAGTCACCAAATACATGGACTTGGGCGCTAGTGTCGAGGGAGAGGGCTGTGTCTATACTGTCAGAGACTTTGTTTATTATGGTGACGTCTTGGGTCGAGGGAGAGCGGTAGAGAAAATAAAAGTAGATAATGTTGTGTTGTATGTTTTTTCTAAAGCACATAAAGGCTTGATCGTCCGTTTCTAGGTTTATTTCTCTAGTCAGGGAGAGGGTGTTACGAACATAGTCTCCAAGTCAGTGCATATGTCTGTCAGAGCCCTTAGGGCAGAGTGGGAGATAGCCAGGCATGCTAATGTAGTAAGAGGCGATTGAGGAGTGTAGGTTAGTCGCGCTTAGTGCTAAGATATCCGGGGTATTTGTTAAGAGAAATGCTACAACATCAGCTAAATTAGTTCTTAGCACACGGATGTTGGTGAATGCAAGCCTCAAGGGAGGAGGCAAGTTGAATTTGTTTGTCCCTAGGCCTTGTTTAATCTTATTTTTTATTTTAGTGTCATCATGTTTTTAAAGAGTTTCAGTTAGGTGAGGGGGAGCTAAACAAGAGGTTATGCAGGATATCAGACATGCAACACAAGTAGACCAACTGGCTGACCTTTCTTCAACTAGGAATGTGACCTTTGGAAAGCCCATCGGGAATGAGTGCAGGGTCCATTCGATGCGCGAAATGGCACTACAAACAACCCGATATTATACAACTGCTGATGGAGCAGCCGCTCTAATCGCTACCAAATAGTTAAGGCACCTGTACTACCAGTCGGAAACAGCAGCCATGAACTATCAACCCGGTTCCCTCAGCCCATCAGAAGAAGATCACCCCATCTAATTGCACAGCATGTGTGGTACTCAAGCACTCCCAAGTGCCCAGTTATGAGTGGTGGGATGTGTCGGGAGTGGGGGAACGGCATTCAATGCCCTAGACAAGAAACAAGATCTACCACTAAGTGTTTTGTCGATTCACCTGTGATAGTGTCTCTGCACCTGACTAATAGGCAAAGAAGGAGTATGAAAGCCGGCGATAGACATAACTTATCTACTCCTTAAGTAAATAAAACATATTAGAATTCTCTAATAACTACGGACAAAATTTGTTAATCAAATCTAACTATTTTTCTTTACGCGGTTACATAGTGATTAAAGGTTTTTGACTCCTGCTGGGGGGTAGATATTTAATTGCTGCCCACCACAGCACTATTTAGCATAAGACCTGAAGGTGGGGATCAAAGCAGGCTGCCCTAAAGGAGTGGCAGTCCTGCAATTGCAAAAATTGCCTGAGTAACCCCGTCGGCATTCCCCGGTCCGAGCGCCTCAGGCAGTAAGGAAAGAACTTACTCCACCGGAAAGCTCGGTGGCAAGACATGGGAGGGTGGAACTCGTAGGTATTCCCTCAGCCTGAATGTGCTGGGCCTGTTCCCGGTCCCTCACCTGTCAGGCTGACTGCCAAGAATGAATCCTTGACGAGTACTCTACCCTGTCTTCCTGCAGCCGAAGCCGCTAGGAGACACATCCCCCAAAACGAGTGATGGGGGTATGAGACCAATGATTTAGACGATCGTCTTTATAACCACCAGCTGTGCTAAGCAACTAATGAAAATCTTCCAAAGTTACTATACAAGTTGTCAGATTTGGGATTCAATCAGGTCGCCGTAAACTAGGTCACGGACCGCATTTGATTCTTTACCGTCATCTTTGTTACATTCAGTATCGGGGCTGCACTGCTTCTCATCCACCATCTTTGTTCAACAGAATGTCGCAACACTTAACAGGTAATACACCCAGCCATCATCTTTTCTTTGACGGGTCGGAATCTAAATTCGAATTGTGGCAGATATAATTTCGGGGGTATCTTAGGATTTAAAAACTACACAAAGTGATACATCTCGAACAGAAAACCCTAACGACCATGTATTTCTCGAAAAGGCCGCGACCGTTTTTGCAGAACTGATTCAATGCTTAGACGATAGAAGGTTGTCTCTGATTACATATTTCTTGTAATATATCAGGATATAAATTACTTCTGTAATACCTTTAAAATATATTCATGTTTAAAAACATTATTTTCATTAATTATTTGTCCTACAAACAGCTGCTTGACCATTAGAAACATTTATATAAATATTATAGTTTATCAGATTTCCATCCGTCAATCGCACTTGCATTTTCCACCTAATTGTTTCGCTAATTACATATATGGAGAATATTTACGTGCAAAATGCATTATTATTTGTAAATTGTGTGTGTTACTTGAATAATACTTCCTGAGTTAGCCAGATAAAGCTGTCTTAAGATGCCGTATTTCTGATATAAACCGAACTTCGTTAACATTTTTCTATGTACCTTATCAAACCTTAGTTATTTTCTGCAAAGTTACAAGTGGAAACAATTATGTCTAGAAAGCTATCAACTAAAACACTACAGGGATATACTTGTAGCTTTCCAACAAGATTGTATTGCGATAAGATTTATATAGCGTAAATCAAAACATTTTACTATACCCCTATACGTATTGCTTAATGCGAATAAACTAAATAAAATTCACATAATCGATAAATTGGATCCTTATTCCATTATTGCTAGGAACAGCATTAGTTTTTCTTTACATAAGAAGCATGAAAACGTCTGTTCTCACGCTTAAGACACATTTTCTCGTTTTATATTCATATTAGCAGAGAGTGCGACGAACCAGCCCGCACAGTTTGGCATGACAACTTATGTATATATTGAACTACACGCTGGTCCATTACAAATGCGATTTTCGTGTTTGAATGTTTTGCTAAACTAAATATATTGAAACTTAAACACCTATGAAGAAACCTCTAGAAAATTATGTAGAAGAACCTGAAAGCAGAAGAGGGCTTTTATTGGCATAATGAGACTAGCAGTGCTATTTTTCATAATGAAACGCACAATAGCAATGGAATGTAGAATGTTAGGTATCTCTTTTATGACACTATGAACCTTTTAAGAATATTATTATTCGTTGGGGTGAAATTATTATCTTCAAAAATAGACTGCAGTCAATCGAGAAGAATTATAAATGGTCTACATCAGTACATAGGCATCTCATGAATAAAGAAATATGTTAATAGGTTTATCGCAAATCGTCATGTTATTTTGGCCGAGTGCCCGATCAGACAATGAGTTATAGAGCTTACAAAGTCAGGTCAATCTCGTGCCAAAAGAAGTTATCGCTCTAACAAAAACCTTATATTCGCTTACACGTTGTTTTTGCCGAAAATACAATTCTTCATTTTCACGTTATATTACATAAAGTTCGTATCCTCCATGGGTTGATTTTTACTGCGCCGAATTTCTATCACATATCATCGCGTTTTGCCCGTTTTGTATTGATTTTGGCAAATATTGTGGATTTTCTTATATTTCGTTCCATGCATATGCTTCTCAAAAGCTGAATCGATTATCATTTATAAATCAGATTATTATTGCGGACTGTTAGGCAAGTTCATGAGTTTATGATGTTTTTATGAAAAAATGGTACAGTTTTTCTCCATCCACTTTTTATAATAAACTTCGTTTCCATATCTTAAGTACTTTTTTAAGATAACTTACCGAAAGAGTGGCATTCGTTAACGGAAAAAAATCGTCATGCATTATCAACATGCTAACAACTAACAAGTAGGTTGAGTGCGCTTGGATGTTCGAAATTTACACAAAGACAAAAGTGATGGTATAGAAGTATTACATTAGTTCTTGCATATTACCTTTTGAATGAAGTATCGATTATGAACCACGTGTCTGTACATTTACCTTCAACCTTCAGGAGAATATCACTTTTACAATTGTTTTTTTCCAATAATCTAACAAGCGCGGCAGGGCCCTAGCGGACAATTCTAGTACGAATGTTAGGAGCCTTAAACCTACTTTTTATTTCTAGTTGTAAATATCATGATTTATTACTAATTATTACTATATATTTATATATATATATATATATATATATATATATATATATCTAACTCTATACGTATTACTTGTATATGTTATTTTTTTTACTTATTACTTGTATAATTTATCTATGGTTTATAATTACTGGTTCCGTATCGTATTGAATTCTATACTAGGTCTACGTAGCAGTTGGTTTATTCCCAGCATATGTGCTGCTTCTTTCAGTCGTCTTACTCTCCACCGTTCATGTGTGTCTACAATTTTTACTTCGTCCCATAATGGTAGAAGGGTTCCCTTTTCTTTCCAGATATGGTCAGATATACCTGCCTTTTCAGTCTCTCTACCTATGTTCTTCTAACCGTAATTTCAACGGACGACACGTTTCACCTCTGTATAGTTTTCCACATTTACATGGGATTTCATATAAACTGTTCTTAGTCATGATTTTTCTGTGAGGGGCTTGACTCTCACAAGCTGTTTCCGGAGAATTGACTCACTCTTTAATACTGTCCTTATTTCATATGGATTACATATTCGTTGAGGTTTTTTTCAGAGAAGCCCTTCAGACATGTTATACATACTGCGGTGAGTTTCTGAGTCGCGTCCTTTTATTTTTGGTTTAGAAATGCAAGGAGAGCATGGGGGCTGGTAAGGGTGAAAAGGTGTGTAGGAGGATTAAGTAAGTCACAACACGAGAGTTCCTTGGACAAATAAAGACTTTAATGGATAGGGATGTTTGTGCGTCTATAGCGAAAGCAAGTCCATAGTTTACTGTCAATATGACAACGATGCACACAAGTATTCGTGAGGAACTGATGATGCTGAGATTAGATCGATGACTCTCCCAAGTCTTCCCAATCCTTGTCACAGAATATTTAACGAAGATGGGCGTCGAAACAATTCCTCACGTTTCCTGCAGTCTGTGACCTTTGCTTATTCCTTATCTCCAAACAAACTTTAGAGCCTATCGTCATGAGACTTTTGAATAAATTAAAAAGGCTTTGACCACTAAAAAGAGGAATTCTATATAGAATACGTGTGAATAATGCAAAACATGCATTGGAGTCAGCTGAGATTAGGCGAAAAGGGACTACATCTATCAATAATAGTTCCAATAATTAAAAATATAGAAATATATTTAAGGCACCTCGTATATATATATATATATATATATATATATATATATATATATATATATATACATACATATAAATGAAATAATAATTACAGTTTACAAAGATAAGCGATAATTATAGTTTACAAAGATAAGCGAAAGTAGTTAACTTACAGTATGTTATAAATATAAAAGACTTAATATTCAAAAGTAATCCTAACCAGATGTTAAATCTCAATTAAACCAAATAGGAAATATAAATTATTATGAGAACAAAGAAATAATAAAATGTGTTAAAACACTTTAAGAAGACTTGAAAACATATTAAATTCTCAGAAAGGAGGAACAAATAAAGTGGATGGTCCTCAATCCGCGGAGTTTCTAAGCAATACTTTCCTTCTCATCATCGGGTAGAAGTTAGTAAAATGCGGGATCGGATTTAGCTTGGAAAGTATTTAATGACACTATAAGTCACCCATAGGACTTACTTGGTAAAAATATTTAAAATAGTGAAGCAGAGGCAATAGAGGAAAAAAGGAAAAAAGATTTGACGTGAATAAATGGTTCAAAGAAGAGTAGAATGTCCGATAATGGTAAAATACAAGACAAGTTGGTTAAAGTCTGGTATCAAGAAGTAAAAATGCAAAGGGATCACATTACTGAAAGATATTTTGATGTCATTCAAAAGGTAAAACTCGTGAAATAATTTACAAATTGATACAAAAAGAGTGTGAGTTATAAATATTATTATACAAAGTGAGATGAATTCTGCGTAGAGTGAATAAATGGAGAGATTTCAAAACGCTTCCGTCGAGGCCGACTTTCTTGGTATGAATAAAACTATAACTTACTCTTAGTTTCATAAAATACTTTGAAAGCAAAATCCAATTCAGCATTTTGTTAATTTCTACACTCTGATGAGAAGGAAAGAGAGAAAATGCTAGGTTTTATTTTTCTTTATGTAAATACAGTTATGTATTGCTATGATTTGCAGACCGTTTCCACCATAATTGATCTCATCAGGCATTTCCTCTAACGATGGTTATATTCCTGAGTATCTTTTACTCTGCCGAAAGGACTCAGGCAGAGGTATGCACGGGCTTAGAGTCTATATTCGCAACACCCTCCCACTAACTGGAGAAACGAGACTAGAATCAGACGACCAAGCCTTTATGTGTAAGATTAAAAATGCGCCATTATATTAGCTACTTCTATTTTATCCACCGCTCGTCTAAAACCCAGAACCGTACCCTAATAAACGAAGCATATGAGGGCATAGATGTGGCACTCTCCTTCGCTACTAGCGCAAAAGTATATAAGTTTGGTGACTTCACTGTCAACCACATTAACTGACTTGGATTCTGTACTTACATAGACCGAGCTAGTAGCAACACACACAGCTTCACTATATCTCTATATCTATTTCCCGATCACAGACGGTAACATTTCCAGCATGTTTCCCAAAACAGCCAGATCAACATGCCTGACTTCTAGATCTATTTCTGACCACATCTCCCTATGATTGTATAACGAATGCCAACATCCCACGTGGGGATGCTGATCACGCTGTGATTATGGTAGAAATTTTCCTAAATTCTTGAACTAAAACTGAAAGCCCACTGCTCAAAACCACGAGGTATAATAAAAAGGTTGTCTGTAAAGCCATCGGGGGTCTAATCAGAGATGCTCCATGGCAAAATAGTTTTTCTCTCTGAGCTGAAAAGTGCGCAAAAAAAAAACACTGAATGGTTAAAACTGTAATTGATGCACATGCTCCTTAATGGTTTACTTCTACTTCTGCAGATACACTTGCTCAAAGGCAGCATGCGTACCGTACATTTAATCTATATAAGGCTATCTCTAACAGACCGAAGTTATAGAACTAGTAGTAAGAAAGAATAGCGACAGCTAAAACAGAACACACTGAAACCACCAGAAAACGCATCGAAAATAGAAATTTGGAATCCGTCATTTGTGCAACATCTACAACAGTGCAGTAAATAATGAGCAGTAAAGGATTTGACGACTATCAAACAATCATGTGTGCATGCCAACCGAGTAAGCTAATACGCTTGCTAGTCAGTTTACATCAAACTTTACATTCGAGCCGGCAGGCCACTCCCTCGTTGACTTCCTTTTGCGGACAGACGCCACAACAGATGATCTGAAAATCACCACTTCTAAGGTACATGGTATTTAAAAAACATGGGCATCTCAAAAGCATGTTGACCCGATCTCATCCCGGCGGTGCCCTTAAAAAATGCTTCGCTGAGCTTTCTCCAGTTCTCTCTAAACTTTACAAGAAATGCCTTCACGAATCTGGTATTCCTGACAGCTGGAAATCTGCTTCTGTGGTGCCAGTTTTACATAAATGCTGGCGTACAAACATATCCATATAATTATCGTCATTAACCTCCTTCCTCTTTTCGCTAATATATTTGAGTTCATAAGTAATACAGCTCTAGACTATTACCTTACACCTGCTAAACGGGAGTATTTCAGGGGCCTAACCGGGGATCTATATTATTCCTACTATTTATAAGTAACCTCCCTGAGATTGTTATAATTTCTGAAGACACCAATCTATGTAACATGCACGAAGGGGGAAACAAATGAACACATATCTAAGGAAATGTCAAGAAACACTGGATGAAGACTTTCAATCGGTAGTGGTACGGGGACAAAAATTGATGGTCACATTTCATTCTGCCAAGACTTCGCTTGTTTCCTCCAATAATTACGAGGAACCTTATCTACCACCAACAGCAATTGTCAAAACAACGGTACCTGAAAGTACTTCGTTTAAACTCATCAGCCTAACGTTCAGGGGAAAATGAACTGGAATTGATACATAGAAATCATCGGTAAGGCTGCTGGGAATAAGTTGGTTCTCTTTAACGTGCTGGAAAGATATGTATCACTAAAAGTATCCTGTACATCTATAAGACCACCATTTCCCCATATGCTCATTACTTTTTTCACATTTAGGTTTGTGCAGATACTACTTTCTCTCCCTCCTTGACAGCGTTCAAAAAAGAGTTGGAAAAACTGATAGGTACTGAACTGTGACGTAGGTTACATCCTCTGCCCCATCGACGAAATGTTTACTCCCTCTATCCGTTCTACATGTACTTTAATGGTGAATGCTCTAGCGAACTAGAAGCACTAATGCCCCCTCGATGTAAATACCCGCGACAAACAGCTAAATCCCTGTCCTATCCAGTAGAGACCTTTAGGTGTGAAAAACTCTTCTACCGCAATAGTTCTTCTCCAGAACTGCTAGACTTTGGAACTCCCTTCCGATATTCTGCTTTCCCAACTGCACTAACATGCAGAAGTTAAAGTGAAATGCGAACAAACATCAGACATTCCTTGCAACATATGTCCCGGATAGTAGCCCCCTACTTAAAAGAGACACTGTGACTTGCTTGAGGTAAATAACGATTAAAAAAAAGAAAAGTTACAAGTCAATAATGTATATAAAAGTATATATATATATATATATATATATATATATGTATATATATATGCGTGTGTGGGTGCGTGTGTATGTATGTATAAGTAAATACATATATCATTAACCCCGTCAATGTTTGTTAATATATGTTTAAGTGCCAGTTTTAGACATTAAAATTGTTTAAAGCTTCACCACCCACTCATGTTTCGACCAAATTTCAAACAATTAATACAGTTTATAGATCACTTCTTCAACTAATAACTAATTCCCAATGTTCGTCCAGTAAAACAAAAGTTATGAGGGATTTTCTGGTGTTCAAAATCGTAAAAAAACCGTAAGGTATGAGCGAGGTAATTTTATGACTGGCTTCCATAGCAACCACGTCGCTTCAGCGACGGGTGATGTTATTCACTGCTAACGCAAAAAGAGAATTACCAAGTGTACAGAGAGCAAAAAATAAAAAGGGAGATAATTGGGTGGTGTTATTGAAAGCAATCGAGTGCCGTGCATTGCTATTACATATGTATATGTTATGTTTAGGAGGGCAAAAAATAAGACTGCAATTAAACAAATAACAAGTGATTTTATTAGAAGCCTTGAAAAATTATAGATTATAATAGGCATACGAGCAGGAAAAGTAACATAGTTAAGCTAAAACAGGGAAAATAAAGGAGTAGTTGTTAAAACTAGCACAGAGAAGGACAAGTTATTTCAGTAAAAAGTATAATAAATTTATAACTTAAAATATTGCAGCATTAAGAATGTTATTAAATTCAATTCATAACATTAGATAATCATGTCTTACTGCTACAATAGTTTTAGTTATTAATGTATTATAGTTTTACTGCAAAATTATGTCAGTTTATTTTCTAGTAGTCCTTTATTTTTCTATGTTAAAGCTTAGCTATATTAGTTTTCATGCTGGCATTTTCAATTGTAATATATATATATATATATATATATATATATATATATATATATATATATTCGATAAATCTAGTTCAAATCAAGACTAAAGCATATAATAACGATCTATGTTAATCTCACACCCACACTTAAACCTGTAAAGTAATGCGGTTATACTTTACATGTATATCTGCAGTCATTGAATTAACACATTTACTCAACTAGTAAGTGCTTAACTTTCTCCTTAGTTTAATTTCCATCATTCGCATTAATCGTCACTGGCTAAAAAATCGAATTGTGCGCAAAGGAAAATATACCATGCATATCAATTTTAATGCATGCACACACTAGATTGATATATTAGACTGTTCCCATACACAGGCAGAGGTCGTCATATCTCCCCCCTCTCTCTCTCTCTCTCTCTCTCTCTCTATATATATATATATATATATATATATATATATATATATATATATATATCATGAGCCGTTGAGGCGTTCAAAATTTATCAAATGCAGTCAGGAAAAATAGCCGAACATTCATGATTAAAATGTTTTAATAAAGTCAACCTCAAAATAAATTTAACAAGGTGAAGAGAATAAAAGAAGGAAAAATAGGGTACTCAACTGACCGGTGTCGCCTTCGCTTTCTCACATCTGTATCGCGGGATTTGAGAGAGAGAGAGAGAGAGAGAGAGAGAGAGAGAGAGAGAGAACACGAATGGGAATCGTAAACATGTAAATATAAATATAACTTTTCGTTACTTTATATATGGGGGAAAATTGGGAGAAAGTGATTGAAATAAATCAACGTTATATTACTTGAAGATCCTAGAGACTAATCACGCTCAAAACCAAGAAACATTCCTCCTGGTTACAGAGGGAAAGACCTTTCGACCGAACGTGCACAGTCCCTAAGATATTTAAATGAAATAGGGAGTAGGGACGAGTCCCGAGTGAAAAAGGATTCGTGCTAATTTCACTGCATAAAACGTGTTTTTATAAGGTGTTTAGTAATTAAAACCTGAATGTATTAGCAATTATATCTGTTGTTTGGTATGCCCCATTTCTGATTACGTGTAGTTGGACTGTTGCATCCAATCTTAATGTTGTTCGATCACCATAGTTGGCACTGCAACTATATTCAAACTTGTAAATTACATTATTATTATTATAGCCGGGGCGGGGAAATCTTTGGAAGAGGATGGTATTAACGTTCTCGTAGAGAAGACACCACATATATTTGAAGGAAAATAAAAAAAAATTGCACTGTTGAACTTTGCAAATTTCTCACTTGCTTTTCCCAACCAACATAAACGCAGATATACTGGACATTTATTAATCGCTTGCTATGTTCCTTTGTATAACTGACCTAATCACATCCAAAGGGTACCCATTTTTGGAGAGGGTGTCAGTAATAAATCTTAATTCCTTATGCAATTTGAATTTTGAGCACATCATAAGTTCACGATGTGGTCGGTTCAAATTATATTTCTATTACGTTTTGGAGGACAATATGATTCCCAGTTTGTATACAATACCATGAATGTAGATGTACAGTATACTGATGTAATGTAACTAGATGCTGTTTTGGTTTTCAATACATCGAAAAATCTATGCGAATTTGACTCTCCTTCATAAGTATACTGTAACGCAGGATGCATCTTATTACGTAAGGAGAAAAACTATTTGCCTCTGTTTGGTTATTGACGAGTGGACGATATATTTTGCAATATGTCGTTCACATAGCGAAAATTGCCCAAAGGTTTCATGGGTCCACGGGCCAATTGGCCATATTGGAAACCCACGGAAATATTCGCCATTCTTTCGCCCAAAACTGAGCCCATCGGACCACCTATTATTTGCCGATACATTACATCGTTAAAACCTTATTCAACTGATGTAGTCGCAAATTTCATCAGCTCAACAAATATACTTTCAGTAATGGGAGGAGGCGATATCTGACTACGATATAAAAAAAACATCTGTACTGATATCTACAGCCTCTGAAATTAAGACGCAAGTAAATAGCTGCTAATGTCGCAGGAATACATAAATTAGACCTGTAAATAAAGTCTGCAAAATGAAATGAATCTTTTAAACAGTATTTTCTGTAATATTTTAATGCAGGTTGAAAAATATTTCAGATCCATTTTACAACGTTATGCTGTGATGACGTTACCATAGAAAAATATGCCTTAAGGAAATGCCTACTTTATGAGTTTTCGGTAAATCAATTAATATATGATGGATCGATCCTGAGGGTCCAATCTCATTAGCTATGATTCATGAAAGTATACCACTCTTAGCCCACTTGAATAATTATTTTGGAATTTGGATTCTACAGAGTTTGCACGACAGGACCAATTTTTATAAATGTATCTGTGTGGTTCAATATGGTAGATATTTTGTCGACATAATCAGGATAATCTAGTATTACACCCCTGCACCTTAATCTGGTCTAGTAACAGCTAACGATTTATTTTCCGCAGAGTTTGAATAACTGAATTATGCTCTTTGCGCCATTAAATCTCTGAATGGGAACTTGCTGCACTTCCATAGTTATAGACCAAGTCCGTTCATCTTGCTATTAAATCCCTTACGTACATTTCAGAGACTGCTGAAAGTGTTTTCTGCTTAGGCATTAACGATTTCAAATTCGGAAAATACCTCTTCCCGTTTAATACCAGGTAATGATATGCCAAATCTAACCCATGATCAAATATTAATAGCTCCGAAGGAGAAATATCATGGGACGATAGATTTGAGAAGTTTTTGCCATTATTATAGTTGCTGGCACATCCGAATTTCTTGTGTATCAAATGCTGCAATTAACCGCTAAATTTAAGGACTGGTTTTTATGACCTACTTCTTGTAAAATTGCAATATACTTAGCGAACCGAATTTTAGCAAACGCGATAAACATAACGTAGCGCAACGTTATTTTTATTTGTACACATTTTCGATTCCCATTCGTGTTTTTTCTCTCATAAATCACCCGATACAGCTGACTCCCCCATTTTTTCTCTTCACCCCGTTAACTTTATCGTAAACGTTGCCTTTATTTTAAACGTTTAAATCATGGACATTGTCTTCCTTTCATGATTCCATTATATATATATATATATATATATATATATATATATATATATATATGTGTGTGTGTGTGTGTGTGTGTGTGTGTGTGTATGTGTGTGAGTGTTTGTGTGTGCGTGTGTTGTGTGAGAGCAAGTCATTATGGAAACAGATATGATTGAATACGGCCATGGTCTTTGTTTACAGATTTTGTTGGATATCTTTTAAATTCGCCAGCGTTATTTTATATGTTGCCTGCCATGTGTATAGTATTGCGGCCAGTAATTGTTTTTCGGATATTTTCTTCTAAGGAACTTTTCATCAGTACATCCGCTCGTAGCCAGGAGCGATTGTTGTTGTCGTTTTCTTTTTTTATTGAATTTAATTTTAAAAAAACAAACTACCCCGCTTATAAGCCGGTTCGCTTTACATATCGGGGCAAATATACGAACTGTACTCATCATATAACGATAAATAAACCAAATAAATGAAATATAAAAAAATAAAAAAAAAATAATTTGCCATTACTCGTCCTACATCCACTTTTGTAACCAATAAAAAAAATACAAAAAAACAACAAAAAACAAAACAAACACAAAAAAATAAAATAACTGTATTTATATATTGAAACATGAATACAAAACACCAACGGCGAGCATGGAAGCGTTTGTATTGTGTAAATAATTTTATCTTGTTTAATAAATAACAGTTTAACAAAATAGACGGGAATGCGCAGCCTATATTCAACATGTGTTTACTTTTAATTAAGTTTATAGCAAACAATTAACATATACGTTGTTGTGATTATACAACATAGTAACTAAAATTGCCATGTGACCGATCGCCAACGATTGATTCTTTCAGGTAAATTCTTGAAATTTTACAAAAGTAAAATACAGATCTCACTATGGGTCAAATGAAACTAATTTGAAGAGGAGGATATATAGAACGACATTAAATTAGAAATATTGTTTATAAAGCACTTCGATAACATATTCCGAAATTTCTGTAGATAGATAATGAGTTTGGCACAGATGAAATCATAGTTTATATATATATATATATATATATATATATATATATATATATATATATATATATATATATATATATATATACACTAAAACCATTTTTAACATTAAACATTTAAATATTAAGATATACTCTTTTATGCTTTTCTAATAGTTGTTTTATATTGGGTGCAATATAAAATAATTTTTGAATTATTTATTAAATTTACTTTCAACGGCAATGGCAAGAACTCCACTGTTAGTGAAATTAATTAAGCCACTAAAGTGTTTTATTAATATCACAGAATCGCGGAACACATTTCAGTATAATTACTTAAGCGGGTTACATAGTGTTATTGATAGAGGAAATCACAGGAACGCGTCTTTGAGGAACTTATTTGAACGAATAATGAGTTTCATTCATTTATGAAAATCACTAGAACACATTGCAATGAAAACTAATTAATCGGACTAAATGTGTTAATTATAAACGGAAATCACGAGGGCACATTCATGGTGAAATTAATTAAGCAGATTAACAAGAAATAATTAAGAAGAACACACCTAATTAAAACTCACAGTATGCCCTGAACGCGAGATGTCGGTTATATATTAGGAAACGCAGGACACTTTTGTCTGAGCAAAATCTCTAAAGAATCATTAAAATTGGATGTTTATTACACAAGCGAAACACTTTATAGTATAATCGAAATATATTTTATAAGTGTTTTCCACACATAATATATTTCGGATCTGTAATACCAAAACACTCCTCTGAAAAACTACCCGTTCGCATATGTTTACGAATAATCCTGCTAACAATTTTATGCTCGCTCGTATCAAAATAGTTTATTAGAAATAAGTACCGTTATATATACGTCTTCACAGAAATTACCCATATTTTAACCGGACTGCCAGAACTTTTTCCTCCCTTGAACGATAATACATGCTTGTTTCTTTGTCAGATTTACACAGTCTCCCCATCGTTTTCCCGATAAAGGCAGCATCTATTGCCATGTTATAATGATTGAACGTATTGTCGTTATGACAATTTATCTCCGATTTTCGGGATTTCAGCGTGGTTTGTCACGTTCTATTCTGATGAATATTGCAAGACATATGTACAAAGCTACTAAATTTTACCATACATTATTTTATTTTGTTCGTTTATTGATATATTTTATTTACCCCTAATATATCTTTGGATGTATTTAATGAGTCAAACTCTGCTTACTTTAGTACAAGTTAAAATGAATAAAAATGCGTGTTTAATTTAAATGTCTAAATACTTATTTTCATCTGAGCATCATTACTCATTCTATTTATTTAAGTAGAAAATGAAAACAATAAATCGCATGTAAATTTTTAGTCATGTTAAACATTTCGTTAAAAAAATATGCACTTATGAACATTTATTTTTCTCTTTGTATTCTATTAATCTTCTATCTGTATTTTATTTCTCTATAGATTGTTACAGTCATATTTAGATGAATTGAGTCCGCGTTTTAAACTGTTGCTATTATCTTAGTACCCTTACACAATAAAAACAAAAAAAACACTTTGCCTTTGTTTTTTTTTCCGGTGGAAATCCTCATAAAATAATTGCTAAGGTAATGCAAATTCTTACACGATGAAAGGTAGAGACCAGACCGTGAAATGTTTACTTATGTAATTAACTTAATCCGCAACATCATCACATCATATTCATGTGAGAATTCTATTGTTGGCATTGGCTTTCCCGATATTTTCCTCGATAGATTTATATGCTGAAATATTGCACCTACTAAAGAGAGAACCGCGTGAAGGTTGATATCATCCTAAGTCAAACATATTTTTGTTGAATGAGCAGAAATTTAATTTGGAGATCCAGGTCGTCAATCTCTTCTGTTGCCCACTGAACTTCCGTCAACTTCACGTAAATTTTCTAATTATAAAACAAGTTTTACATATCGTAGTCCTATATCAACACCAACACATTACGCGAGCTTTCTGTCGGCATTTTTCTTATTTTACTTGGCTCCAGAAAAATATTTAAATAGCGCAAAATGTGAAAAATATGAAACGTGTCACGCACTTTATTAATTATAACTACATTTATATTAAATCTATTAACCAATATAACAAATGTCTGTTATTTTAAATAGATATTAAGAAACATACACTCTGTGCGTATGTATACGAAAAGTTTTGCTAAGGACATACGTTTTGCCTTACAAATTAAGTTATTTAAAAATATATATGGATTGCGTAAATGGACTTTTAAAATACTGCAGTAAATATAGCCCCTGTTTTAATCATCTACAGAAAAAATATATACAAATCAAGCAATCAGGAAATCAAGTAAACAAACACAGAAATAATTCTAGTTCTCTTATCTATTATTCATATAGAGAAACAGTAGAGAGTGCGAAAAATGATATTTTGAGTCGTGTTAGTTTGAGTCGATGTAATCACAAGGCAAAACACGTTGCTATTAAATCGAGGACGGGAATAGATGCTTACGAATAGACTCGTATTTCTACCAAAGTAAATGACAGGACGTTTTCAGATTGGCCGGTCAGAGGTGAACGAATAGGATACATAGACTATTATGGACACGATTCTTCAAGCTAAAAGATTAATCGTGATAGTTTTCTTTTCATTTAATTTTAATACGATATGTCTCATGGAAATGTGATGTTGAACGTAATGCAAATATTAAATGCCTGCATTTAAACTAAACTCTAAGAAACATAAACATTAAGAAAGAAACGTGAAAAAAGGAACAATTCGTACTGAATGATTAGAATAAGTGAACTGAATAAACTAGGAAATGCCAGGGGAGAAAATAGGTATTTGTTTTATTTTTGCTAAATCAACGGACATTCATCATCATCGTCATCATCATAATCATCGTCATCGTCATCATCATCGCCATCATCATCATCATCATCATCATCATCATCATCATCATCTCTCTCGATTTTTCTATATGTATATATATCTATCTATCTATCTATATATATATATATATATATATATATATGTATACGTATATATAAAAATGTGTGAGTATATATAGTGAGAGATAGATTTACAGGAAGACAGGGAAGAAAAGTGTATGTATATATATATATATATAGAGAGAGAGAGAGAAAGAGAGAGAGAGAAAGAGAGAGATATAAGCAAACAGTTTTTAAAATATGTTAAAAAACAATTTGAAATGAGTTAAAAACATATTTAATCTTATAAGGAAACACTAGATAAATGGATAGTCCTTAATCCGCGGAGTTTCGAAGAAATACTTTCCTTCTCATCAAAAGGTAGGGATTAGCAAAATGGGGGATCGGATTTTGCATGCAGAAGTAATTGATGAAACTACAAGTAAGTCAAAGATCATACTTGAAAA